>NC_048221.1:3472721-3523713 GCF_002007445.2 Ailuropoda melanoleuca
GCACTCTCTTTCCAGCTGCTGTGTGGACAATGGACTAAGGGGGCAGGGGTGAGAGCAGAGCCACTTGGGAAGCCGGTACAACAATCATCCAGGTAAGCATTGGTGATGGCCTGGATTCAGGTGGTGGCAGGGGAGATGGAGAGAAGTGGACAGGCTAAGCAGTTACTTAGGAAGCAAAACAAACAGCGCTTGGGAGAACGAAAGGCTTAGGTGGGGTCTTCATTGACATGGGGAGCTGAAGACAGAACAGGTGGGGTACCGGTGGGCAGAAGGCGAGCTGACAGGTTTAGTTGTGGCCGTGTTGAGTCCATGTCCCTAAAATGTCCAAAGGCCCCCATAAATGTAGCTACTTGTGTGATAAGAGTAGAGGCTCTCAACTGAGGGTGATTCTGCCCACCCAAGGGATTCTTGGTAGCGTCTGGAGAAATTTCTGTTGTCACAACTTGGGGGATGCTACTGGCATCTAGTGGGTAAAAGCAGGAGATGCTGTTCCACATCCTACAATGGGCAGGATTGTCCCTCATAAAAGAAATATCGACCCCAAATGTCAATGCGCAGAGCTGGAGAAATCCTAGGGTAGACCAAGGGCTGAAAGAAGTAATTGTCAATTTCAGCGGATATTGTTTATTTAATAAAGTTTTATTCCTTGTCTTTGCAAAAATTGCATAGATCAAGTTTCCTGAGCGGCTCCCCTTCAAATAGTCCTCTCCAAACAGCTGGCAAAAAGGGAAAGAGAGGACAAGATTCCTGTGGCCGCTTTCTAATGGATCTGGCCTGAAGTGACTTACATCACTTGGCCAGATCCGTCACACGGCCATTGGCCATGATCGTCTTACTTGCCATTGGTCAGATCAATCACATGGCCACACCTGACTGCAAGGGATGCTGGGAAATGTAGTCCAGCCTAGGTGCCCAGGAGGAAGATGTGTGGTATGAGTGGAGCTAGTCCTTGCTGTGGTGTTATTGTCCTCATTATTTTTGTTATTATTTAGATCTATTGTCTGCAGAGATGACCCTTGAAGTTCAGGCATGTTTCAGTACCTGGTAGAGGAGGGTGAGAGGTGCTGCCTGGTAGGGGTGGAAGGCTCTCTGAAAGAAGAGGCATGGATGATGCGGCTTTGAAGAAAGCAGACACCAAAAATCTGAGAAGTGGGAGAAGAATAAGAATGGTGTGGCATCGGGGAAGTCACTCCTTCATTCCTGACCATGCAGAGCCTTGTAGGCCAGGGTGAGTGCCATGGGGACCCAGTGGGCCGAGGTGGCCTGATTTGTGCTGAGAGCCTTCTAGTTGCTTGAGGAATCAGATCGCCAGGTGAAATGCAGGACATCCAGTTAAACTGGAATGTCAAATAAACAACAAATGATTGTTTAAGCCTCAGTATATCCTAGATATGGCATGGGACGTACTTATGCTAAAATAGTATTGTCCTTCTGAAATGCAAATGTAACGGGGCATCCCAGATTTTTATTTGCAGGGAGGACAGAACGTAGGGGACAAAGTCAGGTTCAGGTGACTGATGATCATGGATGAGACATAGGCAGATACGCAAGCCCTGTGTTGGGAGAACTTTGGCTTCTACTGAGTGAGCTGGGGTAGCCCTGGGAGCCTGAGTGTAGGACAGCTGTGCCCTGACTTGGGTAGGAGGCTTCCAGACCCAGCCCTGGCACTTGGCAACCACCTGCCCCCGTGGATTGTCCCAGCCCAGCATCTTTCCCCTTCAACAGTGCTGACATTTGGGGCCAGATCATTCTCTTTAAAAAATTTTTTATTTAAATTTCACTTAGTTAACATACAGCGTAATATTAGTTTCAGGTTACAATACAGTGATTCAACNGTACTTATGCTAAAATAGTATAGTCCTTCTGAAATGCAAATGTAACGGGGCATCCCAGATTTTTATTTGCAGGGAGGACAGAACGTAGGGGACANATGCTAAAATAGTATTGTCCTTCTGAAATGCAAATGTAACGGGGCATCCCAGATTTTTATTTGCAGGGAGGACAGAACGTAGGGGACAAAGTCAGGTTCAGGTGACTGATGATCATGGATGAGACATAGGCAGATACGCAAGCCCTGTGTTGGGAGAACTTTGGCTTCTACTGAGTGAGCTGGGGTAGCCCTGGGAGCCTGAGTGTAGGACAGCTGTGCCCTGACTTGGGTAGGAGGCTTCCAGACCCAGCCCTGGCACTTGGCAACCACCTGCCCCCGTGGATTGTCCCAGCCCAGCATCTTTCCCCTTCAACAGTGCTGACATTTGGGGCCAGATCATTCTCTTTAAAAAATTTTTTATTTAAATTTCACTTAGTTAACATACAGCGTAATATTAGTTTCAGGTTACAATACAGTGATTCAACATTCCCATACATCAGCCACTGCTCATCGCAGCAAATGCATGACTTAATCCCCGTCACCTATTTAACCCATCCCCCCACCCACCTCCCCTCTGGTGACCATCAGTGTGTTCTCTGTACTTAAGAGTCTGTGGGGGCCAGCTCATTTTTTTTTTTTAAGATTTTACTTATTTATTTGAGAGAGTGAGTGAGAGAGCACAAGCAGGGGGAGCTGCAGAGGGAGAGGGAGAAGCAGACTCTCTGCTGAGCAGGGAGCTCAATGCAGGGCTCGATCCCAGGACCCTGGGATCATGACCTGAGCTGAAGGCAGACGCTTAACTAACTGAGCCCCCCAGGCGTCCCAAAGGGCCAGATCATTCTTTATTTGGGGGGCCCCAGAGCATTCTTAATTGTGGGGGGCCCAGGTCATTCTTAATTGTGGGGGGCCGTCCTGTTCACTGTGCGATGTTGAGCAGCATTCCTGACCCCCACCCACTCAATGCCAGGAGCGCTTGCAGTCATGACAACCACCAATGTCCCCAGGCATTGCCCAGTGTCCCCTGAGGGGCAGGATCCCTCTGGGTGAGACCCACTGGGTTAGGGGAATCCGTGGACCCCCAGGAGACTCTGCATTCCGTGACCACCTGGCCGACCAACCGAGGTCCTGGGACGCTGCACACATTTAAATACACACATCGAGTGGGAGGGAGAGAGGAGGGGCTCACAGACGCTGGGGGTCACCCGTTTCCACCGCCTGATCCGTCAGGGATTTATTCTGGTGTCTAGTGTAAGCTAGGGATCAAAGTCAGTTTTTCCCTCTGATAACGAATGCACATTTTCTCCCTCTTGGCACTATGGACCTTTGGGGCCGGATCATTCTGTGGGGTGAGGCCAGCCAGGGCATGGCGGGACAGTGAGCAGCGTCCCCGGCCCCTGCTCACCCAATGCCGAGTGCAGCCCCTCTTCCCCCCAGTGGTGAAAACCAGGACCACCAGACTTTGCTAGTGCAGCTGAAAGGCAGAATTGGCCCAGTTGGGACCCTGGGTCTAGGCACTGTGCGACCCCAGCACGGAAGTGGGTCTGGAGTGCTAACTGGGGTGGGGGGCTACCGGAAGGCCTTGTCAGTTCCCTTCATCTTCTCCTGGCGTTTAGTGAACCGTCTGGGGCGGGAGAAACTGATGCCCAAGTGGCTGCAGTGTGGGGAGGCTCAGGCACGTGCCACCCACGCCCCGACCCACCTGAAGCCCGTCTGTGCCAGACAGAGAAAGGGCTGTCCGTAGGGTCTGATAAAGCTTTTAATATTTAGAAGTTTGGGCACTTAATCCTGGCACTCCTGGCTCTCGGGTGACGCTGCCCCCTCCAGCAGCGGGCAGCTGTCTGGGTCCACAGGGGCACTGGTGATGATGATGGGAACCTTGGCCTTCACACTGGTCAGGGACCAGGGCAGGTGGACTGTGCTGACCAGCTCGTAGCGGGTACTCATGATCTCGCCGTCCTGCGTGCAGCTGCTCACGGACAGCACCTGCGGGAGGTTGAGAGTGCTGACGATCTTGGTGGTGTTGAAGGGCGTGATCTGAGTGTTGGCCTCCTGCCGGAGCAGCTCACTGCTGTCCACCCGCGAGCGCCGCTCCGCATTGGGGGTGAAGCCCTCGTATTGTACGTGGGCGTAGAGGGCGAAGATGACAGTCTTGATACACTTGCTGGTCTGGTTGTTGATGTCCGTGGTGAAGATGACCCTCCCCCCCGGCGTGAAGGTGTTCTGTTCCATCTGGATCTGTAGGCAGATGGTGCCCTGGCTGCAGCAGTTGTAAGAGACCTTCTTCTCAGCCTCCACCGACAGAGGGTTCTAGAAGGGGGGATGGACAACTGTGAGGGATCGTGGCCACGAGATCCGCTCGCCTGCCTGCCATTCCCCCATCGTAGTTCCTGCAAACCTTGAGCTTCTGGGACTCTCTTAAGTAAGAGGCACTGAGATAGGATCTGGAGGCTTGGGGATGTGGCAGCCAGAAGCCTGGCATGATCTCCCAGCTTGCCTTCATCAATACCCTTTGCCTTTCTGAGTATCAATTTCCTCATCTGTAGAATAAGCCTAAGAAATCCACAAGACCCTGGCTTTACTCCCACCTCCCATGCTCACTTGCTGTGTGACCTTGAGCAAGTGGCTTGACTTCTCTGGGCCTTGGTTTTCTAGAAGACAGGAAATGTCTCACAGTCTAAGCCCAAGACTTGGGGCTTACCCAGGCAGTTCAAACTTTAGGAGGGAATATTATGGGCTCTGAATCATGAAAGGAAAACCGTAGAGTTGAAAGTATGTAGTGTGTTTAAATAAATGCCTCAAAATGCAGCCATTCTATCAACTAGTCAGCCACTGGATTGCAAATAAAGTCACACATACATTATATTTAATGAGTGGCTTCGGTGACATTTTACTTTTTATTTGTGAATAATATTTTAAAGGATTTGATGTGCTGTTGGCGGGGGGGGGGGACTTAAAATGAGCAGTCTCCACTTTTGCTGGCTTCCGGTGTCGTCTTGCTGAGGAACTTGATACTTTTACAAGCGTGTGTGTGTGTGTGTGTGTGCGTGTGTGTGTGTGTGTTCCCTTTCAGCATACCAAAAGAGAGAAAGAGAGAGAGAGAGAAAATGGTGTGAAAAATACTTCCCAAACTCCCTCCCACTTCCCATTAGTGATATCAAGTTGGTCACTTGAAATTGGCCCTGATGGGAGTATTTTCACGAGGGAAATTGGGAAACGTCACGCATCGGGGCTGCCGCACACCAGAGCTGGGTGTCAACCATTTCTTAGCCCGGCATCGCCGTTTTCCTACGACCTGCTTTATCAGCATTTACAAATTCTCCTGATTTGTTTCAGATCTCGTTTAAGGAATAAAATATCAGACTTGCACAACCAACTAGTGGTTAAGATGGTAAATTTTATGTCATGCATATTCTGCTGCAATTTAAAATAAAAACATGAGCGATCTGGTTAAAGGCCCTGCGGACCCCTCCCTAATGCCATCCCCCCATACGCCTTGGCTCCCTTTGTCCTGAACTGGGGGTTTATCATATCTGGATTTAAAAAAGATTTTATTTACTTGTCAGAGAGAGACAGAGAGCACAAGAAGGGGGAGCAGGAGGCAGAGGGAGAAGCAGACTCCCTGTTGGGCAGGGAGCCCGATGCGGGACTCGACCCCAGGACCCTGGGATCATGACTGGAGCCGAAGGCAGACACTCAAGTGACTGAGCCACTCAGGCATTCCTGGATTTTTTTTTTTAAGATTTATGTATTTATTTGAGAGAGAGAGAGAGTGAGCAAAGTGGGAGGGGCAGAAGGAGAGAGAGAGAATCTCAAGCAGAGTCCGTGCTGAGCACGGAGCCCCATGCGGGGCTTGATCTCATGACCCTGAGATCATGACATGAGCCAAAACCAAGAATTGGACACTCAACCGACCACACCACCAGGTGCCCCATATCTATGGATTTTTAAGAACACTCCTAAACATTATTAAGAAATCTAACTCAGGGAAAACTCCATGCAGTAAATATATAACTGTGAGTCATTATGAAGTCAACTCTTGTAACCTCCATCCAAGAAGTAGGGATTTGCCAGTTCCCCCCCCCGCCGAAGTCCCTTACATGTGCCCAGCCCCCACCCCTGCCTGCAAAGGGTAACATCCTGAATTTTACAGCAATCGCTTTGTTGTGCCTACACACTTGTGCTGTTACTGCCTACATAGAGGGACCTATACAGGATGTATCATCTTAGAAAAAAGTGTGTAAGGAACAATATTAACAAGCTCAAATGTATGTTCTAGGAAGAAAAGGATTCCCCTGAAATCCTGTGGGTTCTGGGTGCTTTGACCCTTGTCTCCTTCCTCCCCTTCTTTGCCAGACTGGCATTTGTCATTCTCATATGAACTTTTAGATTATTTAGGAATGCATCTGCTTGTGGTAGAAATATACAACGTTTTACGTATTTTTTTAATTAAAAAAAATTTAAGTAGCCTCTACACCCAACACGGGGCTCGAACTCACGACCCTGAGATCGAGAGTCCTGTGCTCTACCAACTGAGCCAGCCAGGTGCCCGTTTTACCTATATTAATACTTTAAATATATTGAGCTGTCCATGTTTTCTCGCATCTCGCTTTTCTAGCTCACGTTTTGTGTGAAATTCAGTCATGCCAATGCCTGTCATTCTGCTTTATTTGTTTTCACCATGGCCACTGAGTGTGTCGCCAAATAATTTATTTACTCATCCTCCCCCACCCCTCGGACAAGATGGACACTTACATGCTATGTGCTACATTTATGTTTCTGTGTGCTTGATATCATAAAAGTGCTAGAAGGAGCATCCCGAAGACAGTTTTTCCTGGTCTTACACATGAGAGTTGCTCTCGGCCATGAGTTGGTGAACTTTTTCTGTAAAGGATCTGATGACAAGTATTTTAGACTTTGCAGGCCACATACAGTATGTATCATATAACTATTCCCTTATACTATTCCCCAGCTCATGGTGGGGCACCTGGGCGGCTCAGTGGGTCAAGTGTCTGCCTTTGGCTCAGGTCACGATCCCAGGGTCCTGGGATCAAGCCCCGCATCGGGCTCCCTGCTCAGTGGGGAGCCTGCTTCTCCCTCTCCCTCTGCAGCTCCCCCTGCTTGTGCTCTCTATCAAATAAATAAGTAAAATCTTAAAAAAAAAAAATGTTCATTGCAACCTTCTGGATTGTTTTCTTCTTATGTTAAGTCTTTATTCTATTATTTCGTTTTATATAAAACCAACACTTCATAAACATTAGCTGGTTATAACCCACCCAGTTAATTTTGTTCTGATAAATTCTATATTCTACTTATTCACAACTATTATATCCTGCCCAACACATTGATGTTATAAAAACAAAGCTGTTGCGACCCACCGTGTTTATATTTTGTTCTATTCTTTCATTTTTACAGTCAGTTGCAAGTCACCAACCAGATTTTCTTCACTTCCTGTTCTTATCTTATTCTCCGTTCTGTTTTCTTATTCTATTAAACACACACACACACACACAAAATGTTTGCAACCCACAAAATGGGCTTCTTTCTGATATTTCCTAGTTTGGTCTTGTGTATTCTTTCATTTTACACAAATATACTTGTACCCCACTGAATTGATTTTGTAACCCATGAATGGGTCGTGACCTGAGGTTTGAAAAACACTGCTCCGGATCAGCCGCCTTTCCTCTTGGGAGACCTGGGGCTGACCCCTGATCCCAGGTGACCTCACCTCTTCCCTTGCCTCTGGCCCCCTTGCCTCCTCAGTGTTCCCCTCCCTCCCTCTCCTCCGGGAGGCTAATTGCAGCCAGTTTTATTCTAAATCCCTCCAGTCTTATTCGAAAATTCCTCGCATGCGTTAGGACCCTGCGGGCATTGAGGAACTTGAGGCTCTAACTCAAGGCCAAGCCGGTGCTTCCGGCCTGTACCTGCGAGAGGGGCCGCCCAGCAGTTCCGACAGTGGTCCAGGGGAGACCCCCACGCTAGGTCAGGCAGGGTGGCCAAAGTGCCCCGATTCCTAGTAATGTTGGGGGTACACACCCAACACTGGATTTCCTGGATCTGGGAGTGTTTGGGAGCCCTGCGTTTCTTTGCATATGTGAAACTTTGGGGGGATTCATCCAAACAGTATTTATTGGCATCAGCTTGGTGCCAAGTTCAAGGAAAACCCATAGCAGTTAAGACCAGCGCTGTCCCTGCTCCGGTGGGGGGTAGACGGATACACAGTGGGCTCACTGAAAGTGAACCAGGTCATTTGTGATAGAGACAGTGATGAGGCTGTGGCAGGGGGCACGCTGGGGCTATGAACTACAGACAGGTGTGGGAGGGGGGCTCCCTTGGAGCCAATGGTTAGGAAATGTCTCTGGGACAAGCTCCTTTCCCAAATGGGGAGGCAACACCATCTTGTCTTTCAAGATTCTAAAGGCACAAAGAGTGGAGAGGAGGTGGGGACACTGGAGCCCTGTGCAGGGCTGGAGGGAAGGCAACAACAGTCCAGCCACTGTGGAAAACAGGCTGGGGTTCCTCAAATGTGCAAGGGAATGATTGTCTGACCCAGCAGTTCCACTCCAGGTATCTAGCCAAGAGAAACAAGAAGATACATCCATGCAAACGTGCAGGGCAAAGTGCGCAGCTGCGCGATTCACAGTAGCCAAGAAGAGGAAACAACTCAAGTATCCACCAGTGAACGAATGGATACACACAAGGGGGTCCAGCCCCACAGTGGAATGGCAATGGAACATTATTCATCGGTTAAAAGGGGCGAGTCACTGACACAGGCTACACAGGTGAGCGAAATCAGCCAGATGCCTAAAGCCTCGGTATCATATGATTCCATTTCCGTGAAATGTCTGAAACAGGCAAATCCACACAGAGAGGAAGGGGCTTAGTGGTTGCCAGGGCTGGGGGAGGGGGCGTGGGGAGTTCAAGGTGGGTGACAGCAAAGGAGGCAAGATTTCCTTTTGGGGTGATGACGGTGTTCTAAAATCGACTGTTGGCGACAGCCGCACCACTCTGTGAACACGCAGGAAGTCATTCGGTCGCACACTTTCCATGGCTAGATGATCAGAGATGTGAATTACAGCTCCATACAACTGTTAAGAACAAGTGGAAGGGGAAATGTTTGCTCCCCCTAGCTCCCTGGCTCCCCTCCCAGGGGGGCAGTGTCTGTTGCTAGTTTCTCTGATCTCCTTCCGGACGTTTGTTACACCTGCAAGGAAATACATTTCTCGCTTCCACCGCCAATGTGCCAGGCTAGACATGGTGTTCTGAACTTCGCTGTGCTCACTCAACCCAGTGACTTAGACGTTGATGCCAAGAGCTGCCTTGTTCTGTCCCCGTTTCTCTCTAACTTACCTATAGAATATTCCTTTGCTACTTTCATTCCCTTAGCAACGAACGTTTAGGCTGATTCCAATTTTTTTGCCACAAAAACATTCCTGTGAGAGGCCATGTCACAAGTGAAAGGATATCAGTGGGAGAAATTTCTAGAAGGAAAATGGCTGGGGCAAAGTGCATGTTCATTTTAATTTGAATAGATACAGCTAAATTGCCCTCCGCTGAGGTTGTGAGAGTTTATTCAGCCAGGTGAGTGCCTACCGGGCTTCTGAACAAAGATCTGAAGGATGAGGGGGAAGGATAGGAAGGTCATATCATAGTGTTCCAGGTGGCAGGCACAGCCTGTGCAAAGGCCCTGGGGCAGGACCAGGTCTGGTGTATTGAGGAACAGCGAGGAGACCTGTTTGGCAGGAGCAGAAAAAGCAAAGGGGAAAGGGCAGAGAGGAGGATTGCGGGAGGGGGCAGGTCATGCAGGGCTCTGTGGGCAGGGGGGACTTTGGCCTTTACCCTGAATGAAATGGGAGACCGGGTGGGCTGTGGGGACAGAGGAGGGTCATCACCTGACTGCCTCTGGCAGCTCTGAGGACAGACTGTTGGGGGTCAAGACTCTGCTTCTACCCAGGGATGCCTGGATGGCTCAATCCATTGAGTGTCCAACTCTTGCTTTCAGCTGAGGTCACGATCTGGCATGTGTGGGATTGAGCCCCACGTTGGGGTCTGAGCTCAGCGTGGAGTCTGTTTCAGATTCTCTCTCTTTCTCCCTCTCTTCCCCCTGCTTGCAAGCTCTCTCTCTCTCTCAAATAATTTCTTAAAGTCTTAAAAAAAAAAAGACTGCCTCTACTGGTTGAGCCCCATCCTTGCTCACTGGGCCAGAGTGGTAAGCTCTGCCCTGGTCCCCCCGCTCCTGCCCTCCCCTGGCCCCCAATGTCTATCCTCCCCCAAGCAGCCAGAGGGAGTCCAGGGATGAACCCCTGCCCACCTGGGGTCTTACCCGCATCAGTCCAAGTCTTCCTGAGGCCTCTTATTACCTCCCTGCCCTTACCTTCTTCCCTCTCACCCCCTCCTTCACTCTGTTCCAGCCATGGGCCCCCTCACTGTTCCTCCAACACGCCAGGCACCGACCTGCCCCAGGGTGTTTGCATGGGCTGTTCCCTCTGCTTGGAACCCTCTACCCCAGATATCCCCATGGTTTCCCCCCTCTCCTCTTTCAGTTCTCTGCTAAGATGTCACCTCCTCCAAAGGGCTTCCCTTGCCCAGTCTGGTTAAGACAGTACTGAGTAGTTGAAAAAACACACTATTTTCATATCCTCAAAACTTATGTGTGATAACTCCCTTTGCTGCTATGATCTTGATTTTAGATCTTCCCACTTACGGGACACTTCCTGGGTGTGGAGACACTGTGCTGAGCACTTTGCAGTCTTCACCGGTACCCATCTAGGGAAGTATTATGCTTCTCATTGTACAGTCAGGGCTGTGGGAGGTGTTGTGAATTGCCCAAAGCCATCTAGCTAACAAAGTATCTGTTGGCAAGATCTCAGGCTGGGTCTCACCCAACCCCAATATTTCACCCCAGCTTCTGCCTCGTGCCCCCCACACTCTAGATTAGCTCTGAAGGGAAGGCCAGAGAAGGGCCACAGTCTGCTCAGGGTAACACAGGGAGCAGGTGGTCAAGTGGGCCTTGAGCTCAGGTCTGGTCATCGCAGGGCTATTCCACCCCTCCAAGCATCTACTCTTCCTGGGACTCTCTAGGACCATCCCGGGAGGTTGGCTGGGCTAGAGATGATCCCTGTGACATATATAACAATACTAGTGGTGGAGGCAGGGACAAGATTCTTGGGGCCCATCCCCCAACCCGTGGCAGGCGCTGTGGGAAGTTCTGCAAGCTAGGCACTATCTCTCTGCCCGTTTTACAGACAAGGAGATGGAGGCACAGAGAGGCAACGTCATTTGCAGAGGGTCGCACAACAAGAAGTTGGGGGCTCTTGGATTTTTACCTAGATCTTGAAAACTAAAATGAGCCACCATGCTCTGATAACAGAGTCCCCAGGGGAGTGACTTGGGCCAACGTCACTCCACCCACCTCGACTTCACCTCTGCACCTGGGCCTCCAGGAACCGTCCAGAAAACCTTCTCTGCTCAGCCAGACCAAGGCCACATGGCCTTTTCTTTCCCAGGGCGAGAGCCACCCCTTTTCCTTGCTTCTTTTGGTGGGAGCACCATCTCTGTTGTCTGAGGGCTCAAAGACCCTGGAGAATCATTGAGCATCCAGGCCTCTCACCCATGAGTCATGGGGGGGGGTCTGAACAACTTTGACTTATTACAGGGTCAAGGACATTGGGGCCCAGTCATTCTTTGGGGCGAGTGTCCTGGGCACTGTGCGGTATTGAGTGGCACCGCAGGCCCCCACCCCCTCCATGGCCAATAGTCCCCATCCCCAGTCCTGTCAACTGTAGATGTCCCCAGATACCACCCCATGCCCCCTGGGGAGGCAGGATTATCCTGGTTGAGAGCCGCTGCTGGCTTAGTTCCTACTCCGGTTTCTGATTCACCTTTTGTGAACTCGGGGGGCCCAGGGGAGCCATCAGCACCTTTCCTTCTTCCTGGTAGGGGCCCTCTCTGTTCACTGCCTTTCCGCCTGCCTCTGGTGAGCTTGGAGGACAAGCCCCACAGCTGCCCCTCCCCCATCACTACCTGCAATGGGTTTTCTTGGTGGAAGTCCGAAGTCCCTTGAACCAACAAGTACATTCTCTTCTTCGCCAGAATGTGCTCCCGGCCCACGCAGGAGGCTTGTACAAAGTAGAAGACGTGGCCAATTTTGCTGGCGAAGGTGGAGGGAAGCCTGGGAGGTAAGCTGAAATGGAAGTCAAAGGTGTGGCTGCCTGCACTTAACCAATTATCTGAAAGCAAAACACACCGGCGCCATCAGAAGGTTCTAGAATCTTTTTTCTTTCTCCCCTCCCCCCCTTATTTATTTGTTGTTTTGGCAGGGGATTTGTTCTGGGCCTGGCCCACCTGTCCCTGAGCTAGGGATCTCCATGGTCCACAAATATCAGGCGTAGGCCTCAGCTGGGCTGGAGGGGGATGCGTGGGTGGGTGAGGCGGCCGAAGCAGTCACCCCAAACTACCCGGAGGGCTGTGCTCACCCCTACTCTGGGTCTGAGAAACTGGAGCCCCAGCCCTCAGTCACACATTGGTTTAACAAGCCCATCTGGAGCCCCTCCTGTGAGCGAGAGGCTGTTTTAGACAGTATTTACAGTAGTGAGCAGGGCCAGTACAACTCCTTGCCCTCACGGAGCTTGGCCTTCAGTGCACAGCATACAGTAGGTACTTAACATTGGCTGAGTGGCAAC
The DNA here is from genome assembly GCF_002007445.2 of Ailuropoda melanoleuca. NCBI lineage: Eukaryota > Metazoa > Chordata > Mammalia > Carnivora > Ursidae > Ailuropoda > Ailuropoda melanoleuca. Next base: position 3,485,271 of record NC_048221.1, read on the forward strand.
TGAGGACCAGGGAGAAACTCACATGGCCCCCATTTCTGCAACCTCCGCATTTTATTTATTGTTTCTTTCATTTATCCAAAGCCTCTCATTATTGTGTCTTTCCCACTGGATGGCAATCCCAGGGACTCCAGGGACCGCGTTCGCTTTATCCGTTGCCCCACCCCCAGCGCCTGGCCCAGTGCCGAGCACAGAAGGTGCTCAATAACTGTTTGCAAAATAAATGAGCGGATCCATCAAAGGCTTGGGCTTATGCTTTTGAGGGGAAATGCTTGGCAGTGGGAAGAGGTGGTAGCTGATGCTGGGGGTGTCTAGGTGGGGAGTGTTTGGGTCGAAAAAACTAACACTTATGAAGCACTTACTGTATGCCCCACACTATTCCAAGCTCTTTATATACCATTAAATCGCTACGTCCTCAAAGCAATCTTAGGAGGCAACCCCTTTTTCTAGTTCCCATTTTCCAGGTGGGTTAATGGGACTCAGAGTGGCAACAGGATGGATGAGTCGTAAGGGCTGGCATGTTGCCATTCCTCCCCTAGATACCTGCGCGGCTGGTGTCCCTCCCATCACTCAGATCTGAGCTCAGTAGTTCCCTCTTTGAAGAGACCTCTCCGTGACCTCCCTATCTGAAAATTTTAAAAGTCTAAAATTAAACTTTGTTCAGCCAGGCATTGGCCGAGAGTTGTGGAATACCTGGGAACACTCCCATAAGCACATTTTGGAAAGGACATGTTGCTCCAGGCAGCTCAGCCTCCCTGATGTCTGTCCAGGCTGTGGATTTGAACCTGCTGGAGTTGGGAACTGGTTATTCTCTCCCTAGAACGTCTCCCCTGCCTCCTCTCTCTTTCCCTGGGACCATAGGACTCCTTATTTTGTCTCCTTGCATTTCACTGCCAGAGGGAGATTTATCTGTAAAATAACAAGACAGATGTTTTTATTGGCCTCCCCAAGTGGTCATTGGGCTGAGGATAGCATCCCCCCCCCCCAGGAAACAACTTTGAAAGTTGATTTCAAATATCTGGGTTCTGATCAGCTCCTCATGTCTTGTTATTTTCGTGTTAATGTGTATCTGATGGTCATTGTTACACACAGCTTCCCTCCTGGGGGGGAACCAGGCCTCTGCCCATTTCTGGTATCCTTGGGGGTTTGCAGATCCACGACAGATGTGTTTACCTTCTGGACCCAGCTTCCTATTATGGCTAGAGTTGGCTGCCGGCTTCGCCCTTACCCTCTACTGGGAACGTCTTCAACTTGTGCACATAGTCGGCCTTGTTGTTGCAAATAACATCTCTGCTATAATCACGGGATGCCCCGATTTCTTCATTCCACTCCACATAGCCCCTTCCCACGAGCTCCACCTTCACGGTAGGGTCCACCAGGGTGCTGTTCAGGATTAGAACTACCTGCCCTTTTATGCTGGAGCCGGCCAGGTAGACTGCATCTTTGGGCAACACTAATTCGATCGACTTCACCACAGACATGGGGGGTTGGGGTGGTGGAGAAACATCCTCCCTCCTCCCCCATGCCACTGAGATTCCGGTTCCTTTGGTGCAGTGAGGTCACCTGTCTGTGACATCATCCAGCCAGGGTTCTGGGAAGGGGGTCCCTAGTGGCCAGGAGGGAAGATGAGGCTGTTGTGCAGGGGTGGGACAGAGCTTGGGAATTCCAAAGACCTCACTGGTGTAGGAAATGATAGCCTGACCGCTTTTTCCTAGGAAATAACAGATAAATAAGCCAAACCAACCGCAAGACCCTAGCATTCCTTCCTTATAGGGAACACCTCTGTCGTCATGCTGGGAGGTTAGAGGCCTGGGTGGGAAGAACTCATTATGAGCTCTACTTAGAGACGGGGAGGAATGAAGAATGAGCCCCAAGGTCTTTTCTGCTCTATCAGATACCCAAATGTGGTATGTGCATTTCTCAGGGTTCATACACGGGTTAAGCTCATGTACAATCATTGTCATTTTAATGGCTTGCTTTCTCTGTCAACCAGTCCCTGTTAGAAAAAAAATTATAAATATGGCCAGGACATGAAATCTGGTGTGTCCCGACTGATCCGAGCATTGTGTGCTCCATCTAAACATGAACACCATCTCCTTACACATCTGACATTTCTCTTTACACCTGTCTCCCCCATTGAATGCAAAGTCCCCGCAGGGTGGGACTTAGTTTCTGTAAGTTTTGTGTCCACCAACGTCTGCTTGACTCCGTTCAGACACGAAGGGTGTCAATAAGTTTGTTGAGTGACTTAACAACCTTCAAGAATAGATCATTTTGCAAAAAGGAAACTGAGACTTTTGCCCTCTAATAGTTTTCCTGGTGCCTGACTCACCCATGGGCTGATGCCTATGCAGGAGGGCCACTGGAGAGGAAGAGGTGCCAGGAAGTGTCCATTCTCTGGACTCTGGTGGGCCTCCTTCATTGTCTTTTTTGTACCTTGCATTGTTATTTCATGTGATGTCTTTTGAGACATTGCCATCTTGTCTCCCTGAGTGGTTTGTAAGTAAGTTTCCTCTGGAGAGACCTGGCATAGTCTTTCATTCATGTATATCGATGAACCCAGGCAACCTCTCCAACTTTCTTAAAATGGCTGGAGAAATGGGGCTCTCCAAAATCTTTTCTGCAGGGAAAGCCAGACCTCTTTCTGAGTTACTTGACTTGAGATATCCAAGAGGCCTGGGCTATGCCCTGCTCTAAATACGCCTGAAGAACGTATTCCCTCTTTTGGTCCTGTTGAGGTTTTGCAACAGTACGTACAAACACATGATATGCTCTCACCAGGAATAGGCCAGGTTTCCGTGGCCGGTTCTTCATGCGAAAGATCTCATCTGCCTCACTGACTCAGGGAGGCCTGCTTGAAACCTGCCCGTGCCTGAGATGTGGTCTACATGTGGCTGATGACTGTGGGTCCAGAAAGGCACTCAGTGGCAAAGACGGAGTCCTGAAGTTGGAGGAAGTTAACAGCAGGATTTGGACTTTGTATTTTGGACTCGATTTGTTCCCTACGACTTCTATAACAAATCCCCACAATTTTAGTGGCTGAAAAACCACAAATTTATTCTCCTACAGTTCTGGAGGTCAGAAGTCCAGAATGGGTCTTAAGTAGCTAAAAGCAAGGTGTTCTAGGAGAGAATCTGCCCCCCCCGTTTCCCACATTCCTTGTCTGCCAGTTTCGTCCTTGCACCCGCTACTTCCCTTGTCACTGCTTCTCTGACGTGGCCCTTCTGCCTCTCTTTCACTCGTTAGGACCCTTGTGATGATTTTGGATCAGCCTGCATCATCTAGGATAATCTCCCCCACCGGGAGATCTTTAATTTGATTTCATCAGCAAAATCCCTTTTGCCACAGAAGCCACCATATTCACAGGCTCAGGGATTAGGATATGGCTAGCTTGGGGGGCGGGGGACATTCTTCTGTCTACCACCTGGGGAAAGAACAGCAGAAGGACCAATGCCTAGAAGGGACCCTGCTCAGTGCCAGAGAGACCTGTACACACGGAAGTTAGAGGTCATCACTCTTCTGCTCACAGCCTTCCCGTGCTTACTGCTCTCAAGAGATTAAGACCAAAGGCCCCCTTGAGGCCTTAGACAACTCTCTGACCTCGTCCCCTCTTTGCCCAGCTACACTGGCCTTCTGGCTGCTCCCCTTACATTTCTAAGCCTTTTCCCGCCTCTGAGCTTGCCTGTCCCTCCTCGACCCATCTGTCCTTGGTTTCTATCTCAGATCTCAGCTCAAATGTCATCCTTTCAGAGAGGCCCACCTTTCTGCCTCAACCAGAATGTCCTCTCCGCCCACCCCCACATGCCTCTCCAGCTACTGTCTTCTCTTCATTGCACGTAGTAGTATCTGAAATGACTTGCTTTACTTATTCATTTTTTGCCTGTCTCTTCAGACAAGAATTTACCCTTCTGGAGACCACCAACAGGGTTGGCCTTGCCCACTGTTGGCCCCCCTCCCCCCCCAGCTCCGAACACTGTGTCCAGGCGCTGTGTAGGTACCCAGCATGGGTCACTGTGTGCCCGCCAAGACTGGCCAGAGCAGAGCAGGCAGGGTGGAGGGGGCAGGGCAGTCCTGCCCGCCTGGACAGCCGGAGAGGCGGGAAAACGAGGCGGGAAAACCCAGCAAACAAGCCCTGCGGGTGGGTAGGGTGGGGAGCTCTAGCAGGCCCAGACGCCAGGAAATGGAGCTTGGGACGATGAGGCTGGCCATAGGGGTACAGGCGGTCTCGAGAGGGGCCCCCATATTCTACTGAAGCGTTTAAACATTGATTTTGGCCTTCCTTGCCCTACTGGTCAGTGCATGCCCATGCCCCGGAAAGGGGCTGTGGAAAAGGACTTAAAAGGTCAGGTCAGGGGGTCTCTACCCGGGGGGGTCCCTAGGGCTCCCGAGGGACACGCATAGTGGGGGGGGCCCAGCTCCCGCCACCGGGCCGGGTTGCACACTGGGCGCGCCCAGCAGAGCGCGCAGGGCTGGGCGGGGCCGCGGCCCGCAGGGCGGAGTGGGGGTGGATGGAGGAGGGGGCGCCCCCCACCCCCTTTCTCGCTTCCCGCCACTCCGGCGGCCAATCACCAAGCAGGAGCCCGCCCCTGGAGCGGCCTCCCGCGGCCCCGCAACTCCCAAACGCCGAGTTTTCGCGGGAAAAAAAATCAGAGCAGCTGGCAGCGCGGCGGGCAGTGGTGGCGGTCCAGGCGCTCCGGGTCGCAGGCAGGTCCGCGCGGGGTCCGGAGCCACGCACGCGTCTCTATTGCCATCCCCAGCCGGGCCAGGCGCGCAGGCAGGAGAGTGGATCGGGGCGGCCGGAGAGGTGAGCCTCCGGACTGATCGAGCTGCCATCCCGGGCCTGGGGAAGGGCCCGGCGCACCGGGCGCGGAGACTTTGCAAAACTTTCGGGAGCGGTCCGGAGACGCGCGGCCAGCACCGGCGCACGCGTGCCCGCAGCGTGGCTGTTCCCCACGCCGTCTCGGGCTGTGCCTCTGCCCCGGCGGCCCTCGGGAGTCGTCTCCCGCAGCCCGGGCGCCGGGAGGGGCGAGAGGAGCATACCCAGAGCCCCGCGGGGGTCGCGCCGGCTAGGTGGGGGAGGGCCTGGCGAGCCGCAGGGGAGGATGTCAGGCTCCGCGCCTGCGCGCGGGGCGCCCGCGATTCAATTGTCGCGCCCGAGCCCGATTTCGCGCGCCCTTAGTTCCCCGGGCGCGCCTGGGCCAATGGGGAGCGGGCGGGGCGGGGCAGCCGGGAGCGGTGGAGCCAATGAGCTAGTCCGCTCAAGTGAAGGGGGGCGGGACTTGGCGCGCGGGGCCCCTCGGCCGGTCCCGGCGGTGGGGGTGGGCGTGGGCTAGTTGGCGTGGCCCGAGCGGGCGGGCGGGAGAATAAGAGGGGCTCTGGGTCCGTGGGTCGGGGTCCCGGGAACGCGATCCTGCGCGTGAGGCCACCGCGGGGCCGAGGTGAGTAGCGCGGCGCGCGCGGGGGCGGCCGGGACGGGGCGGCCGGTTGCCGGCCACCGCGGGGCCGGCCGTGTCGCGCACGCGCGCGGGGGGCGGCGGGGGCCGCGGGCGCCCAGGGTTGGGGGCTCCAGGGTCAGGGGGGTGGTGGTCCTTCCCCTTGGGTCACACTTAGTTGAGTTACTGGGACTTCTGAAGTTCCAACCCGTGCCGGACTTTTGGGTTTTTCTCTTGCGTCAGTATTGATCCAGGGAGTGAATGAATGAATGAATGAATGAACGAACGGAGGAACCTGGTTCCTCGCTATTTGGGTGTGCACTCTTTACTTCTCTGGATGTTGTGTGTTTCCCACCCCCCGCACCCCCCCGCCGTGAAAGACTGAGTGGGTTGGACTGAGTGGTCCGAGATGCCGTTTACCTGTTTACCTTCCCCTGCTTCCCTCCTCGCTCCCCCGCCGTTGCTGGTCATTAATGCGTTAATTCCTTCATTTAGTCTGCGGGGCCCTGGTCAGCTGTGGCTAGTCCGTGGACCAGCGCGCTGGGAGGGCGTCCTGGGAGTTTCCTAGTGGTCCACAGACTGGACAAAAGCCGAGGTGACCTGAGTATGGCACGGTCTGGTGGTGGCAGCCGCACCACTGACCTAGGGGTCCCGCTCTCTCGCTCTCAGCACCAGCAGACACCATGTGGATCCAGGTTCGCACCATGGACGGGAAGGTGGCCCACACCGTGGACTCACTGTCCAGGCTGACCAAGGTGGAGGAGCTGAGAAGGAAGATCCAGGAGCTGTTCCACGTGGAGCCGGGCCTTCAGAGGCTTTTCTACAGGGGCAAGCAGGTAAACGCGCCCTGCCGGCTGCCGCCCGCCCAGCACCTTTGTTCTTGCCTGGTCCAGGCATCGTACATATACTCTCCCCGCCCCTCGTCCGGTCCCGCTTCACGTCTCCACAGAAACCTCAAATGCCTGAGCCAGGAACAAAGGCTCCACTTGCAGATCGACATACGGGGCAGGACCCTGGCACTCCAGTCTGTAGCATTTGGGCTTTTAAGTCTGCCTCCCCTGTTTTTTGAAGCTCCCCTCAATATAATTTCTAGAAAAGGAAGTTGGAGGTAGCCAATGGAGGACGGATGAATTTCGAGGAAGAGCCTAGAATGCTTCCTCAGATAGGACAGAAGGGACCAGATTTCTCTTTGAAACACACACTGATGGCCCACAGCCTGCACCTCTTTTGAGTTTGACCCCACAGGATCTGTTTTCGAGAAATTTGGATCAGCTTGTTCCGAGGCCGGAGATGGCGCTTGCTGGTCAGGAATTTCCGCCACCCTGGGCCTGCTCCGTGGAGTGAGCAAGAGCTCGTGCTTTCCTTGGGGTCTGCGGGCCCCGCTTTTCTGTGTCCTTTCTTCTTGCTCTCTCTCCAGCTCCTGGTAGCATGTAAAATGGCCACCCCTTGCTTTCTCAGCTGCCCACATTTGGGACGCTTTCTCCAGGGGCAGTGGGGGGTTTCCGTTTTTGTCGGTGTCTTTGCGGGGGGGGCGGGGGGAACACGGCGAATCCTACCGTGAGTGGGATTTCCCCGGGTAAGATAAGATGGTATGACACAAAGCGTCAGTCCCGTCTGCCGGGGCCATCGTGGAGTGGGGTGTACGGTAGGGACAGCGGCGGCATAGGGACTGTGTCCTGGATTAAAAGTCTTCAGTTGGGCTGCGCGTGCTTGACTTTGTTGTTGTTGGATTTTGAACTGGGTACTGCCGCCATCTGGTGTCTCCATTGAGAAATAAACACTCTGCAACCGGCCAGGATTTTTGGGGGCTGGGAGGATCCAGTGTGCTTAACTTGAAATAAGACCTGCTGATTAATTTCTTGGGCTATTGGTGCCCTGGGAGACCTTCGCCTCCTTCCCGGGAGAGGGACAACGACTTGAATGTCTTTAGAACCTGAGTGAACCCGCCCTGCCCGGGGAGGGGAGCTGGTCCCGTGGACTCGTTCGGCTGCGTGTTGAGCAAAGACAGGGTTTGTGAGTAAGCTCTGCCGAGGTGCTCTCTCCCGCCGCCTCCAACGGCTCATTTTTTGTGGCATCCAGACTGACTTCGATTAGCCACTCAGTCTCTTTGTTCAGCTGAAGGTCCTTTCACAGAGTTTCTGAGAACCTTCCACGTGTGCCTGCTAGGCAGTTCGCGGTGTGATTCAGAGGTGGGTCGGCTCGCGTCCTCTCAAGTGGGAGTATCTGTGAGCGCCTGCCACGTGCTAGGCACTGTTGTTAATGTTTCCAACCAGCAGAGAAGTTGCAAGAGCCACGAACCCCTAAGCATCTACCCCTTGATTTTGCCCCCGACATTTGGCCACGTTCCAGTTAGCACGTCTTTCTCGGTCCCGCCTGTCCACCAACCTGTTGTGGGTTTTTGGAGTGCATTTCAAAATAAGTTGCAGACACAGGTTCACGGCAGCCCTAAGCACTTCATTAACTGTCATTAACTAGAGCCCAGGACAGGTTTGTGGGTCTTGTTTATTCAGGTAACACACATATATAGTGAGATACGCACACGTAAGGCGGGCCATTTGGAGTCTGGACAAATGTCTACACCCCTGCAACCAAACCCCCATCTCCCTTCGTTCGTAACACGAGATCTGACCCATACAAAAGCCCTTACGACTCCTGTGGAAGTTATAAAGCCTGATGATACCAGGAACACCTGTGGGCGGGAGACACGAAGGGTGTACCTTTAATTGGCGGGATGTCCTCGATGAGAGATGGAGCTCTTGACGCTTCCTGCTCACGACACGGCTTTCACATTTAGCACAGGCTTCCTGCTTCCCCCGTGACCTCCGTGACTGTCGCCCGATCCCCCGCCTGGCGCTCCTTCCCCACTTCGTGAGGGAATGTGCAGTCGTCTCTGTCTTCTGGCCCAGGAAGCCAGGCCTAGAGCGTGATGCAACTTCCCCCGGGGATGCCGGCGAGGCCCCGGCCTGGCCTGGCCGCCGGGAGGTGGGACAGGCCTGGAGGTGGGACCGTGAGGGTGGGGGGGGGGACAGGATGGGGGGCGGATGGGACATGGAAAGACAGGGCATACGGCAGCACCTCACAGTGAGCCAGGGAGTTGAGTCTGCCAATAGAGCAGACTAACAGCAATAGAAAGCGGCAGAAAGCAGCGTAGTTTCCAGGGGGGGCAAGAGGGCTGTTTTTACAGAATGTTCTAGAAGTCTTTGCAATCCTTTCCTTTTTCTTTCCTTTTAAAGAAACATGTCGTGAACAGTCCAAGATCTGCAGTGAGGTTGATTGAGACGATAAAGCAGAACATAGTTGAGTCTTTCTTCAGGATATGGGAGGGTTTCGTGGCCGGCTTGTTTGGGCTGAATAGGTTGGCGGTTATGTCGCTTGATTGGCGGAAATGCAAGAGGCCGAATGGGGGCAGGGACCCGGGCGGCAGGCCCAGCCTGGGCAAGGGCGAGAGGCATCTGGCATCTGGCGCCTTTTTCTTGGCTGCCCATAAAAATAACAATAGCTGTCATTTGTGGGGCCTCCAGCATGCTCAGGTGCAGGGCTCTGCCCTTTACTTAATCCCGCTGCATCCCCTGCCCAGGTGGCCCCGGCCTGAGCTCGGCGCTGCTCTCCCAGCGCTGCTCTCCCAGTGCGGCCGGTGTGCGGCTGGGCGCGGCCCCTCGCAGTATAGGCACCGTGAATCAGCGCCGGGTCTCTCCCACCTCGGCCTTGCTGATGTGGGAGGCCGGCTCATTGTCCGGAATTGCCCCCAGCTGAGAAGTCCTAATTTAGTAGATAATTTACATTAGGAAAACAGCAAAATCGGCCTCAAAGGCCGTATTAAGGTCCGTCTGAAAGATAGGTCTGAAATGGTGCCCTGGAAATGGCCTCACGAGGGTCGCCCATGTCCTAGCACCCCACCAATTCAGACTGGCTTTTCCCGAGTGCTGTCCCTGATTTCCCAAAGGGCAGAGTGGGGCAGCAGAGCCCTGTCCTTCAGGCTCTGTGAGGGAGGGTCCCCTTCCCCTGGAAGAGCTCCCAGCTGAAGGGCATGCCCTCTAAGCCAGGCGTCAACAAACCCTTTATGTAAATATTTACCTCCCTGGGGACTGCTCACCCCTACCATTGGAGCATGGAAGCAGCCACAGACAGTATGCAAATGAATAGGCATGTCCCAGTCCAATAAAACTTTATTTACAAAAACAGGCGCAGACTAGACCGTCAGGCTGGCTGTAGCTCGCCAGTTACACCCTATCGTTATTCCATCCAGCGTCCTTAGTTGGTGATCCAGGTTTTATTGTTAGGAACAGCACTGCTGTGGAATGTACTAGAACAGGTCCCCCAGGGCACGGGGTGCGGAGCGTTTGATCCCAAGACTTCTTTTCCCCCTCCAAAACCAGTTGAAGACCCCGAAGAACTTTTGTTGATGTGGAAGGGTCATGTGTGGCTTTGAGGTGCCATCCGCTCTGCTCGCTCCCCCCAACGTGGGAAGTCGTGTCCCCTCTCCCGCGTCTACGCTCCTGCTTCATGCAGTTTTCTTCTCTCCTGCTTCTGTTGGGAGACTGCGTGTCTGCCCGTGGGGTTGCTGTGGAGCCTGGAGTCTGAGCAGGACAGGTGAGGACCCAGGGCTGTACCCACAGGTACAGGGGGGCAGAGCAGTTTCCTGCTTCCTCCCTCTCAGCCTCCCCGCTCATCCCTGCAGGCCCTTGTCAATGCTCCCTTTCCTCCTCCAGCTGTAGGTCCTTATTGGTACGAGGCTCACTGTCCCTTCCGCCTCACCCCAAAACGGCTGCTTAGAGCCGACCTGAGAACTACCACTTGCCAAGCCCAGGCACATGTGTTTCCTGCCCTCTTGGGCCTCTGGGCAGCACCCGGAACCCTGAAAAGTATCCCTTGAAAATGTTATGAGGGGGCAGAGAGTGGACAGAAACGGTAGGCACGGCAAGCTTTAATCCCAGTTTCCAATAGGAACCAGCATGCTTAGTTGTCAAATTGTATACGTGTTTATTTTCTATGGTGCCCATGGCCGAAAATTCCAAACGTCCAGAAATGTCCAAAAAGCATACTTGGATTAAAACTTAGAGAAAGACGTTAACACTGTGGGCAGTTTTGTCTTTAGACCTGCATCTGTGGTATCTGAGTTGCCAACTTCAGGTTTAATTTGAACGTCGGGACCTCTGACATGAGGTGCAAGTCACCTGTTGTGCAGTTTTTGTAGCTTTTATCAATACCATTAGCCTAGGTCCGAATTTTTGGATTTTTTTTTTTTTTTTTTTAGATTTTATTTTTAAGTAATCTCTACACCCCGCGTGGGGCTCAAGCTCAATAACCCTGAGATCAAGAGTTGCATGCTCCTTCAACTGAGCCGGCCAGGTGCTCGAGAACTTTCGGATCTTGATAATGAATCTGAACGTAGAACACATTGGCATGAGGCAGGCTGGAGCCCAGCCTCTCTCCCCCATGGTTCCCAAACATTTGTGCACAGCTTTGGGCAGGCAGGATGAAGGGAGAGGAGCACACAACACACACCCTGTCCTACAGCCAAAGGTTGTGTAGCCTTCCTGCTGGCTGCAAGGGCCCTTCTGGAAAGTTCTAGAAATGGCCACAAGAAACAGCCAGACCAGCTTGTGACTGGGAGGCAGAGCCCTGTGCCCGCCTCCCCCAGCCTAACGCCCCCTTTCCTGCCTGGTTTGTGCCTCTGTCCGAGTTCTTACACCGGTAGGCACGTCGGCCTCCTCCACGGGGCCTGTGCCTGAGCAAATCCGTGAGCGGACAGAGCCTGGCTTCCTGAGCAGCCTGGACGTGAGGGGCCTGGTCATGTTCCTGGTTCCAGCTCTCTCCCACTGCCTCTCTGTCGTCCAGGTGCCTTGGTATATGCTTGATTTCCCATCCCCTGATTTGTTCTTGTTTCCCTTGATGCCTGTGGGAGCCGTGTCTGCTTTGCTGCCTTTCCCTGTCACGTGCAGCTATGTGGCACTCCTTTGTGTGACGAGGCCACGGTTTTCCCTGCAGATTACGCTGCTGTGAACGCCCTGGGAGGTCGCTGTATGTGTGTCTCTCTCTAGCTCGGTGCTTCTCCCTGGGGGTGATGCTGTTCCTCTGGGGACGCTGGGCGGTGTCTGGGGACATCTGTGGCTGTCACAACGGGGGTGCTCCTGGTATAGAGCAGGCGGGGCTCAGGGATGCCGCTCAGCCCCCCACAGTGCCCAGCATGGCCCAATGTCAGCGGTACTGAGGGGTTTCTGCCTCACGAGGTGCTGGACCCCAGGGCACCTGTGTCGTCTTCATCCTTTCTAAGGCCAGTTGGCCCACCTTCTGGTTTCCTTGCCCCACTTACACTGGGGACACTTGTGTTTCTTCATCTTTTTAAATTATTTATCTTGAGTTTATATGTTTATAAGTTTATTTATATTTATGTACTTATTTCTGAGTCTTAGGTGCTTAGCAATGTCAAGGGGAAGGTTCCTGCCTCCCACACACCCAGTCCCTCCAGCTATCGTGTCCCCACCTGAGTGGCTCGTTATGTTGGGTGAAGCCACATTGACCCATAGCTGACATTAGGAATCATTCCTGATGTGCCTTCTGTGGGTTTGGACAGATGTGTAGCGTGTGGACCCGCTGCTGTGGCTCGGAGGAGCCCGCCGGCCCTGAAACCGAAGTCCTCAGTGCCCCACCTTGTCAGTCACGCCTCCGCCCCCGGCCCCCGGCCCCCACTGATCCTTCTGCTGTCTCCATAGTTTTGCCTTTTCCAGAATGTTACAGCGCTGGCATCACACGGTATGCACCTTTTTTGGATTCCCTTGTTTTCAAAGAACAATAGCTTCGCTGAGCTGAAGTTCTCGTACCACACGATGCCTGCACTTCGAGTGTGTAATTTGGTGTTTTCAGTGTCTTCACGGTCGTGCAGCCATCGCCGTAGGCGACGCTACGACACTTTCTTCACCTCCATCCTCTTTAGTATCCTTCTCAGCCTGACAACCGGTCACCCGCTTTGTCCGTGGATGAGCCAGTCTGGACGTGTCTCACACGTGGACTCACACACCGTGGGGCCTTTTGTGTCTGGTTCCCTCCCTGAGCGTCGTGCGCTCAGGGTCCGTCTCCCTGGGTCAGCATGTGTGGGCGCCTTGCTCCTGTCCGTGGCCGAGGGATGTTCCCACATGTGGGGGACACGTCGTGTGTGTGTGTCCCCCCGGTTGATGGACCCTGGGTTGTTTCCACCCTTAGGCTGCTGTGAATCCTGCTGCTGGGAACGTGTGTGTGTGCAGGTTGACTTGTTTCTTTCCATCTGGGTCCCCGCTATGCGTTGTCACAGCTGTCCTGTGTTGGCCCTGTGTGTGGGGGAGCCGGCATCGAGTCTCGCCCACCTCGGCCTCCCTGAGGTTCATGGGCAGGGCTGGGCACATCAGATGCCCCCCCCTCACGCTGGGTGAACCCGTGGAGTGGGCCCTGGAAGCTCCATGGCTGTAGGCAAGTGTCGATGTGTTTAGCTCCCTTTTTCCGGGGGCGGGGGGCGATCATTCCTCAGATCCTCAGGTATGTGCTGAATAAAGCCTAGCAGCCACTGCGGTGATCGGCTTTGGACCTTGGAGCTCACCTGCCCTGTGACCCCAGGGGCTCCTCGCGTATGGACGGCAGCCAGGCCCTCATACCAGTAAACACTGCTGAACCGGGTGGTTCTGCCCTCAGGCGACACTAGGCAGTGTCTGAGGACATCTCTGGTCTTCTGACCGGGAGTGCTCCCGGCATCGAGAGTGTGGGGTCAAGGATGCTGCTCCCCCATACTGCCCAGGACGGCTCCCCGGAGAACAGCCTGGCCCTGTATGCCCACAGTGCTGAGGGCAGAGACCTGCCTTGGGGACGTGGGGAGAGAACAAGACACACTTGAGGGTCCTTGTTGGGTGCTGGCAGAGTTCTAGTTTCCAGTAAAAGATAACTCCTTGGCCTTTCATGTCACCAGGATGCGGCGCAGATGTCGAAACGCTGCACACCCTTGCCGTGCCACGGCCGGGGCGACAGACGAGAACTGTGCCAGCTCACAGGCTCCCGTCAGTGACTTGTGTGGGTGGAATTCAGAGAAGGGAGTTCGCGGAGGGGCGGAGCTAGAGCCGTCATGGAAACTGGCCATTGTTGGGTGTGTGTCTCATTTGGTTCGTAGCGGACAGGGTCTCCCCCCTCAGCACCACGATCAGGGCTGGATCATTCCCTGATGTGGGGGTGTCCCGGGCACCGTGGGAGGCCGAGCAGCATCCCTGCCCCACCCCAGTTGTGACAACCAAAATGACCCCAGGTGTTGTCAGGTGTCCCCTGGGGGGAGGATCACCCGGGGTGAGACCCCCTGGGTCAGGGGATTCCGCTGACTCCCTTCCCTCGCAGGAGTCTGCATCTGGAACCATCTGACCCGCTGAGGTCCTGGGATGCTGCACGTATTGAAATATACACACTGCGGGGGGGGGGGCGGGGGCGTGACTCTCCCATGTTGGGGTCGTTCTGGTTTCCTCCGTCTGACCCCTTGGGGATTTATTCTGGTGTCTGATGTGAGCAGGGACTGGACTTAATTTTTTCCCCCTAAATAATTAATGCAGAGGGTCTCTGCCTTGACGCTGCAGACGTTTGGACCGGATCACCCAGTGTTCCCGGGAGGGCAGGCCTGCCCTCAGTTTGGCACCGGTGATAAGGCAGTGTCTTGTTATTGTGATAAGTGACAAAGACCAAATATTAAGAAACGCTCCCCTGACATGTGATGGGTGTACCCAGCACGGCTGGTTATGCTGGGTGCTCCCAGGACATTCTCCATATGACACAGGGAATCCTCATTCGAGAGGCTCTAAGGATCCTGAAGGAAGGGGGTGACGGTGTGTACCCCCTGGCAGCAGACAGGTTTTATTGTCCTGTGCTCTGATTTAGATCCTGCCCCCCCGCCACGAGGGCAGATTTGATGCGTTGCTCGTGCCATATTCCCACTGCCTGGCACCCAGAAGACAAGCGCTAAATGTCTGGCGGGCCGGTGACCTTTGTCTTGGCGTCTCTGCAGATGGAGGACGGCCACACTCTCTTTGACTATGATGTTCGCCTGAACGACACCATCCAGCTCCTGGTCCGCCAGAGCCTGGTGCTCCCCACCAGCAGCGTCAAGGAGAGGGACTCAGAGCTGTCGGACACGGACTCGGGCTGCTGCCTGGGCCAGAGTGAGTCCGACAAGTCCTCGAACAGTGGCGAGGCGGCCTCGGAGGCAGATGGGAAGGCGGGCTTAGCGGACGAAGACACGTGGGATGAGACGGAGCTGGGTCTGTACAAGGTGAGTCTCTCGCAGAAGGTTTGGGGTTGGGCGTGCTCCCCACGTGGCTGCTCCCTTCACCCCCAGGGCCCCGGGTAGCATGCCCCGTGCCCCCCCATCGTTGCTGGCTTTCCAATCGGCCAACTGCAGGGTCAGGCCCGCTGCTCTCCTTCCCTTGGCTGCCCCCTGCCCCCCCAGTCCTGCTATAAAAATGGCTGGTGGGTGGGCTCGCGAGGCTTCCCTGTGGAAAGAGAGTAGCCCAGCATCCATTTGTGATCCTTAATGGCAAGTGTCGTGTCTGGGTTTTGCGGGGGTCTCTCTGCCCTTCCCAGTGGAAGGAGAATTGGAGAATCACCAGGCCCTGATGTAAGCGGTGCCGTAGCTAAGAAATCCTCTTACAGTCCTTCGGGTTTGCGTCCTGATCCTGATGCATCCAGCGCCTGAGAACCCAAGCAGCCTCTGGGCCGTGTGGCTGGTCGGACGTGCCTTCTCTGGCTGGGATGAGAGTGGTTTCTTGTTCCCGGCAGGCCAACGAGTATGTCGATGCTCGGGACACGAACATGGGAGCGTGGTTCGAGGCCCAGGTCGTCAGGGTGACGAGGAAGGCCCCGTCTCAGGACGAGCCCTGCAGCTCCACCTCCAGCTCGACGCTGGAAGAAGACGTCATTTATCACGTGAAATATGACGAGTGAGTGTCACTGCAGTTGGGTGGGCCAGGGTGTCGGTTCTGCGTCCGTGGGACCTGGAGTTTAGCACAGGCTTGGGGATGATGATCAGCATTTGGGGTCACTACCAGACCACCTGGGAGGCCCCTCCCAGAGTGCTGATGTCAGGGGGACCCACAGCTAGGCTGACCCCCTCCTTGGGTCATCTAGTTGGAAATGTACCCCGCCCCCCAGACAATTTCCTGTGGTCTTCAGCTCGCGTGAAACCTCTCTAGAGTCTGTCCCTTACTGGGACACACAAGTACTTAGCGCTTACCGTGTGCTAGGCCTGGGGGACCCTTGTCTGCGCATAGGGTGGGTCTCGGACGGGCTCAAGTGGCCGTCACAGGAGACTACAGGCTGGGCAGCTGGACCTCAGGGTCCTGGAGGCTGGAAATCCCAGATCACGGTGCTGGCGGGTGGGTTCCTGGTGAGGGCCCTCTTCCTGGCTTGCAGACTGGCTGCCTTCTCGCTGTCCTCACATGGTCTTTTCTTTGTGGGGCCGAGAGAGAGCACCCTGGTGTCCCTTCCTCTTCTTGGAAGGACTCCAGTCCCATTGGATTAGAGCACCACCTCTGACCTCGTTCAGCCCTGTTTACCTCACTAAAGGCCCCATGTCCATTTGTAGTCACATTAGGGGTTCGGGCTTTACCATGGGGATTTTGGGGGATACAACTCAGTCCATAACAGAGCGCAAGCGGGCCTCCCCACAGAGAGCTCCCGTTCTGGGGGTGTAGGGGCTGCTTCCCTGCCAGTTTAGCGCTGCAGAAAGGACTGGGGTAGTTGCATGAAGGAGTCGGTCAGCGCAGGACTCCCAGCCTCCTGGTTGGGGTTGCAAACTGCGGCCTTGGGGCCAAATCCCGCTGCCTGGATTTGTAAAGAGAGCTTTATCAAAGCACATCAACGCCCATTAGCCCCTTCGTTTCTTCTTCGCCTGTGGCTGTTTTTGTGGTGATAGAGTTGAGTATTTAGGGACCTTCCAGCTCACAAGGAGTCTGACCCTTTACAGGAAAAGTTCAGCAACCCTTGTTCTTGGTGATTTACTGGGGAAAAGGGAGTGCTTGGCCCTGTGGGGAGTTGTCATAGCTTTAGGGATTCCCCTCAGCGGGGATTTAACTTTGTTGTTGATAGAATGTTTCTTTCAGTCCAAGTATTCTATGCCTTTTTTGAGGCTGCTAGAGTATTCCTATGCATCTGGAATAGTGAATTCCTATTGTATTCTAATACCCAGTTGCTTGTATTTATGCAAGCTGAATGAGGTGGTAAGCTCCTCTCCAAAAGCCCCTTCTGGTGCAGACAAATGTGCCTCCACGATGTCCCCTGTACTTGTCCCCCAGCGTTGCAAAAACAAAGGACCTCAGACCAAGTGGCTTATAATGACAAGTTTATTCTCTCGCTGTTCTGGAGGCCAGAGGTCCAAAATCAAAGTCAGGGTGCTGGCAGGGCGCCACTCCCCCTGGAGGCTCTCAGGAAGGATCCCTCTTTGCCTCTTAGAGCTTCTGGTGGTGGCCGCAGTCCTAAGCTTGTGGCCGTGTCCCTCCGTTCTTTGGCTCTGTCTTCAGGTGTTGCTCTCCCGTTGTCTCATTCCCTCTTCTAAGGACACCAGTCACTGGATTTAGCCCCCCCCCCCCAGTGTGACCTCATCTGAACTTGATGACCTCTGCAGAGACCCTGTTTCCACGTGAGGTCCCATTCCCAGGTACCAGGGATTAGGACTCCCAACGTGTCTTTTCAGGGGACGCTGTTCAACCCACAACGCCTTCTGTAATTCAAAAGCCTCTTCCAGGCCTGGGTATTTGCTGTACTGGGAGATGAGCTCATCCGGGAGGGGACTTGACGTGCCACTGTGACCAAAGTCAAACGAAGCCGTGTCGGCGCAGCCTTTTCTGCCTCAGCTTCTATCTCCCATCAAGGGAATGAAGCTGGGTGTTACTCCGGGATCTGATGTGGTTGGGGTTTTCCTCCCAGCTACCCGGAGAATGGAGTGGTCCAGATGAGCTCCCGTGACGTCCGGGCTCGCGCCCGGAACATTCTGAAGTGGCACGAGCTAGAGGTGGGCCAGGAGGTTATGCTCAACTATAACCCCGACAATCCCAAGGAGCGTGGCTTCTGGTACGATGCAGAGATCCTGCGGAAGCGTGAGACCCGGACGGCGCGGGAGCTGTATGCCAACGTCCGGCTCGGGTGAGTGACGCGGTGGCCCTGAGGCTGTCCAGCTGGGGCTCCGGCCTCCGTCGCTCACATCCCTCCGTCTTGGAGGACTGTCTCCAAACCCCAGGCCCCGACAGTGGGGATTTAAAGATGCCTTTTTCTCTTTTTTTGTGTTTTGAATTTGGTGAATAGGTTATCTCAAATGTGTCAAAATCCAGAAAGTACTGAAGGAATAGTCTCCCTTCTTCTCTAGCCCTTGGTCACCCAGTTCCCTTTCTGGAGACCTCTCTCTCCTTGTCACCTTCTGGGGATATTCTGTGTGTAAGCAAGCATGAACATGCACAGAAGCAGAGCACTCATCAGGGATCAGCAAACTGCAGTCTACGGGCCACATCCGGCCCTCGGCCCGTTTTGGCAAATAAAGTTTTATTGGCACACAGCTGTGCCCATCTCTTTACTGATTATGTGGCTGCTTTGGTGTTACAAGGGCAGAGTTGATTAGCTTAGAGGTTGTGTGGCCCACAAAGCCAAAAATACTGTCTCTTTGTAGTAGGTATTTGCCAAGCCCTATTTTACCCTGCGCGCGCGTGTGTGTGTGTGTGTGTGTAGATATACGTAACAGAACACTTACCATCTTAACCATCTCTAAGTGCACAGCTCCGCGGCCTGAAGCACACTCACGCTGTTGTGCAGCCACCCCCACCCTCCGTCTCTAGAACGTCCCATCTCCCCACACGGAGACTCTGTCCCAGGAAGCACGGACTCCCCACCCCCTGCCCCAGCCCTGACTCCCACCAGCTCCTCTCTGTCTGTGTGGACGGGACTCCTCTGGGGACCTCCTGGGAGTGGGATCCTGCGGGATGTGTCCTTCTGTGTCTGGCTCCTCTGGCTGAGCCCGGTGTCAGGGTCCCTCCACGTCATGGCAGGTGTCAGGATGTCCTTTTTTTGTGGTCAAATAGTATTCCATCATGTGTATCATGTATATACACACACGTATTTGGGCAACAGTGTCTTGAGCACAGGCGCAGCAAGTGCAGAGGTCCTGGGGCAGGGCCATACCCGGTGCGTTTCTAGCAAGGCAGCTAGTGGGGTGCAGTGGTGGGAGAGAAGGTGGGAGGAATCAAGACTGTGGAAGCCTCCAAGCGGCATGGTCCAGAGAGGTTCGGAACTGATGTTCTTTCCCTTTTGCTGGTAGCCATTCGAGCGTTTGGGCACAGAAGCTACACGCTTTGACCTACAGTGAAGAATTCTAGCTCTGGCAGCCCAGAGAGGGGTGGACTGCAGGGGGCAGCATGGGAGCAGGGACACCAGGGCGGAGACGTGCGCAGGCATGTAGGGGCGCGGTCCCGGGGCTCAGGCCCGGCTGCGGCTATGTTGTTGTTGACAAAGAACCAGTGCGTTCTTCCGTTGCTTTTCTCTCTTCTTGTCTTCAGTTTCATTGGTTTCTGCTCTCATCTTGTACATTTTCTCCCTTCTCCTGTCTTTGGGTTGTGTTTTTTTTTTTTTTTAAGATTTATTTATTTATTTGACAGAGAGAGACAGCCAGCGAGAGAGGGAACAGCAGCAGGGGGAGTGGGAGAGGAAGAAGCAGGCTCCCAGAGGAGCAGGGAACCCGATGTGGGGCTCGATCCCAGGACCCCGAAGGCAGACGCTTAACGACTGAGCCACCCAGGCGCCCTCTTTGGGTTGATTTTTGTTCTTTTTCTAGTTTCTTGAGGTAGGACTTAGACTGTCGACCTGAGGCATCTCCCCCCTGCCCCCCAGTGCCTACACTGCGTGCTATCAGGTTAGCCCTCAAGCACTGCCTTCGCTGCTCTCCGTGGAGAAGTATGCTCTGTTGTAGTTGTCTTTTTCCTCACCAATTTTTTTTTTTTTAATTTCCTTTGAGACTTTCTCTCTAGCTACTGGCTTCTTTAGAAGTATTGTTTAATTCCCAAGTGTTTATCGAGACTTCTGCGTTGTCCTTCTTTTACTGATTTCTAACCTGACTTCGTCATGGTTTCTTCCACGGCCCCTGGTAGGGTCTAAGTTGGTGAATATTCCACGGTTGCTGGAGAAAAGCCAGTATATTCTGTTGTTGGGCAGAATGTCCTACTTGTATCTGTCAGAGCCTGTCGGCTGGTGGTGCTCCCTTCTTCCGATTCTCGCTGATTGTCTGGTTCCCCATCAGGTGCTGAGGGGTGCCGGGGCGCCCACCTTCGCTGTGGGGGTGTCTGCCTCTCCTCTCAGCCTCACGGTTAGGAGGCATGGTTGTCTGGTGCACACATACTTAGGGCAGTTGTGTCTTCCCGGTTGAGAAACCTTTCCGTCGTGTTGTGATTTCCCTCTGTCTGTCCAGTAGTTTCCTGGGCTACGAAGTGGACGCGTGTACGGACTCACCTGCTTTGCTTTCTCGAGTTAATGTTTGCAGGCTGTATCCTTTCTTTCCTTGTACTTTCAACCTATGTAGTTGAGTTTGAAGCGAGTTTCTTATAAGCGGCGTATGACTGGGTTGTTTTTTAATCCACCCTGGCATCTTGCCTTTTGATCGGCACGTTCAGGCCATTCACACAAGTTGATCGTTGCTATGTTAGGACTTAACGTCCATCGGTTCGTCATTTGTTTTCTGTTTGTTTCCTCCATTTCTCTTTTTTCATCTTCCCTGTGGGTTACCTAAACACATTTTAGGATTCTGTCCAGATTTGTGTATGGTCTTTTGAGTGTATTTCTGTGTATAGGTTTCTTCACGGTTCCTCTGGATTTTATCGTAAACGCGTGACCTACCGGTTGTCCCTTTTGCTGGAAACCCGTCTTTACTTATGTCCTCTTGTACTCACTGAGTAGCAGATGGGGTTTGGATCTTTATTTCAGTCCTCACCTGTTTCTTCAAGAACTCATAAGGAGGATAACCTGTCATACGTGCCCACGTCTCTGCTTTTTCTGTTTCACTACTGTTGCTCCTAAGATCCCTTCCAGTGTCACTTCCTACCTGTCCAAGGAGCTTCCTTCCTTATCCTGTCAGGGCGTGTCTGCTGGCAGTGGATCCTGTTAATTTTCCTTCATTGGAGAGTGCTACCGCCCCTGTCGTACTGAGGCGACTCCCAGGCATTGATTTGTTGTCATCCATACGTGCTTTACAACTCATTTTTTATTTTTATTTTTTAAGATTTTATTTATTTGAGAGAGAGGGAGCACAAGCGGGGGTAGTGGCTGGGGGAGAGGGAAAAGCTGACTCCCTGCTGAGCAGGGAGCTCAATGCGGGACTCGATCCCAGGACCCTGAGATCATGACCTAAGCCGAAGGCAGATGCTTCAGTGACTGAGCCACCCAGTTGCTGCACGATTCATTTCTTTCAAGTGACTCTTCTTAAACAGTTATGATGATATCGTCACAACGTAAAGATTAGTCATAATTTCTTTTTTTTTTTTAATTTTTTTAGTTTATTTATTTTAAGCCCTCTTTACGCCTTGGTCATAATTTCTTAATGACGTCTTCAGTCACTGGTTTGTCTTCCAATTACGTCACTTTTTTTTTTTCCCCCTTAACCGTTTGTTTGGTCGGGATATACACAGCACACACAGACTTCAGTTAGGTCAGTCAGTGTCATCGTTAGGTGGCAGAGTCCCTGCTGAGGTGCCTCGGCGGGTTGGCCAGCTGGAATGTTCTAACAGCTTCTGTCTCACAGGGGTGGTTCTCTCAATGACTGTCGGATCATCTTCGTGGACGAGGTGTTCAAGATTGAGCGCCCAGGCGAGGGGAGCCCCATTGTCGAAAACCCAATGAGAAGTGAGTTCTGACCCTGCCCTGCTGTGACTCCCACGTCGGGTGTGGGGTGGGGGCTCCCTATCCCAGCTCTGCGTGGCCGGCCCTGCCAGAGCTGAGCCCCACGTCCCGTGTCCAGGGAAGAGCGGGCCCTCGTGCAAGCATTGCAAGGACGACGAGAGCAAGCCCTGCCGGGTGTGCGCCTGTCACCTGTGCGGGGGCAAGCAGGACCCCGACAAGCAGCTCATGTGTGACGAGTGTGACATGGCCTTCCACATCTACTGTCTGCGCCCGCCCCTCAGCAGCGTCCCCAAGGAGGACGAGTGGTGAGTGGACGGGCTCCTCGCTGCCCGTCGAGTTTCCCCGGGGGTGTCCCATATCCCAGCTGGATTTACCCCCATTGTTGGGGGGCACTGTGAAATCCCCGTGGGAGACGGATGAGTGGCTGGCGTCTGGCAGGATGTTCTTGCTCTGCACTGCCAACCAGGGTGCCCATGGCTACCGAGCACGTCCGACGTGGCCCCTGTCACCAAGGGGCTGGACTTCTTGCTTCACGTTAATGAGTTTAAACTGAAATGTTCCCCTTCACTGGACCGCATGGGACGGCAGGGAGCCGGGGGAGCCGGTGTGTCTGCAGTGCGGGGCCCCAGGGTGGGGACGGGCGTGGGCAGGAGGTGACGTCCCTGCTATCACAGGTATTGCCCCGAGTGTCGGAATGACGCCAGTGAGGTGGTGCTGGCAGGGGAGAAGCTGAAAGAGAGTAAGAAGAAGGCAAAGATGGCGTCAGCCACGTCCTCCTCGCAGCGGGACTGGGGCAAGGTGAGGTGGCCCCGCACCCTTGTGCCCTCCCTGCCCTGCACGCACCCTCCCTGCCCTGCACGCACTGACCTTGCTCTTCCCTCTGTTTCCGGACGGACAGGGCATGGCGTGCGTGGGGCGTACCAAGGAGTGCACCATTGTCCCGTCCAACCACTACGGACCCATCCCGGGGATTCCTGTGGGCACCATGTGGAGGTTCAGAGTCCAGGTACCCCCGGACTTCCTGGGCTCTGGGGCTGGGCCAACAGGTACTGGCCTCCCAGAGACCCCTGCGCCTGGGCGAGGACCACCCTGGGGGCAGGTGGCAGGGCTGGACTTCAGGCCAGCTCCTTCCATGGCATGGCTCAGACTTGGGGTGTCTGGGCGAGTGGCTCTCGTAATGGGTGTGATGCCTTTGGCAGAAAAGTCAGGCCGCTGGCTTTGGAAGTGAGAGCGAGGAGGGTGGGGCTGACCTTCTCTGTAGCAGCGAGTCCCAAAGGTGCCGTTCATTTCCTCGTGGTTCTCATAGGTCAGCGAGTCGGGGGTCCATCGACCTCACGTGGCGGGCATCCATGGCCGGAGCAACGATGGGGCTTACTCACTGGTCCTGGCTGGGGGATATGAGGATGATGTGGTGAGTGTTGGGGGGAGCTGTTCCAGATTTTTATTTTATAAACATAAAATTTGTTCTCTTCACTATTTCTAAGTGCACAGCTCCGTGGCATGAAGCATACTCACCCTGTCCTACAGCCACCCCAACCCTCCGTCTCCAGAACTTTCCACCTCCCCATGTGGAGACTCTGTCCCCGTGAAGCACGGACTCCCCACCCCCTGCCCCAGCCCTGGCTCCCACCATCCACTCTCTGTCTGTGTGGATGGGACTCCTCTGGGGACCTCCTGGGAGTGGGGTCCTACGGGATGTGTCCTTCTGTGTCTGGCTCCTCTCGCTGAACACGGTGTTCTCAGGGTCCCTCCACGTCGTGGCAGGTGTCAGGCTTTGTTTCTTTCTGAGTCTGGATTGTGTTCCAGCGTGGGGATGAACCCCACCGTGTTTATCATTCACCCATCAGTGGACAGTGGGTTTGTTTCCACGTTCAGCTGTTGTGAATAATGCCATTCTGAACATGGGTGTGCAAACATCTCTTTAAGACTCTGTTTTCACTTTTTTTGGGTATAGACCCAGAAGTGGGACTGCTGGATCGTATGGTAATTTTGTTTTTAATATTTTGAGGAGCCTCCATACCATTGTCCATAGTGGCTGCGTAGCTTGCACTCCTGCTGGCACATGGCAGCCCAGGTTGTCCTCATTCTGTGTCTTTGACAGTTGACCTCCTGACAGGTGTGTGTGGGGTTGTTTTCGGTCAAGTCTGTCCTTTCCTGTGTGTGGAGGGCTCAGCCTGCCCTTCTTGTCTGTTTCAGGACCACGGGAACTCTTTCACGTACACGGGCAGTGGTGGTCGAGATCTTTCCGGCAACAAGCGGACTGCGGAACAGTCTTGTGATCAGAAGCTCACCAACACCAACAGGTTTGTAGAAGCAGGTTTTCTTTCTTTACCAGCAGGCCTCTGCCTCGTCCTCTGGCAGCTACACGGGGAGGGGGTTGGTTCTTTTTTGGGGTGTACATCCAGCAAGTTAGAGTCCCATTAAATCGAAGCAATGGTGAGATACTGTGTATTTCCCCTATAAAATTGGCCACAAATTCTAAAATGTTGAGAAATGCTAGGACGCAGGCTAGTCTTCCACTGTTGGTAGAAATACGGACAGGTGCTGTCTTCCTGGAAAGCTCTTTACCTGTGCGTGTGAAGAGCCTTGAAAACGTTCTTACCCGTGACCCTGTAAATCGACTTTCAAAGTGTGTTCAAGAGATGTGGGGATGTGAAAATTCTATACGTGGTGATTGTCTGTCATTATCTAAAATAGCAAGAGTATGGGGCGCCTGGGTGGCTCAGTCGTTAAGCGTCTGCCTTCGGCTCAGGGCATGATCCCTGCGTTCTGGGATCGAGCCCCACATCAGCTCCTCTGCTGGGAACCTGCTTCTTCCTCTCCCACTCCCTCTGCTTGTCTCTCTCTCACTGGCTGTCTCTCTCACTGTCTGTCTCTGTGTCAAATAAATAAAATCTTAAAAAAAAAATAGTAAGAGTAGGGGCACCTGGGTGGCGTAGCGGTTGAGCGTCTGCCTTCGGCTCAGGGCGTGATCCCGGCGTTACGGGATCGAGCCCCACATCAGGCTCCTCCGCTAGGAGCCTGCTTCTTCCTCTCCCACTCCCCCTGCTTGTGTTCCCTCTCTCGCTGGCTGTCTCTATCTCTGTCGAATAAATAAATAAAATCTTTAAAAAAAAAAAAAAGTAAGAGTAAATACGGAATAAAATGGGGAGGGAAGCTCATGTTAGTGTATAGTTATTTGTCTAGTAGAATATTTTAATTTTGGTAGCTGTTAAAAGCCCGTGGTCGGGAAACACTGGCCGACGTGAGGCCTGCCCCCAGCTCACGTTAGCGGTGACAGCGGGGCACGTGCCTCCGTAGTCCTCCTGAAGGAGGTGCTGAGCCCCAGCCCCCGTCTGCTTGTCCCGGGCCTCTGTGGCCCTTGGTAGGACGGCCCTGCCCGGGTTCACACACCTCCACCCGGGCTGTGGAACTTATTCTTGCATAATTCTGGAGCCCACACTCTGAACTCGAGGGTGGGCAGGGCCATGCTCCCTCTGAAACCTCTGGAGGGGGGATCCTCCCTGCTGCTTCCAGCTCCTGGTGGGCGCTGGTGGTCTCTGGTGTCCCGTGGCTTGTAGACGCGTCCCTCCAGCCTTTGCTTCCTTACGTGGCCGCCTCCCCATATTCTCGTGCCTCCACTCCCTTCCTTATAAGGACACCAGTTGTTTTTAGGGTCACACTAGTCCCCCCGATCTCCTCTGAACTTGACTCCATCTGCCGTCACCCACTTTTCAAAGGTCACAGTCACAGGTTCTGGGGGTGAGAGTGGGACCCTTTCCTCTGGGGTTTGGGGCACACAATCCAGCCTATACCTTGCGGGGCCCGGCTCTGCCCACAGGGCGCTGGCTCTCAACTGCAGTGCCCCCATCAACGACCGCAAGGGGGCCGAGGCCAAGGACTGGCGGTCAGGGAAGCCGGTGCGGGTGGTGCGGAACGTGAAGGGCCGCAAGCACAGCAAGTATGCTCCCGCCGAGGGCAACCGGTACGACGGCATCTACAAGGTGAGCGGCCATCCCTGCCCCCTCCGGGCCCCCGCCGGGCCCCGCATGGTGCCCACCTCCATCGTGCTTCCCCACAGGTCGTGAGGTACTGGCCAGAGAAGGGGAAATCCGGCTTCCTGGTGTGGCGCTATCTCCTGCGAAGGGACGACACTGAACCTGGCCCCTGGACGAAGGAAGGGAAGGACCGGATCAAGAAGCTGGGGCTGACCATGCAGGTGCGTCCATGCCGGGCCTGTCGCCTCCTGCCTGGGGGCCCGGCTCTGCGCTCCGCGGGCCCGTCCGGGGCCTCCTGCGACACAGCCCAGGCCTTGGGGCCTGGCCTGCTTGGAGCCTTGTCTTCCTGGCCAGTCTCTGGGGACTGTGGGAGCCTGCCTTCCTGGCCGGAAGCTCTCGGGGGTTTCTGTGACCTCATGTGATTTCTGGGTACCGAGCTGGTCACCTCTTGCTGGCCGTATCCCTCGGATTCTTTAGCCAGTTGATCTCGGCGGCGGGCAGCCGGTGGTTGTGTCTGCGCTCAGAGGTTGAGGGCGGAGAGCCAGCCCTCCTCGTCAGAGCTGTGTTCAGGGAGGCGTTTGTGCGCAATCAGTGTGGAATCCCGGTTCCTGGTTTTGGCCAGTCCCCACGCCTCCTCTAAGCATGCACAGGCAAACCCACAAAACCGGTGGGATGTGGGGAGGAATGCCCCCTTGGAGCCCTCGCTCACCTCCTCGCAGCAGCTGGAGCTCGAGTTCACCCGGTGCGCGGCATGCCTTTTCTGCCCCGTAATTATGGTGTTTTTGTTCATCATGGCGAGTTCCTTTACAGCTGATAACTCAGTGTGGGACTATTTAAGGAATCTTAATTGCTACTGAGAATCAGATAGCGCCTCCCCCTGGGGGTCACAAAGTTGTCTTTTGAACATGATGTTTGTACCATGGAGAATTTCAGAAGCTAAGGAACTAGAGAAAAAAATAGCCATGGGACGGCAGCCACCAGCATCTGGCGGGAGGATTTGTGACTGTGTTTGTGTCGCTGAAGATGCTCGGCAGTTTCTAGATGACACACTGGAAAATCCCACATGATTGGAGGTGCCTCAGAGATGGGGTTATCGTCAGATAATGCCTGTTAGACCCTGAGGGAGCCCCAGATGCCTCAAAATTGGGTTGGTGAGCCAAGGCCTTGGGGCTGCTCCCTTGTAAATGAAGTTCCCTGGAGGCCCGGCCGCGCCCATCCATTCCCTTCTGGGCCCTGCCTGCTTTTGGGGACAGCGGAGCCCTGAGGCTGGAAATGCTACTGCCGGGCCCCTTGTGGGAAAGCTTGCCTACCCCTGAATGAATGAATAAGGGTAGCGATGAGACCCTCTTACTTGCTAAGTGTGATGGTGCTCATTTTCTCGGGTGCTGCGGCGCCCTTGGCCCTCTTCTCCCTGGGAAGTTTGGCGATTAGAGGTTTATTTGCCAGAGGCTCCCTGGAGGCTGAGTCAGGAGAGGGAGTCTGAGTCTGAGGCGACAGTGAGGACTGGGGAGGGAAGGGGCAGGAAGGGCACCGGGGGAGGCTGCCCCTGAACGCCCCCCCCAACCCCATGCTCCTCACGGCCGACTCCACCCTCTTGCAGTACCCGGAAGGCTACCTGGAGGCCCGGGCCAGGAAGGAGAAGGAGAAAGAGAACAGCAAGAGAGAGGCCCAGGAGGACGAGGAGGAGATGGAAGAGGAGGGGGCCTTCACGTCCCCCAGGAAGGGCAAGCGCAAGAGCAAGTCCGGAGGTGGGTGTCTCTGCAGGCAGCCTCCACGTGCGCATGCTCGGCTGCCCGCCCTCACCCACTCCGCTCTGTCCCCGCAGGGGGCAAGGCCGGCGCTGGGTCCCCGGGGGGGACACCCAAGAAGAGCAAGGTAGAGCCCTACAGCCTCACGGCCCAGCAGAGCAGCCTCATCAAGGAGGACCAGAGCAACACTAAGCTGTGGAGCGAGATCCTGAAGTCACTCAAAGACGGGCCGGTGAGTGCCCGCTGCGCCCACCCTCCCTGGCCTGGGCGGCTTCTCCCCTCATCTTTGTTTATGTGGTGAAATAGAAGTGATTCCTCATCGTAACCGTCTCTAAGTGCACAGCTCAGCGGCATGAAGCACACTCAGGCTGTCGTGCAGCCACCCCCACCCTTTGTCTCTAGAACTTTCCATCCTCCACACAGAGACTGTCCCCAGGAAGCACAGACTCCCTACCTCCTGCCCCAGCCCTGGCTCCCACCGTCTCCTCTCTGTCTGTGTGGACGGGACTCCTCTGGGGACCCCCTGAGAGTGGGGTCCTGCGGGATGTGTCCTTCTGGGTCTGGCTGCTCTCGCTGAGCCCGGTGTCCTCAGGGTCCGTCTATATCGTGGCAGATGTCAGGGTCCCTTCTGTTCTAAAGCTGAGTAACAGTGCAGCGCGTGGTGGACCGCACTGGGTTTGTCCATTCACCTGTGGGTGGACGCTGGCTGGCTTGCACGTCTGCCTGCGGTGGCCTCGGTGTTGCGCACACGAGTGTGAACATCGCAGCTTCCCTGCTCTTGGGCACAGTCCCAGGCACGGGACTGCTGGGTCCTAAGGTCCATCTGTGTTCAGCTTGCTGAGGAATTGCTAAACCAGGCCTGTCTTTTTTCGATCCTTTTGCCCTGAGCAGGATGAGTGACCTAGATGGGTCACGTCGGCTCACTGTCCTCTGGCCACCGCCCATACCTGGTGGGAACGGGCTCTCTGTGCCTCTGGCTGGACAGACACGTCCCTCAGACTCTGCTCATTATCTCTCACGTCCTCTTCCGGGTTCTTGGCCCTGGTCATCTTGTCTCGGGCCCTTGGCCCTCGTGGTCCCCTCCGCCCTGAGTACCTTCCCCCATAGTGCTCCTGCACGGGTCCCCTACGGTCTCTGTGACGAACGGCCACAGACCTGGTGGCTCAGAACACCACTGATTTCTTCTCTCGAAGTTCTGGAGGGCAGAGTCAGAAAGGAGTCTTTCGGGGCTAAGCGCAGGTGTGGGCAGGGCTGGTTCCTTCTAGAGGCTCCGACGCGTCCCAGCTTGCGGAGGTGCTGCGTCACTGGCCCGACACACCGTTACAGAGTCTGCCTCGGTGGTCACATGGGCTTCTCTGTGGGTCAGATCTCCCTCTTTCCCCCTCACGGGGACCCTTGTGATGACGGAGGGCCACCTGGGTAACTTAGCATATTGTCCCATCTCAGGGTCCTTAATCCCATCTGTGAAGTCCCCTTGAACCACATGTGGTGACAAGCACAAGTCTCCAGATTCAGATGTGGCATCTTGGGGACCATGACCCGGCCGGCCGCGTGTCCTCCAGGTCACCTCCTCCACGGAACACGGACCCCCCAGCCCCTGGCTCCCTGCTGTCCTCCCCCCAGCACTGCCGTGATGCTTCTGTCCCTACCTGTGTCGTCTTCGGTCTCCCCGCTGGCCTCCATGTTCCATGCTGGCCGGGTTTCTTCTGTTTCACCAGCTGACGGGCCCTGATGCCCAGGCCTGGCAGCCGGTTTATCGAGGGAATGGGACGCCGATAAACCCACTCTTGACTCCGAGCCGGGTGTGCGCTGGGCCGCGGGTCCCCTCAGTGTGATCCTGGGCATGGCCCGCCCCTCTGGGGTTCTATTTTCTCGTCTTCACGTGGGGCAAGAGCTGCCTCCGGCCGCTGGGTGGGGGCGCCGGTTCCGACACTGTCGGGGGGTCTGGGCTGCTCTCACGGGCTCTCCTCTAGTTTCAGAAGTTCCTGAGTAAAGTGGAGGAGGCCTTCCAGTGCATCTGCTGCCAGGAGCTGGTGTTCCGCCCCATCACGACCGTGTGCCAGCATAACGTGTGCAAGGTGAGCGGGGCGGCTGCAGGGCCGGGGAGGGGAGGTGCTGCACCTGCCACCGCCCCCTGGCTTGCTGGCTTTGCCTCTGCATGCTCCTGGCTCCCAGGCCTCCCAGGGCCTGGTTGTCCTTGTCCGGGCCTCCTGACCTTTATCGCAGGGTCCCGTCACCCCCCTGCTCTGCTCCTCACCCTCCCTTGCCCCTGCTGTGCTGTAGAGTAAAACACAGCACCTCCCTGCCCACCTCCCTGTGACCGTAAGTCACACTGGTCCTCTGCCTGTCCCTCCAGCAGGGCGACTTGCCTTAGGAGCGTTCTCTGGTTCTCCCCCCCACCCCGGAACATTCTCCCCCAGCCTTCTAGATGGCTGGGGGTCCAGGACTGGAGGGGATGGGTGGCAGTCTTGGCCTGAGGTCTGGTTATTATAAATGATTATTGAGCATGCTATGGACTGGGATGGAGAGGTGTGAGGTGCCTGGGTCCTAGAGGAGCAGGAGGGAGGACTTTCTAGAGGAGGGGGCATCTCAGGTGGGCAGAATGGCATGTGCAGAAATCTGGACAGGCAGGCAGGTCGGAGCAGCTGGGCTGGTGGGGAACGAGGGCTGGGAGGCGGGCCTGAGGGTGGTCAGTTAGGAGGGCTGGACGGGAAGAGAACCAGGGAGTGGGGGCGAGAGGGGGTGGCCAGGGTCTCACCCCTGCAGCCGTGCTGACGCTGGGGTGGGTCACTCTCTGCGGGGCGTCCCGGGCAGCCTCCCTGGCCCCGCCCCCTCCGTGCCGGGAGCATCCCAGTCGTGATAGCTGCAGAGGTCCCTGACATCACCCCGCGTCCCCTGGAGGCAGAATTGCGCAGTTGGGTGCACTGCTCGGGAACGGGAATGGCTTGTTTGCGGTGCTTTCTCGTTGGAGTTGGTCAGGAGGAACTTACGGGCAGCGCAAGCAGTTGCAGTAGAAGGGACCATTCCTGCCTCCCGGCTACTCTTGCTGTCTGAGCTGCTGGTCCCCTTTCTTGCCTTGGGGTCATCTCAGTCCAGGCTTCTGTGTTAGCTGTCCCACCAGGGGAGGGACTCTGAGACCATCAAGCAGTGTGGCAGGTCAGGCCCTTCCCTTTCCTGTCCTTGGACCCTGCCGTGTGGCCCGATAAGTCCCTTCAGCAGTGTGGCCCGGGAGAGAAGCCCCACGCGCCCCAAGCAGAGGCTCAGCCCCTCCCGGTTGTGTGGCCTTGGAAAGCCACCCAGGCTCTCTGAGCCTCAGTTGCCTTGGTGCAGAGCAATGGCGCGGGACCTTCCCAGCCAGCTTCTGTGCTGTGGTGGTCTGGGCCAGCACGCGGGCAGACGGACACCCGGCAGGGCTGGTGGGTCAGGCCGCAGAAACGGAGTGGGTTGTGGGGGGTCCGGTACCGAGCGTCTCAGCAGAGCCATTGCAGGTGCTGTGGAGGAAGGGGCTGCTGGCGTTTGTGTCTGTCACTGGTCGCTGTAAGAACCTCAGCCTCTGAGCTTCAGCCTACATGTCTCAGCCCCCAGTTTTGTTTTTACTATATTAAAAAATTATTATTGTAGTAAAATAACCACAGAGTAAAAATTGCCATCTTAACCATTATTAAGTGCACAGCTCAGTGGCGTGAAGCACACTCACCCCGTCCTGCAGCCACCCCCACCCTCTGTCTCCAGAACTTTCCATCTCCCCACATGGAAACTGTCACCATGAAGCACGGACTCCCCAGCCCCTGCCCCAGCCCTGGCTCCCACCAGCTCTTCTCTGTCTGTGTGGACGGGACTCCTCTGGGGACCCCCTGGGAGTGGGGTCCTGCGGGATGTGTCCTTCTGGGTCTGGCTCCTCTCACTGAGCCCGGTGTCCTCAGGGTTCGTCCACATCGTGGCAGGTGTCAGGAGCCCTTCTCCTTTTTTTTCTTTCTTTAAAGTAGGTTTTAGGGGCGCCTGGGTGGCACAGCGGTTAGGCGTCTGCCTTCGGCTCAGGGCGTGATCCCGGCGTTCTGGGATCGAGCCCCATGTCAGGCTCTTCCACTATGAGCCTGCTTCTTCCTCTGCCACTCCCCCTGCTTGTGTTCCCTCTCTCGCTGGCTGTCTCTATCTCTGTCAAATAAATAAATAAATAAAATCTTTAAAAAAAAAAAAATAAAGTAGGTTTTAGGTAGGCTCAAGCCTCTAAAGTAGGCTTGAACTCACAACTCTTGAGATCAAGACCTGAGCTGAGACCAAGAGTCAGACGCTCAACCAACTGAGCCACCCAGGTGCCCCTTCCCTTTCTTTTTAAGGCTGAGTAACATTCCAGGGTCCAGATGGGGTGTTCCCATCTTTTGGCCATTGTGAATAATTAGCAGTCCAGAACCGGATTTTTCGGTGTGGATCTGAATCTTAGTTGTGTTGCGTAGAACTGCTTTGGTCTCTGGAATCAAGGCCAAAGACTATTGAGAAAAGAGTTGAGGAGTTCTGTGAATGGGAATGGAAGCCACGGCCTGCGTCCGGTGGTTGGATGAGCTGTGGCATCGGCAGGCTCTCCGCTGTGTTGACCTTTAGTCCTTCACCCGCTTCCCGGACACCATCCTTCAGACGTGGGCGCCCGCGCAGCTGCTTGCAGACCCACGAGCGCCGTCTCCGGGGGTGGGTGGCATCTTCTGCGGGGAAGCTGAGCGGGAAGCCGCCTGCCCAGGGCTTGTCTGCCTCTTAGCCTGTTCCCCCCCCGGCTTTCTTCTATTCTATGGTTGAGAATGGTGTGTGAACCCAGAAGTCTGGCTCAGGGCCAGAGATCGTGCCTTTCTTTCGGCCTTTCTTCCCAGCACGTATTTATTGAATGTGTAAAGCATGTGTCAGGGTCCTGTGCAAGGTGCTGGCGGGGTCAACAGGACCGCTCCAAGTGCCAGGGAGCGTCTGACCTATTTCACACAAGGACATTAGTACGAGGTGATTCCAGAAGGTGGAAGGTGCTGTGTTAAGACCAGTAGGGTGGGAGTTGCTTCTGATATTCTAGGGTCACCAGGGAAGGGTCCTCTGAGGAGGTGACTTGAGCCGAGGGATGAGGACACACCTGTTAGGTGGTGCAAGCTATAAGGGCCAAGGCCTGGAGGCCAGGATGAGCTTGGAGCCTTTGAGGAGCCCCAGGGAGGCCAGCCTAGAGGTAGAAAGTGAGGCCAAGGGTCCGGGGGGACCTCTGGACCTGGTGAGAAGTCAGTCGCTGCTGTTCAGCCCATGCCCGGGGGACGGGGGGCCCATGGCTGCTGTGCAGTGCATGTCCGGAGGACATGGGTGGCTGGATGGGACGGGGCTTCTCACTCAGCCCTCTCTTGCAGGACTGCCTGGACAGATCGTTCAGGGCTCAGGTGTTCAGCTGCCCGGCCTGCCGCTACGACCTGGGCCGGAGCTATGCCATGCAGGTGAACCAGCGGCTGCAGGCCATCCTCAGCCAGCTCTTCCCCGGCTACGGCAGCGGCCGGTGATCCTCAAGCACTTCCCGCCGGCAGTTTTTAAAACACGTGTCACAGGGGTCTCTGCCCCCTATTTTGTTTTTAGTGGGCTTAACTTAAACATGTAGTTTTTTTCCACTCCCTAAAAAGCCTTGTCTTCCTGTTTTTGTTTTTGTTTTTTTTAACCTATAAATTTTCAGGAGTTTGTATTATGGCTCAAAGAAAAAAAGTTGGACTTCTCAGTGTTTTTATTTTGGTTTTAAAAAAAAAAAAATACCAAGCCTGCAGTTCATCAGCAAAAAACAATTTTTTTTGAAGATGGAATGAAAAACGCCTTGGCGCAAAGGCTGCTTGTGTTCCCAGCGCCAAGTTCCCAGAAGTTCCTGCCACCGCCGAGCAAGAAGGCGCCCGGCTGCCTAGAACAATCTTTTCAAGGTGTATGGCTTTGGCCCCTGAAGTGGAAAGCCAGCGCATCTCCCTGACAGCGTTTTGCCGTCTAAAAGCCAGCCAGGGGGTGCCTGGCCCCGCTGTCACCTGCTGGGAAGGTGGTGGGAAGAGAAGTCCCGGCAGGTGTAACCGCCTGTCCCGAAGCCACGCCCCCCAGTCCACTGTCACGTGGCAGCCACGCCCGCAGAGCCCTCTGCCCGGGTGAGTGGGGGGCCTCCGCTGCCGGACTGCTCTGCGCGGGGCTGGGCGTGCGGCCAAGGGCCGGCCTGCCCGCTACAGCACCACGGAAGCACACGTTGGAAGCCATGTTCAAGTGCCTTGGGGTCTTTCTTCTGTTGTAAACACGGGGCTCTCTTTTAGCACTGAACTGTTGAAAACGCCAGCCAGATTCTAAAACTGGGGTTAGTCAGTTCTTCCTGATACTGGGTGAGTGTTTGGGGGTGATTTCATTTCTGTGGATCCTTTCAATTGAATTGTCAGCTCACCAACTGAGAGTTATAAGAGGGAATTTTTTTTAAGTACTTTTTGGAATGAAATTTTTTTGTAGTTATTGTATATGTACCAAGAAAGTTATAACTTAGGGTTTGGTCGTGTTTTTTGTTTTTTTTTTCCTTTTTTTGGTTTTGTATTTTTTTTGGAATGATTTGTTGATTTTTCTAACTTTACCAAAGTTTGCAGCTTTTACCTCAATAGAACAGGAATATTTTAAATCCCATAACTGCAGACAAACTGGAGCGATACTGTTTTAAAAGTTTTTCTTTCCTCCTCATTGTTAGGGTTGTTAATGTATTAGGAAGAAACAACAAAATCCTGTGTAGGCTTTTTCTAAAAAGTTCAACATCCTTTGTCCAGATTTTAGATTCTCAGAATAAATGCCTTTTACAGATGCATCGGGTTGTGTCTTCTCCTGTTTGAGAGCTGTTCTGTGGTCCACCAGGCAGGCGCCTCTGTCCCTGCTGGGCGGGCAACATCAGTCCTGCTTGGGGGACAGGACAGGTCGAAGACACAGTGATGTGCCGTGGCCCTAAGTGCCACTGGGGAGGCGTTGGGCTTTGACCTTTTACAGGGTCCACAAACCCGACCCCAGGGGCCAAATCCAGCCTTGCAGCTTGGAAACAGGGGTCACTTAATGCTGACCAAGGTGAGTGGCACTGTCGCCACTGACATTTGAGGGAACAGACGGCCATGATCTCCATTAGAGATTGGCCTGAATCAGTAACCCGGAGTCACCTGATCCCAGAGAGGCCTGGGGACATTGGGGCACCAAGGGGGGGGGTCCCTACGACCCGAAATGCAGGCTCCAGCAGAGGATGGAGGCCAAGGAGTGGGCAGGTTTAGTGGTCGATTCCAGGGAAGGGAGCAGCTACGCTCTGCAGAAGTGATTATTCACATCGACCTATCGTGCGCACCTTTTATTGGTGGTTAAGTAATGATGTGGGCAGATCTGACTTGATAACGAGGGAGAAGTTCTGCCTCTCTGGGTCCTTTCAGATGTGTCAAGTGTGCCCTTGAAAGCATGCTGAGTGGAGGTGGGGCTGCTTCGTGGGGCGGGCGAGCATGTTCTGTGTTTGCCTATGGCTGCACACATCTGGGGATGTACCGAAATCCTTCGAGTTGTACACTTCTTGAATGGGTCAGTTGTGCGGTAGATGAATTACAGCTCAAAGAAATGTCAAGTGTGAACATGAAATAAAAACAGAATGATTGGGGCACCTGGGTGGCACAGCGGTTAAGCGTCTGCCTTTGGCTCCGGGCGTGATCCCGGCATTGTGGGATCGAGCCCCACATCAGGCTCTTCCGCTATGAGCCTGCTTCTTCCTCTCCCACTCCCCCTGCTTGTGTTCCCTCTCTCGCTGGCTGTCTCTATCTCTGTCGAATGAATAAATAAATAAAATCTTAAACAAAACAGAACGATGCCCAGCTATGAGGAGCAGAGGAAATGCCACCAATGTCCCCAGGCAGGCCCTACCCTGGAGGCGGAACACACTGAGGTGGGTTCCTTTTTGAGATTGCTGGCTTTCTGGATGCTTCTCTCATTTGGAAAGTTAAGAACAATGTCATTGTTAAAAATTAGCAAAACCCAGAAAAGTGTATCTGGAATTGCTATAAAAAAATCGCAACATTAGTCATGTTTCTTTCCTGGTAGGGTTGGGTTGGGTTTGGTTTTTATTCTGTAACAGCTTTATTGAAATACACTTCACATTGCCCTAAAGCTCACCCATTTAAAGCATACAGTTAACTGGTTTTTAGTACATTCAGAGTTGTGCAGCCATCCCCTCTAGTTCTAGAACATTCTCATCACCCCATCAGCAGTCCTGCCCCCAGCCCCCAGCACATTTGAGCCCCCTTCCTGTCCGTGGAGGAGCCTGTTCTGGACGTGTCACGCATGTGGAATCACACGCCGTGTGGCCTTGTGTGTCTGGTTCCCTCCCTGAGCGTGTCCGTGTTTTACTCCTTTTAAAGGCTGAGTAGTATTGCATTATATGGATTGACCACCTTTTAATTTTTTAATTTTTTTTTTTTTTGACAATTACTTACGTATTTGAGTGAGAAAGCAGAGGGAGAGGGAGAAGCAGACTCCCTTGCTGAGCAGGGAGCCTGATGTGGGGCCTGATCACAGGATCCCTGGATCAAGACCCGAGCCAAAGGCAGATGCTCAGCCAACTGAGCCACCCAGGTGCCCCTGAATTAACCACCTTTTTAATTCCACTCACTTGACTTTTTAATGTAAAGGTGTTCCTTCTTTTCCTCCACTCCAGGTTATAAAATTAGTTCACATCATCAGGCTTTATTTACACCTGTTGTGCACCTGTATGGGTTGGTACCATGGCTCGGCTCATCGGGGAGTCGGCTTGAAAGATCCTCTCTCCCCCTCTGCCCCTCCCTCCAGCTCGTTCTCTCCTCCCCCCACCCAAGTAAACAAAATCTTAAAAAACAAAAACAAAGTGAGCCGGCCCTGGGCTGCTCCAGGCTGGGGCTGGAGGGCCTCCGGCTTGTTCAGGGGAGAGGTACCAGCTTGGTTCCTAGTCCCAGCCTTTCATGAGATGTGCACCCGTCTGCAAAAGACCTGAAGAAAACCCAGGTGATTTATCCCCCGGTGAATTTGCCCATTTGGAAATTCTGTGTCCTTCATACTTCACGTTAGACCCTTTTTAATTAAATGGCAGCACTTGTATTTTTTCCCCTAACATTCTTTTTTTTTTTTCTTTTCTTTTTTTTTTTTTTATTTGACAGAGATAGAGACAGCCAGCGAGAGAGGGAACACAAGCAGGGGGAGTGGGAGAGGAAGAAGCAGGCTCCTAGTGGAGGAACCTGACGTGGGGCTCGATCCCAGAACGCCGGGATCACGCCCTGAGCCGAAGGCAGACGCCTAACCGCTGTGCCACCCAGGCGCCCCTCCCCTAACATTCTATCATACAAACTTCCAAACAGAAAAGTTGAATTATATGGTGAACACTCAAATACACCCAGTGTCTGGATTCTACAATTGTTCGTGTTCAATTTTAACATAAGAGATGGCATTAGAAAAAAAGTCTCCCCAGACAAAATAAGAAAGTTGTCAACCTGTGTAGGTGCTCCAATTAAAAAAAAAATTTTTTTTTGAGTGTCATCTAAACACCTGGAACTCATTGTTTTACAGGAGAACAAAAGGCCTGTGTGTTTGGGGTGGGGCGGCCCTCCATTGCTGTACCTCGGATACTGTGTTACCAAGATCAAATGCCATTTGTCTCTCCCGCTGGTTAGGGAGTTCCTTGGGGGCAGATGCTCTTTCCCATTTTTAAAGTTAAATTTTAACTACAGGAGGAGTCTACGAATATGGTCCCATGAGAACAGACAATCTCCCTGAACAGATTCAAGTCCCCACTGACTACCCTTTCTACCGGTATGGATCTCTCCCCTCTCCAAAGATTTTCTTTTCTGCCGTCCGGGGTGACCTTTCTCTGTGCATTGCCCCAGATGCGTGCTTTTGGAGACCCCACGATAGGGGTCTCGGTGTGTTTCCTCCATAACGTAGGTTACTGGACACCGAATTCTGGGTCGTTCTGCAGCTTGCTCACGAATGTGTGTAGGGGATCATTCCAGGGCAGTGCACGGAGACCGCCCTCTTGTTAAACTGCTACATAGTTTAAAGTGCTGCGGAGTGCCCCGTGCCACAGATTACCTGGTCGGTACCCTGTAGATGGGTGTGTAGAGCGACACGTTTGGCGCTGAAGGCGTGAGCTCCGAGGCGTTGCTCGGGGTGCCTGACCTCGGCGGGGGGGGAAAAAAAAAAAAAAAAAAATCTCTATCTCTGTCAAATAAATAAATACAATAAAAAAAAAAAANGGGAAGCGCCCCGCTGCCAATTCACACGACTGCCCGCTACCCGGGGCGCACCCCACGGTTGCCTACTGCACAAGTAGTAATAATGTTGAAGACGGTGGTGAACCCACTCGGGTGAAGCCACCCGCTCAAACCCTTTGTGTGTGGCGTCCCACTAATTCTTGCAACATCCCTTGGGGAGGGGCTGGCGGGGTCGGGTGTGTGTATGTGTGTGTGTTACCATCATACCCACTTCACAGGGGAAACTGAGGCCCAGCGAGGTTCCAGTGAGGCGTTGGGCCCAGCTGAGCTTGGAACGTTGGTGTTAGGGACTGCCTCGTGTTAGGGAACTCGCGGGAGCGCACCTAACTACCCGGTGGACCTTGCCGATTTGGAAAGGTTTGTTGATTGTGATGGAAATAAATTTGGCTTTTTGAGGGGCAGAGGAGGCACGTTTGCTGCGTGACTTTTTATTTCTCCAGTTCTTGGTTCTCCTGTTTTGCACAATGGGTTGCACCGGAATTTTTTCCTCCGTCAGGACTTAATGAACTGGGGGACTCTGCGTCCAAGTTCCGACCACGGGTCTCGAACCCCTCCCGCTTGCCTCCCCGGCCTGGTGCTGATGTTGTGCTGAGTCTCACGTACTCAGTTGCAGCCTGATAACCGGGGCGGGGCCCGGGCCCTGATTGGCATTCTCCTCAGCCAGTCCGCGCCTCGGGCTCACCCCATAAACCAATGCTCACTTGCCCCCGTGGGGTCGTTGGGCGGTCCCCGAGGCGCTCTTGTCAATCCGAGGCCCAGCCACCGTCGGGTTGGTAGCGGCTGTCTTGGCTGGCGTGCGCCGCTTCCAATGAAAACGGAGCCGGTCAGCGGGCACGTGGGTGGGCGCCGGCGTGTCTCGGCCGGCCAGCCAATGGGGAGGGGAGGCCCCAGCCGGCGCCCGCCCAATCGAGGCGCGCAGGGGGCGGGCCGTGAGATGTTGATGGGACCGGCAGAGGGGAGGGGCGGAGCTGTCAGCGTCAGCCAATGGGCGCGCGGGCGTGGGTTTGGGGGCCAATGGCAGTCAGGGCGGAGCTGGCGCGCGGCCTCATAAGCCCCGCCCGGGGCGCTCGCGGAGGGCTCGGCCGCCAGCGACCGAGCGGGGCCCGGCCCGAGCGGGGCCTGGGGGTGCGACGCCGAGGGCGGGGGAG
>NC_048221.1:3523813-3553682 GCF_002007445.2 Ailuropoda melanoleuca
AAAAAAAAAAAATGAAGAGAGAGGCAGAGACAGAGAGCTCGCGAGCGCGAGGGAGCGGGCGATCCCAGGCCCCGGCTAGCCCCCGCCTGCGTTTCCGCCCCTCGGGGCGCCCGGCGGGGTCACCGGGGCGCTGTCCGGCGGCGGCCCCCGACAAGGCCATCGCTGCACCCCACCCCCCGCCCCGAGACAGCCAGCCGCGCCGTCGCGGCTTCCCAACTCGCTTCGTATGTCTGAGCCCTTAAAATTAAGCGTGCGGTCTGGATTTTTTTTTTAATTAAAAAACGTATCCACTTGGTATGCACCTCGCAGCTTCCAGACGCGTCCCCTCAGTGCCTCCCTCTTAGAGCCCCATCGCCATCTCAAAGACCCCCTTCTCTGTAGGAATAGATTGTGGAGTAGCTCCCGCGGCGACCCCGGTGCGAGCTGGGGGACGGATTCATTCTGAAAGGGACCTGCCCCGCAACGTGCAGGGGCCTGAGTCTGCGCCCAGTGGGCACGATGACACCAGGTGGAATGGGGTGCGTGTCCACCTGAGCACGGTGGAAGGTTTTGCAGGAGATTGGTCTTCCCCTGGGGGCGGGGGAGGCGTGGACTGCGCTTCGGTGTGTCCCATCTGTTTGGCTGGGGGGAGGATGCTTTTGTTTTAATAATTCAGGTGCACCTGGGGAACTGTTTCCCGAGTTATGAAACTAGTGAGAAGGTGGTTCTGCTCAGTGGAATTGAGTGATCCTACAACATGGGAAGAGTGTGTTCTTGTGCATGTGTTTGTCAGCTTCGTTTATTCAGCAAGTTCCTGTGGGTCCCGCTGGGTGCTGGCTGTGTCTTGGGGCCAGAGGGTACTGGGATGCAGTCAACGCTTGGGTGCCGTGCCCCACCCCTCTGCCTCAACAGCCATTTATGTGGTTGTCCCCAGGCTGGAGAAAGCCCCTAAAACGGGCTCATTAGATGACTCTATGGGCTTTTATCGCCGCCATCCGAGAGCTAATGACTCCCCTAATTCTCAAATAATAGCTTCCTTATGAGGCTTCGGGCGGGTTTGTCAACTCGCTGGTCAGCCTTTTCTCGCCACCTCTGCAAGAGCAGTGGACGTACTCTCCCGTCTTTGCAGATTGTTTTTTGGAACCCTGAAGGACAGAGTGTGAAAGTCGCAGAGCCAACTTGTGATTATCTGAGTCGAGGGTTTCTGAAACTCGCTGGCCCTCTTTCCGTGTTTCTGATTGGATGCTTGGCAAATCTTGGTGTTCCTCCATTTGTGCAGGGGACACCATGCCGGTCAGGCTGCCCTGCCCTGGGGGATGTCACTTCTGGGGAGCAGAGGGGGTGGCCGAGGTGTGGTTGCCCAGGTGTTGCAGCACGTGCATGTGGGTCCTGTGTCAGTCGCCTGTGTGTGTGTGTGTGCGCGTGCATGCATACTCGTGTGTAGCTGTTGAGGTCTTGGAACAATTGATTTTCTCCCATTTTCTGATCCTCTCCTCGTTGAGGGTGGGCTGCTAAGGAGATGTGAAATACTGGCGCTGAAAGGTATTGTTGATTGGTCATTTAGGACCCCGCCCGGCCTTTGTTGTACTTTTCCTCAGTCCCTGTGCCATCCTGCCGGAGCCCTCTGGGGTGGTCAGCCCCCCCTCCCCCCACCCCCACCCNGGTGGAGCACTGGTACAGGTTATAGAGAATTTCTAACTTGAGGGGGCCTCAGTTCTAGTGGGGGAAGGGAGAGGTGGGGGTCCTGGGATGTGAAGCCCACCATCCGTGGGGCCTGGTTCAGGGAATGGGCAGGAACGGGATGGGTAGTGATGGACTGAGGCACTGCAAATGAGCCTTTGCGGGTGGCTTTCTTCCTGGGACGTGGAAGTGTGGTGTGGGGTTCAGAGCTGTGTGACCTTGGGCCAGTCACTTGTTCAGGAACAAAGTTGGGGGATCACTAAACCTTCCCAAGTTGGGGGGCAGGGTGGAGAGCAAATGAACTACTTGCAGAGGGCATGACTGTGGAGGGCCCCACAAACCTGCTTGGTCACCACTGTGCCTCACCCACAGCCTTGGCCAGTCGGGGTTCCTGGCTCTGCTCCAGAGACTTGCCCCGAGGCTGCTCCATGCCTCTGTGCCCCAGCTCTTTCCTGCCCCACCCTGGTGCCTCTGCTTCCGGCTGAGGATGCTGGGCAGCAGAGGACAAGGCCGAACCTGGATTCCGTTCTCACCAGCTGTTCTTGGCCATGTCCCTGGATTCCTGTCCTCTCCATTCCCCAGACAGGCTTCCAAGTGTGAGGGACCTAGGTTCAAATCCCTCCTCTGGAGCAGATCACTTCACTTCTCTGGGCCTTGGAGCCCTCATCTGTAAAATGGGTATAATGAGAACCCATCGTAGGTCCCGTTGTGGGGATCAAAGGGAATGAGAAGCACTGAATGCTTTGTGTGGCACCGGAAGCTCAGAGCCGGACTGGGTTGATGACTGGTGTGTGGCGTCAGCTTCCGTCAGGGGCTCTCTCTGCCTGTCCACATTTGATCAGATTGTCCTCCATAGGAACATCCTGGGCACTGTAGGGGGGCTGAGCAGCATCCCTGGCCCCGCCCACTTGATGCCAGGAGCACCTCCAGTGTGACAACTGAAGATGTCCTCAGACATTGCCGAGTGTCCCCTGGGGGACACAGTTGCCCCAGAAGGAGATCCTGTCACTTAACCTTTAACCCTGGAGCAGCCTGGTATTTGGCTATGACACAGATCTGCCTCAAGTTCTGGTTCCCTTTGTCCCCTTCCTCCCCTCTGTCCTTGAATAGGGAGGGGCTTGTGTTTGCAAACAGTGTCTGGCCAACCTCAGCCTGGCTGTCCAGGCCCTTACCGGCTGTCGCCCTGCCTGTCCCTGGCCCTTCTCAGCCTGCAGCTTCCCTTCCAGGAGAGGAGCGCACCCACAGACTTGCCCATGCCACCTGGCAGGCATGGTGCAGGGGTCTTCCGGGGCTGTCCTCACCCCCAGCCCGCGCGGGTGCCCTGCCCAAGCTGGCTTCCACCTGTCACCATACCCGCCCCCCCGCCCCCCNGTCACTTTGCTTAACAGTTCTCTTTAAGTTGACTTTGAGGTGACTCACTTCTTCAGTCTTGCCTCCTACTGAACAGTAATGTCCATGAAGTCTTAGCACTCTTCATATGCTGGTTGCAGACGCTTTTATCCAGTGAAATGGATTTAACTCTGATATTAAAAAGTTTGTGTCACCACGGTAGTAAGGCCCGAGTAGACTGATGAATTGATTTTGTTGTTGGATGAGTTGGTCTTTGAGTTTCCTCCCCACTTTAACTTGGCCTGTTCAGGGAGCGGCTTGTTGGTTAGATAAGGTGTCTCCGTTGGTCTGTCACTTTTCACTCCTGCTTCCTCAAGGAGCTTTTAGAAACTTTAAAAGTGGTCTGCCTCTACTCAGAACGCTCCACTAGCTTCCTGTTGCTCCTGGAAAAAATTTGAGACCCCTTCCGTGGCCTCCGTGCTCTGTCCTCTGTGGTCTGTCCTTTCTCCTTGCCCTACTGCTCCTCCTCCTGTGCCTGCTCCCTCAGTCGTAACCAGCTTCCCTGCCCTGCCTCAGGGCCTTTGCACGTGCTCTTGCCTCACTCTTCTAGCCAGCTGGCTGCTTGTCATTCACATCTCCTCTCAGAGGCCATCCCTGGCCACACTGCCTAAACTCACCGTCCAACCACCCTCTCTCTCCCCATCCTGCCTGTTCTCCTTTGCATTCGGCGCTACTGTAAACACACACATTAATTTGTTTACATATTTATTGTCTGTCTCATCCAGGAGAACAGAAGCTCTTTCTATAAAGGGCCATAGAGTAATAGTTTTGGCTTTGTTAGCCGGTCTGTCCCAACTACTCCGCTCTGCCATTGTAGCACAAAACTATGGGAATGAACGAGTGTGTCTGGTTTCCAATAAAACTTTATTTGTGGTCACAGAATTGTGACTTTCACATACTTTTCACCTGTGATGAACCCTTTTTTTTCCTTTGATTTTTTTTTTCTCACCCAAACACTAAAAAAGGTCAAAGCCATTCTTAGCTCAGAGGCTGTACAAAAACAGGTGGTGGGCTGGGTTTGAGCCATGGGCCACAGTCTGGGAACACCTGCCACCAGGGTGTGAGGTCCGTGCTAGAGGAATGACGTCTCTGTTGGCTGCTGCGTGTCTCCCCATCACCTCGAGCAGTTCCCGGCATGCGGTGGTTGTTCAGTCAGCGCTCCTTTGCTGAATGAATGAATTTCCATCTCTCTTACATCAAAACAGTCAGAGTCCTACTCTATATTAAAAAAAGATGGGTCCTGGGTTGTTTCAAGGGAAATATAAGAAAATGTTATGACTCTGTCCACCAAAATAACCCCAAAATGAAGGAGAAAAAAAAAAAGTAGCTGTGAACAGGGGCAAATATTTGCTGTTTGCGATGCTTGAACCCGACCTTTTCATGCCTCCCCCCCCGCCTGCGCACCACACCCCAGAAGATTGGGAAGGAATATTCTCAAAAGAAGTATTCTCAAAAGGTGGGGAAGGAGTCTTCTTGGCCTAAGGAGTTTTGTTTTACCTGGCAGAGGCTGAGGGTTTAAAAGGAAGATGGGTTTCCCAATCATTTCATTTTGTAAGCATCTGACCCACCCTCTTTACCAATACTTGTGCCCTGGTCAGAAGGGGTGGTGGAGTCCTGCGAGGTGGTTTTTTTAGTCACCCGGCTTCCGGGTCTCCATAGGGACACTCGGAAGAGGTGGCTTCCGTGGGTGTGAACACTGAGCTTTGTGGGGCGCGTGGATGACA
Organism: Ailuropoda melanoleuca; assembly: GCF_002007445.2. Taxonomy (NCBI): domain Eukaryota; kingdom Metazoa; phylum Chordata; class Mammalia; order Carnivora; family Ursidae; genus Ailuropoda; species Ailuropoda melanoleuca. Next base: position 3,528,586 of record NC_048221.1, read on the forward strand.
AGGTGACTGGCGGGCCCAGGAGTATGTCCAGCAGCACTTGCTGGGCCTTGCTCCTCTGCTGCGACCGCCACCACGGCGGGAGGAGAGCGGCTGATGTGGGGTTTCCGAGCCAAGGACATCTTTAGTCTTAGATTTGGTACCTTCCCAGGAACGTTCTGACTTGTCAAGGAAGCACACCGTTCATTTGTGGTCACGCCTTTAGTTGATTGAAATAAACAATCTGGAGAGGGTTCCAAAGTTGCCTGTCCTTTTTGGACTCTCTCTCTTTCTGTGCCTCTCCATCTCTCCCCCTCTCCCTCCCTCCTTTCCTTTCCTCCCCTCGCTTCTCACCCCTCTCCGTGGTTCCAGCGAGTGCGCGGGCACTGGTGGGCGCTGGTGGCATCAACGGAACGCATGTGCGGAGCTGTCTTTGCCCCACGGGCGGCTGTGCTTTTTAGCAGCGGTCGAGCACAGAGCTGTCCTGTCGCTCTGGACTGTGACTCTTGGGGCTGGAGGCCTCGGGTGGGTTTGTTCAGTGGACAGAGAGCAAGTAGTCAGAAAGCAGGCCGCCGAGGGCTGCTGTGCCCCCCGAGTGGGTCTCCAGGTACAGATCAGAGCAATAACTAGTGTAGGATTTGCCTGTCTTTGCTGACATGTGATCACAGTTGTATTTCTCAGATGAGCCCGTACAGTGAGCCGTGAAGAGGTGATCTCTAGGTGAGGCGCTCCAGATTTTCCCCCAAATGATGGCACCTTCTGGGCAGGTAGGGGCGGAGGTGGGCCCACCTTTCTGGTTTCGCGGCTGCTCGCTCCCATCTCCAGGGATAGAGCGTGGAGAGAGATGATTTGTACAATGAGCTGGCAGTAAGTCTGGAGTTGTGCTTTGTGCAGAAGAAGCCAGAGGGTGGATCCCCGAGGCCTCCTTTGACCAAGAGCCAGTCTGAAGCCACCAGCAGGCACAGTGTCGGCCTGATGATGGGGGTGTGTGGGGATCCCTGGACCGCAAGTAGTGTGGGAATGGGCTGCATGCCCCAGCATTTCTGGGCAGCCCAGACAGCGGCCCAGGAGCCGGCTGGGGTGGTATCCCCTCTTGGGGACCCCAAATGAGTGAGGGGGACCCTGGCCAGGTAGCCGGACTGGGAGATTCTGTCATTTTGCTCCTGGCCCCTTCAAATGCCCACTGTTCCCCCACTGTCTCCTTTAAAATCCCGTCTATCAGGAAGAGTCAGGCCTCGTTGCAGTGGGCCTCCTGTCTTAGGTTGGCAGGTTGCATGGATCTGATTATCATAGTCACGAGTTGAGAGACTTGCTCGTGTCTAGCTTGCTTGTGAGTAAAGCCCCTGGAATTTAAACTCTTGATTCACTGCGTTATTCCAACTCAGTCTCCCCAAGGAGGAGTACGGAGTCAGGAGAGAGAGCTCGTTCAGTGACACCCGTCTGGAGAAGGCGTCCTCCCGCCCTCTCTTCCTGGGCTGCAGCGCGTGGAAGCCACAGAAGGGTCGTGGCCGCTCCCGGGTCCTGTGTCCCACTTGCGCCGAAGGCGGGGCACAGCCTTGACTCCCAGCAGTGTGTTCGTTGAGGGGCTGGCTGCTCTGCGTGGAGTGCCTGTCGCTGGGCCCCGCAGAAGGCGGGCTGGGAGGTCGGACGGGTGGCTGCGGGGAGCTTGCTCGCCGTGGAGACCAGCACCTGCAGCGGGCGGGCGTGGTCAGGTGCAGGCTGTGCATCACGGGGAAAGCGGGCGGGGCGGCCTCTGAAGACACCGCAGCCGCGTGGCCTGCCGGCCTCTAGGCAGAGGTGCAAAATCAAGAACCACAGAAGCCTCCTCACACGTGGCCCTTGGGCTGCTGACGCATGGCTCATCTTCGTGATCGGTCCAGGCCAGGGCTTTATAGCGGACACACGGCTGTGGGAGCCCTGGCTCCATCTGAGGGCATCTGCCGGTATCTGTTGACCGTGACAGTGACAGTTGTTGTCAGCCTTGCTGGTGGCAGCTGGATGAGCAGTGTCTCCTGCCCACAGGGGGCGTGGCCCATGGTGGAAGGCAGAGGGGCTGGGGGCCCCGGGGAGGGAGGGGCAGGGGAGCAGAGCTGCCAAGATACATAGAAACCAGGCCGGTGGAAGCACAGGGCAAGGGCAGCGTCTGCTGGCTTGGGTGGTGGCCAGGAAGATGATAGAAGAGTCACCGCTTGAGCCGAGCCCTGTCATCATGGGCGATGGTGAGCTGGCAGGCGCCGGAAGGGGGGATCTTAGAGGGGATGCTCCGGGCCATGGCCTGGGGGACCTGTGTGAGGAGCACAGGGGAAGCAGGGAAGCCTGCCTGTCTCTTGGGTGTCTTTGCCCCCGCCACTCTCCCCCACCGCACCAGGCTCCGAGGGATTAAGGGGAGAGGGGGCCCTCAAGGATCCCAGAGTTTAAGAGTAGAGCTGCTCAGGTCACCAGGGAGAGCCACAGGACAGCTGCCAACCACTGGCTCTGGTAGGATGACCGGACCCTGAATTTTCTAGAGTAGCCCTTCATGAAGTCCTCCTGCCCTGTTGTTGTTATTTTATATATGTATTTTTTCAAAGTAAACTGTGAGCCCGATGTGGGGCACAAACTCATGACTCCAAGACCAAGAGTTGCATGTTCTGCCGACTGAGCCAGCTAGGTGCCCCTTTAAAAAAAATTATATATAATTATATATATATATAATTATATATTTTGTGTAATATGTATTATATAAAAATATATATAATAACTTAAAAATATATATATATATTTAAAATTTTGTTTATTTGACAGAGAGAGAGAGAGCACAATCGGGGAGCGGCAGGCAGAGGGAGAGGGAGAAGCAGGCTCCCTGCTAAGCAAGGAACCCGATGTGGGGCTCGATCCCAGGACCCTGGGATCATGACCTGAGCGGAAAGGAGATGCTGAACTGACTGAGCCCCCCAGTTGCCCCTCATATTTTTATTGAGATAGTCACATACCAGAACATTCACCCTTTTCAGTGGACAGTTCATTGTTTTTTAGAACGTTTATAGAGCTGTGCAGCCATCACAACTATCAAATTCCAGAACATTCCAGAACCTCAGAAGGAAACACCATACCTATTAAATGGTCACTCTCCCCCGCCCCCCAGCCCCCGGCACTCACGAACCCCCTTCCTATCTATATATGAGCCTGTTCTAGACGTTCCATGTGAATGGACTCACACACCGTGTGGCCTTCCGTGTCTGGTGCCCTCCCTGAGCATCTTGTGGGGGAGGCTGGACCTGTGGGTGTGGGGATGGGTTCTGAAGATGAGGGAGGGCTAGAACGTCAGGCACGATGACCCAGCTCACCTGCAGGAGGTGCTCAGGCTGCCCTTTGTGTGCCCAGTTCTGGACTCCTGTATTCAGTGGTGAGTCCTCACCTGTCTGCTCTCTTCTTGCTCCAGCCCGGGCTGGCCCCATGGGTCCCCTGCGGGACCTCTCAGTGCACAGCAGGGCCTCTAAGTGTCTGTTCCGTGGAGCAGACACCCTTCTGACCCCTGTGGCTCTGGCTTATCCATTTCCTGTGTCCTGTAGGTTCACCTCCTGATCTGTAGGCCTGGGGCCTCCCTGCCCAGAGTCCATCATGGGTGTCCTGGTTCCTGCTGGCCTGGTTGTCCGTTTGTTGTCCAAGCCTGAGTGGGCCTCCCTGAGAGCTTCATGTGGTTGGGAGGAGCCCTACTTGCGCCCTCCTTTTTGAGGCTACCCCCCTCTGCCCTGCAGTCTGGCCAGCGGCTTTTAAAGTGAGCAGCCTCCTTTGGGCCACTTTCCTTTCCTGGTCTGCCTGGCCCCAGCCTTACCAGGGTTGCGATTTGTCTCTTAGAAGGCAGCGGCCGGGTGCTAAGTGTCCCCTTAGCCCTTACAGGGCCCCATGAAGCCCGCTAGCCCGTGAGTTGCAAGTGGGCCATGGGTCCTGGCCAGGTATTCCCCTACCCCACCAAGTGAAAGAGGTAAGTGGGTGCCCCCTTGCCCTCCGGGCGGTTTAGAAATGCATCTGGGCTCTCTAGGGAGGAGTGAGGGCCTCAAGGGGCGTGGGTTCGCAGCAGCACACAGCTGGACAGCCCCACTCCTTCCTGCATGCCTGGCTGGCCCCTTCCCTGTGGGGGCAGTGACGCATGCCCATGTGCTTGTGCCTTTCCGTCCCCTGGCAGAGGATACCCGTGAGCCGGGGTGTCCCGAGCTCATGGGAGGGTGCCCTGTGGGTACATGAACGCTCCCTGAATGTCACGTGACAAAGTTGGTCCCCTGCGTCATGCCATAGACAAAAACTGACTCCAAAAGACTCAGTGACCTAGATGTGAGACATGAAAAAACGTCCTTCCTGTGGCAACGCCGTCCAGTAAAGCCGCCAAGCAAGCCTGTTGTGTAAGTGCCATTTTTCTAGTAGCCACACTGGAAGGTGAAAGGAAACAGATGAAATTAATTTGACTAATGTATTTTTATTGAACATAATATAACCAAAATTAATGTGTTTTTTTTTTTTTAAAGATTTTATTTATTTATTCGACAGAGATAGAGACAGTCAGTGAGAGAGGGAACACAAGCAGGGGGAGTGGGTGAGGAAGAGGCAGGCTCATAGCGGAGGAGCCTGATGTGGGGCTCGATCCCATAACGCCAGGATCACGCCCTGAGCCGAAGGCAGGCGCTTAACCGCTGTGCCACCCAGGCGCCCCCCAAAATTAATGTTTTAACATGTAATTGCTATAAAAATAGTTACTGAGTTATTTTATACTCCTTTGTGTTTTGTTTTGTTTTGTTGGTCCTGAGTCTTCAGCATGCTGGCTGTATCTCACGCTTACTGCTGGCCCCCCACAGGCTGGTTCTTTGCGGGGACCTCAGTCCCTGGATGAGCTGAGCACCGTGATGGGGTTGGGGATGCTAGCCGTGGAGGTGCCTGGCGCTTAGTGGAGACTGGCTCCTTCCTTCGGCCTCCTGTTCCTGCCCACCTTCCTGGTCCATGAGAATTTCTGGAGCTATCCGCCTCTAGCTGGAGAGACGAGACAGAGCCAACATTAACCGGGTATGGCTGCTGAGGGGGGAGAGGGGAGGACGTTGACCCACTACAGGGGGGTGCGGCCAAGGGAGAGCTCTTTGTGGGGGCCCAGGGGAGGCCCTGAGCCTTTCGGGGAGGTGGTAGAAATCAAGCCAGCATTTGGGGGAGGAGGAGGAGGCTGTGGGCCGACCCAGAGGTCAGGACAGCCTGCCTCCGGAAGGGCAGGGGCTGAGCCCTGGAGAGCCCTGTATGGGGTCCTGTGGGGAAGTGGAAACAGCCAAAGTCTGGGCTCTTGAGATGCAGTAGCTGAGCCCCCCGGCCTGCGGTGTGCCTCTCACTCTGGGGTGTTGGGCCCCATGGCCGTTGTCCCGACCCTTCCTGTGCACCCCTGCGGTGCTGCCTCTCATGTTGGACAGGAGCCTAGAACCCCATCCCAGCTGAGGCCCAGGGAGTCCTGGTGGCTAAGCCCAGGGCAGGGCATGTGTGGCATGGATGCGGGCTGTGCTGGGGAGCTGTGAGCTTAGAGCTCAAGCTGCTTCCGGGAAGGCCTTGCAGGCACTGGGAATGCTGCTTTGGCCGTGGGAGAACCCAGGAGAGAGGCTTGTGCAGAAGTGTAGCTTGGAAATAGCATCCCGCAGCTGCAGACGATCTTAATGGCCTGAGGTCTCAAGGCAGGATCGCCGAGTGGGATGAGCAGCCAGAGGCTTGAGCGCATGCGCCTCACCTCCCCGGTCTGTGTGCTTACCTCCAAAATGGGGACGAAGGCGAAGATCTCTGCTTCAGGGGTGGGTGAAATGAACTGAGTCCATACCTGAAAATCCACTTGTGGGATAGCTCCTACCCCAGGGCAGCTCTGCTCCCAGGGGACGCTGGGTGGTTGCCTGGTGACATCTGTGGTTGCCATGAGTTGGGGGGGGGGATGCCGCTGAGACCCCCACGGTGCCCAGGACGGCCCCCTAGAAAACAACGGGCCCAGCCTTGTGAGCCTTCAGTCGACCACAGTAACAGCTTTTCTCTGCACTTCTGTCTTTCCTTGCCCGTGAATCAAGGTATTGCAGATGAAGTTTCTAAAAGCACTTTCCATTCCAGAGTCGCCCATGGTTTTCACACCGCTGTTCCATATTTATGCTGGGAAGGAAGTTAAGAAACAGTCAAGGTTATTAGAAGGCACCTTGAAAATAAGTTTGTTGTTTTTTTTTTTTTTCCCTCTGAAGCTTCTCTATTTTAATGGGGCAGGTAGGAGGTTTTGGCCGGGGATTTATGGACCAGGAAGCAAGGGCGCTGTTCCCCGGGGAAGGCTGGACCGGAGGCAGCCAGGCCAGAACTCGGAGTCCTGTGGCCTGTTCCACACGCCTCATTGGATTTTCTCCTCCAGTGAACTTGGGGCTGCCATAAAAATGAACTTGGAGCCACCAGCCTGGAAAACCGGTGTCCTGGGCCGAATGGTGCTGCTCGGGCCTGTGTGTGAGCCTGTGGATTTTGCAGACCGGCCTTGGGTGTGAACAGCTCTTGGTGCAGCTTTGTGCCCCTTGGCCGCCACGGCTCAGGCACAGGTGTCCTTGATGTGGCCCCTGTGACACTGGGCACCAGGAGCTGCTGCCTCTGGGTACCAACACCTGCTCCTTGAAGCCCCAGGTTTCCCTATATTAATTAACTTGGCCTTTAACCAAAAGAAGGCCTGGGAACTTTGGGGTCGGCCGAGTCACATGGCTGTTTTCCTAACAAGCCTGCTGGACGGGTCTTTATTACAAACGTAACTCATCTTCGTGGTAGAAAACTCAGCAGTGCCTTTGAGACAAAACCAAAACTACCTTCTGTGGTCCCTGCGAGCATCTGGTGTGTGTGCAGCCGGGAGGACTTTGTGAGGGTCCCTCTGTGCTCCTGGGGTCCGGCGGTCAGTTTGGGGCTGATAGGACGTCCTACTTGCCCTGATGGCTGAGGCGGGAGTTGGGGAGGCCGGGGTCCCTGGTGGGGACTGGCTACATGGCCCTGTGAGCGACAGTCAGGGTCCTGTTACGTAGGCTGGGTGCCCGGGAGGCCTGGAGCTCAGCGCGGTCAGGATGGGTGGAGGGCTTGGGCGCGGGCCTGGCCCCGAGCCCTGCGGAGAGGGGAGGTCATGGCGGGTGCTCCAAAGGGCAGGGCTGCTTGAGGCGCCCCTGCTGCTCGGGTGAACTGGGCCTGAGAGAGCCCCGTGCTCCTCTGGGCCAGTGAGAGCATCCAGCCCCCAGGCCAGAGCTGTCCCTGAGGACTCGGACTGGGCCCGTGGAGGAGGGCCTGGCGGGGGCTCTCTGGAAACCACTGGAACCCTCGGCCCTTTGCCTCCGTGTGTCTGCGTTTGGGATTTCCATGCTGGGCATTGAACAGCCCCACGACATAAGAGAGAGCCTCCCCAGCTCTGATTGTTCCCCTAAATGGTGACCTTGCACCCTGAGGTGCACGCCCCCCTTGTTGGCTCCCGCGTGAGGCTGGCCTGGAGCAGTGGTGGCTGTGGGACCTGGAGAGGGGCCTGGGCGGGGGTTCCATAGCTGCCCCCTGGGGACAGGACTCCCTAGCAGTCCACAGGCTCAGGAAGACCTCACTGGGGGATTTTGGGGGAGACCAGCCTCTCGTCCTCAAGACTTGGTTGGGGTCTAGAGCCAGTGCTGAGACTGGGACCCCAGTTCCCAAACCTGCTGTGCCACTGACCCGGGGCTCATGCCGCCGCCTCTCTGGGCCTCGGCACCCTCCCATGCTCTCCTTGCTAGATGTAAACGGGGCAAGCGAGGTACATTAAGAAGTGCTCGGCGGGGCGCCCTCATCCCTGGCCGGCCAGTAGGTGCTTCGGTGCTTACCACTGGCTGGCTTCCCAGCCCCAGCTCTGTAGAAGACAGCAAAGGCACAGCGCAGCCCTGATGGCCTGCCGGACACCTCCATGCTTACTGTGCCAGGCTGGGTGCTAAGTAGCCTGCAAGGAGGCCATGGTTCCTGGTGCTGAAGCGAGGGAGTGATTTGACTGGGAGGTACAAGGGGTGATGCTGCTTTAACTGGGTGGACAAGAATCCGCTCCAAGGAGGTGACATGTGGGCAGAGATCTGAAAGACTAGGAGGTGCCAACCTTGAGGAGATCTGGAACAAGAAGTTCCAAGTGGAAGAACAAATAGTACGTGCAAAGGTCCTGAGGCGGAAATGAGCTTGGCATGTTTTAGGATTGGAAGGAGTCCCATGTAGCTGGAACATGAGCTGGCAGGAGGGCGGTAGGCCCTGAGGTTCAGAGAGGCCAGGCGGAGTGAGTGGCTCTGCCACTTAGGCTCCGGTAAGCCAGACCCCATTAAGGGCAGGGAGAAGCCTGGGGAGGTGATGATGAAATCAGATTTATATGTTTTCAGAAACCCCTCTGGTGGCTGTCAGGAGTAAAAACAGGGAGGGAACTCCAGCGGTCATCCAGGTGAGCCGTGGCAGTGGCTCTGAAGAAGGTGGTCTGGTCTCGGGGCAAGGAGGGGCTGGACTTGGGGGGATTTTGGAGGCAGCAGACCAGCAAGGCCTCCTGAGTAGATTGGATGTGTGGGAAAGAGGAATTAGTGCTGACTCCCAGGTTGGAACAGCTGGTTTGAAGCCCCGGCTCCACCCTTCCTCTGAACTGTGTGACCTTGGGCAAGTTACTTAACCTCTCTGGGCCTCATCTTCCTTATTGGTGATAGGTAACATAAGGGGACCTACCTGGGAGGATTGTTGTTGTCGTTGGAGAAGATTGTCTGTGGGGAACAATTGGCGCAGCGCTCTAAGAGTGGGCCCAGAGTGGAAGGTACTGGGGGGCGCTGGTTCTCACTTCTTCCAGGATGACCGGGCAAGGCTGGGCCATGTGAGCTCACCCTGCTGCTTGTGTCAACCAGTCTTCCTTTCCTTTATTGCTCTCCTATATATATATATATATATATATATAAATTTAAAAGATTTTATTTATTTGAGAGAGTGAGCGAGTGAGAGAGCAGGGGAAGAGGGAGAAGCAGACTCTCAGCTGAGTGGGGAGCCCTATGCGGGCTCGATCCCAGGACCCCAGGATCATGACCGGAGCCAAAGGCAGATGCTCAACCACCTGAGCCACGCAGGTGCCCTACATTTTCTTGTTGAGAAAGAGTTGAGACCTTGGTGTGAGAGCAGATCATTTTCACCTGGAGATGGGGACTCTGAAAAGGAGAAACCTCCTGCAGAACGCCAGACTCCGAAAGCTTTGCAAAAATTCCCTGCCCGTGAGCAGTTCAGGTTTCTGCTCTAGAATGAGGGCTTGGGGGTGGGTGAGTCCTGGCAGGACTTGTCGCCTTGGCTGAAGGAGAAATTCTGTATGGGAAGGGAGAGCCTGGCGCTGGGCAGAGCTCATTTTAGAGATCATGCGTATTAGGCGAATCTCACATGCTGCTTGGAATACATTATTCAAGGTGGCATTCAGACTGCCCTGTGTCTCTTTAGGGTCTGTGTTGTGAAAACACTTGGGCATCGTTTCAGGGAGCATATCAGGCAAAAGGGGCTGCAGACTTGATGATGGTACGGTTTGAAGGGTGTTTGTAAGTCTGGATGGAGAAGGCCCTTGTTAGTGGCTATTACTGTGTTTTTCCATGTATTTTATATTTCAAGCTTTTTATTATGGAGACTTGGAACACATGCAGAGGTAGACAGACTAGGATAAAGAACCTGCTTGTCCCTGTCACCCAGCCCCAGCCCACCAACTCATATGACAATCTGCCCTTCCATCCTGCCATCCATGTGAAATATTTTTAATATTTTTAAAAACTTTTTATTTTTCAAGAGTTACAGACTCCCAAGAAGTTGCAAAAATGGTACAGATGGGGTCTCCTGGGTCGCTCAGTTGGTTAAGTGTCTGACTTCGGCTCAGGTCACGATCTTAGGGTCATGGAATCGAGCCCCGGCGTTGGGCTCTGTACTCAGCAGGGTGTCTGCTTCTTCCTCTCCCTCTGCCCCTCCCCCTGCTTATGTTTTCTCTCTCAAATAAATAAATAAAATCTTAAAAAAGATGGTACAAAGAGGTCCCATGTACTCTTGACCCATCTGCCCCCAGTGGTGACAATTTACATAACCGCAGTCCATTGTCAAGACTAGGAAATTGACATTGGCATAATATACCCCGGACCTCACTGGGATTCCACCAGTTTTCTCGTGCGCTCACATTTTGTGTGTCCTTGTGACATCAGCTGCATAGATTTGTGTAACCCCTTCACACCCAAGATACAGAGCTGTCCCGCCAACACGAACGAGCTTGCTCGTGCTTCCCCTTCGGACTTAGTCCCCACTCCTGCCCCCAGGTCCCTGCAACCATTGATCTGTTCTTCTCTATGATCTAGTCATTTTGAGAATGTGATGGAATCATGCATCATGTGTCGCCTTTGGGGATCCAGGTTGTTGCCTGTATCAGTAGCTCATTGCTGCTTGTTGCTCAGTAGCTCTCCAGGACACTGTTATTTCATAATCCTTTGTATTTCTGTAAGGTGACTGGTAGTGGTAGTGTCTCATCTTTCATTCCTGATTTTAGCAACCTGAATCTTTTCTTGCTTGATCAGTCTACCTAAAGGTCTGTGAATTTGGTTGATCTTTTCATGGAACTGACTCTTGCTTTAGTTTTTTTCTCTTATTCTGTTCATTTCTGCTCTGGTCTTTATTATTTCCTTCTTATTGATTGCTGTAGTTTTAGATTGCTCTTCTTCCGGTGTACGGTACAAGTTTCGATTATTGATTTGTGAGCTTGCTTCTTTTCCTGTAGGCAGCTGTGCCTTTCCCTCTAAGCACGGCTTCCCTGTGTCCTATAAGTTTTGTTTTAGCGTGTCTTCATATACATTCACTTCAAAGTTGTTTTTTTTTTTTTTTTTTTTAAAGATTTTATTTATTTTTGTGACAGAGAGACAGCCAGCGAGAGAGGGAACACAGCAGGGGAGTGGGAGAGGAAGAAGCAGGCTTCCCAGCGGAGGAGCCCGATGTGGGACTTGATCCCAGAACGCCGGGATCACGCCCTGAGCTGAAGGCAGACACTTAACGACTGTGCTATCCAGGCGCCCCAAGTTTTGTTTTTTTTTAAGATTTTATTTATTTATTTGACACAGAGAGAGAGAGACAGCGAGAGAGGGAACACAAGCAGGGGGAGTGGGAGAAGGAGAAGCAGGCTTCCTGCTCAGCAGGGAGCCCGATGAGGGGCTCGATCCCAGGACCCTGGGATCATGACTTGAGCCAAAGGCAGATGCTTAACAACTGAGCCACCCAGGCGCCCCTCACTTCAGAGTGTTTTCTGATTTTGCTGTGATTTCTTCTTTTACCCATTGGTTATTTAAGAGTATGTTTTTTTTTGGGTGGCATGCCTGGGTGGCACAGTTAAGCCTCTGACTCTTGGTTTCAGGTTCATAGGATCAAGCCCCACATCGGGCTCCGCACTCAGTGGGGAGTCTGCCTGACTCTTGCCTTCTCTCTCTCCTGCGAGTGCTTGCTCTCTTTCTCTCTCAAATAAATAAATCTTAAAAAAAGAGAAGAGTATGTTTTTTTAATTTCCACATATTTGTAAATCCCCAAATTTCTTTCTGTTATTGATTTCTAATTTTTTTTAAAAGATTTTATTTATTTATTCGACAGAGATAGAGACAGCCAGCGAGAGAGGGAACACAAGCAGGGGGAGTGGGAGAGGAAGAAGCAGGCTCCTAGCAGAAGAGCCTGATGTGGGGCTCGATCCCATAACGCTGGGATCACGCCCTGAGCCGAAGGCAGACGCTTAACCGCTGTGCCACCCAGGCACCCCTGATTTCTAATTTTTATTGTGGTCAGAGAACCTACTTTCTATGATTTGAATTCTTGTTAATTTAAACGAGGCTTGTTTTACAGTCTGACATATGGTCTGTCTCAGAGAACATTTCATATGTACTGAGAAGAAAGTCTGTTTTACTGCTCTTAGTGGGGTTCTCTACAGATGGCTGGTGGTTTGGAGTGTTGCTCAAGGCTTCTCTTTCCTTGTTTCTGCCTGGTTGTTTTATCCATTGTCGAAAGTAGAGTATTGCTGTCTCCAGCTATTGTTGAATTGTCTGTGCCTCCCTTCGTTTCAATCAGTTTTTGTTTCATGTGTTTTGAGACTTGTTATTAGGTACATATAAGTTTATAATCATTCTATCTTCCTGAGGGATTGGTCCTTTTATCATTATAAAATGTCCATCTTTAACGTTTTTTTAAAAGCGATTTTGTGTGAAAGCAGTATAACCGCTCCAGTTTTCTTATAGTTGCTGTGTGCACGCTCTACCTTTTCCATCCTTTTATTTGCAACCTGCTTATACCTTTGAATCTAAAGAGTGTCTCCTATAGACAGCATATAGTGGGGTCTTGTTTTGTTTTTTCCAGTTTTGACAATCTCTGTTTTTTAAAAGTTTTTATTTAAATTCCTGTTAGTTAACATACAGTGTAATATTAGTTTCAGGTTTAGAATTTAGTGATTCGACACTTCCATGCATCACCCAGTGTTCATCACAACAAGTGCACCCTTTAATCCCCGTCACCTATTTTACCCATCCCCCTCCCACTTCCCCTCTGGTGACCAGCAGTGTGTTCTCTGTACTTAAGAGTCTGTTTCTTGGTTTGTCTCTCTCTTTTTCCCCTTTGCTCACTTGTTTTGTTTCTTAAACTCCGTGTACAAGTGAAATCATATGGTATTTGTCTTTCTCTGTCTGACTTATTTCACTTAGCATAATACCCTCTGGTTCCATCCACGTCGTTGCAAATGGCAGGATTTCATTCTTTTTTGTGGCTGAATAATATTCCATTGTGTATATATAACACATCTTTTTTATCCATTCATTAGTGGACAGACACTTGGGCTGTTTCCATAGTTTGGCTATTGTTGATAATGCTATCAGCATCAGGGTGCATGTATCCCTTCAAATCAGTATTTTTGTATTCTTTGGGTAAATATCTGGTTCTATTTTTAACTTATTGAGGCACCTCCATGCGGCTTCCCAGAGTGGCTGCACCAGTTTGCGTTCCCACCAACAGTGTAAGAGGGTTTCCCTTTTTCCACATCCTCGCCAACATCTGTTGTTTCTTGTGTTGTTGATTTGAACTGTTCTGACAAGAGTGAGGTGATATCTCATCGTAGTTTGGATTTGCGTCTCCTTGATGATAAGTGATGATAAGCATCTATTTTCATATGTCTGTTGGCCATCTGTATGTCTTCTTTGGAAAAATGTCTATGCATGTCTTCTGCCCATTTTTTAATCTGATTATTCATTTTTTGGTGTTGAGTTTAATATGTTCTTTATATATTTTGGATACTAACCCTTTATTGGATATATCATTTGTGAATATCTTCTCCCATTCTGTAGGTTGCCTTTTAGTTTTTGTTGGTTGCTAACTTTGCTGCACGGAAGCTTTTAATTTTATTTATTTTTATTATTTATTTTCTTAAAAGATTTTATTTATTTATTTTGATAGAGTGTACATACACTCTGGAGGGGAGGAGGGAGAGAAGCAGACCCCCTGCTGAGTGGGGAGTCTGACAGGGGACTTGATCTCACGACCCTGAGATCATGACCTGAGCTGAAATCAAGAGTCAGTTGCTCAACCCACTGAGCTGCCCAGTTGCCCCGAAGCTTTTTATTTTGTTGAAATCCCAATAGTTTATTTTTTCTTTTGCTTCCCTTGCCTTTGGAGACGTGTCTAGTCCGAAGGTGCTGTGTCCGGAGGGCTAATGTCAGCAAGGTTACTGCCTGTGTTCTCCTCTAGGATTTTTATGGTTTCATGCGTCACTGACATTGGGGTCTTTCATCCATTTTGAGTTTATTTTTGTGTGTGGTGTAACAAAGTGGTCCAGTTTCATTCTTCCACGTGTGGCTGTCCAGTTTTCCCAACACCGTTTGTTGAACCGACTGCCTTTCCTGCTTTGTCGAAGATTAGTTGACCATGTAGTTGCAGGTTCCTTTCTGGGTTTTCTGTTCTGTTCCACTGATCTATGTTCTGTTTTTGTGCCAGTACCATACTGTTTTGATGACTACAGCTTTGTAATATAATTTGAAGTCTGGAATTGTGATGCCACCAGCTTTGCTTTGCTTTTTCAAGGTGCTTTGGCTATTTGAGGTCTTTTGTGGTTCCATACCAATTTGAAGATTGTTCTAGTTCCTGTGAAAAATGCTGGTAGTATTTTGATAGGGATTGCATTAAATGTGTAGATTGCTTAGGGTGGTGTAGACATTTGAACAGTCCTTCCAGCCCATGAGTGTGGGATGTCTTTCCATTTGTGTGTGTCATCCTCAGTCTCTTTCGGAGGTGTTCTGTAGTTCTCAGAGTACAGATATTTTACTTCTTTTGTTAGGTTTATTCCTAGGTATCTTACTATTTTGGGTGCAGTTGTAAATGGAATTGACTCCTTAATTTCTCTTTCTACTGCTTCATTGCTAGTGTATCGAAGTGCAGCAGATTTCCATACGTTGATTTCGTATCTTGCAACTTTTACTGAATTCGTGTATCAGTTCTAGCAATTTTTTGCTGGAGTCTTCTGAGTTTTTAAAAAATTGTTTTTAGAGAGTTTATTTATTTGAGAGAGAGAGAGAATGAGTGGTGGAGAGGGGCAGAGGGAGAGGGAGCAGCAGACTCCCTGCTGAGCAGGAAGCCTGACACAGGGCTCGATCGCAGAACCCTGAGATCATGACCTGAGCCAAAGGCAGATGCTTAACCAATGAGCCACCCAGGAGCCCTTGAGTTTTCTATATAGAGTATTATGTCATCTGCAAATAGTGAAAGTTCTGCTTCTTCCGTACTGATTGAGATCCTTTTATTTCTTGTTGTTTGATCGCTGAGTCTGGGGCTTCAGTAGTATGCTGAATAATAACCTTGGTGAGTGTAGACATCCCCATCTTGTTCCTGATCACATTGGACAGTCTCTGTCTTTTGACTGGACTGTTTAATCTATCCACATTTTTTAAAACTTTTATTTATTTATTTTAAGATTTTATTTATTTATTTGACAGAGATAGAGACAGCCAGCGAGAGAGGGAACACAAGCAGGGGGAGTGGGAGAGGAAGAAGCAGGCTCATAGCGGAGGAGCCTGATGTGGGGCTCGATCCCATAACGCCGGGATCACGCCCTGAGCCAAAGGCAGGCGCTTAACCGCTGTGCCACCCAGGCGCCCCTATTTATTTATTTTTTTGAAGATTTTATTTAATTATTTGATAGAGCAAGCACAAGCAGGGGGAGCGGGAGAGAGAGAAGTAGGCTCCCCACTGAGCAGAGAGCCTGACCCGGGGCCTAATCCCAGGACCCTGGGATCATGACCTGAGCCGAAGGCAGATGCTTAACTGACTGAGCCACCCAGGCGCCCCTCCATCCACGTTTAATGTCATTATTGATATAGTTGAATTTATGTCTGTGATTTTCCTTTTGTTTTCTGTCTCCTGCCTTTGGTTCCTCTCCTTTCCTGCCGCCTTTTGCATTAAGTGCATATTGTCTAGTGTAATGTTTTAATTGCTTTAATGATTTTTCCACTGTATTTTTTGAAGTATCTTCTAGTGGCTGTTCTAGGTCTTACCATCGACATCTTATCAGAATTTTCAGTATTATTTGAAACAAATCTATGCTGATTCCACTTGAACTGGGCTCCCTCAGGATTAAGTTCACTTGATCAATGAAAGAGCGTGGTTTTTTCAAGGATGTGGATGTGGCGGTCTGCCTGTGGTGCCTGTCTTTTGCCCATTTCTCCTTACAGTCGGTGAAATGAGCACATCAGAGCCCTCTTAGGGCTTTTGCCCCCAAAAGTATTTGTGAGGCTCTCCCATCTCAGGCTCGGGCTGGGAAGGCCCCGACTGTCTGTCATCACCCCGCCTGTGGTGTTGGCCTCTTCTCCCTTGCCCCATCTAAGCTGACTGGTTTGTGGCTCTCGATCCTGGCCCAGGATTCCAAATCTGGGTCAGCGTGTCACGCCCACTTGCAGGCTGGCAGGTGTTTGGTCTTTAAGGCGTGCCTGGTACTCAGCCTAGAGACCAGTCTGGAAAGGCCGGCAGAGGTGGGGGGTTGTGACCTGCTTGTTAACCGACCCCTTTTGTGAGAGCCTCGGAGGGCAGCCTGTGCGGCAGGGTCAGGGGCGGACGACGCGGGTGGCCATGGTGCTCTGGATACATTCAGTCGAAGCTTCAAAACAGCATCGAAGTGGTAGTCAATCTTTGGGGAGCTCTGATGCGTACATTTTCTGGCTGGGTATCTTTTTTTAATAGCGGCTTTATTAAGTAGAATTCCCATGCCATCCATTCATCCTTTTAGAGTGTACGAGTCTGTGGTCGTTAGTGTGTCTACGGGGTGGTGTACTGATCACCACCGTGTGCTTTCAGGACTTTTCCACCACCTGCCAGGGAACCCTGTACCTTTCAAATAGTCCTGCTCACTCCCCTCCCCCAGCCCTGGCAACCACTCAGCTGTTTTCTGTCCGTGGAGGAGCCTGTTCTGGACGTGTCACACACGTGGACTCACACACCGTGTGGCCTTCTGTGTCCGATTCCCTCCCTGAGCGTCGTGGGCTCAGGGTCCAAGCTGGGCTGGCTTTTGTGTGCACGCTTGTTTCCATTTCTCTTCGGTGGGTATGTCGGAGCGGAGTTGCCGGTCACAGGGAGACTCCATGTTTCACACTTGAAGAAACTGCCAGATTGTTTTCCAGCGTGGCTGTACCGTTTTTGCAATCCCACCAGCAGTGTATGAGGCCTCCAGTTTGGCTAGGTTTTTTTTTTTTTAAAGATTTTATTTATTTATTTGACAGAGATAGAGACAGCCAGCGAGAGAGGGAACACAAGCAGGGGACTGGGAGAGGAAGAAGCAGGCTCATAGCGGAGGAGCCTGATGTGGGGCTCGATCCCATAACGCCGGGATCACGCCCTGAGCTGAAGGCAGACACTTAAGGACTGCGCCACCCAGGCGCCCTTGGCTAGGTATTTTAAATTTGAATTAGATAAAGAGTGGGTAACATTTTGGTGATGGCTTAATCCCAGGACACTTTGCCTCTTTCCCCTGACATTGGTTTTTGTCTACACCATGGAGCAGGCAGTTAGGCTGCTGGAGGGACAGGACCTCTGGGTGTCAGGCATGGCTCTCGAGGTGGGCTCTATTTTTATAAAAGTCAGTATGAGTATTAACACTGAGGACAGAAGTCTGTGTGAATTACAAATGTCCCCAGACCCCACCCCCCAGAGATAACCATCCCTGGCGTCTTGGCCAAGGCTTTCCTGGTTATTGACTGCATCTGTCTTCATTTTTGTAGGGGCGTGGATGCTTCTCTCTTCGGGTTATGTGTATTTCTTTCTCCTTAAACAATGCTGTGGTGAACATCCTTGAGGCCGTTTCTTTTAGGTGAGCTTCACCTGTGGACCCTTGGTGTGGACATCTTTTGTATCTTGAGGCACATTGCTCGGTTGCCCCAGGAAGGTGGTTGGGGTTGATGCTCCCACAGTGGCTGGAGGCTCCCATCATACAGGGGACAGCCCCAGTTTCTGTCATCTCCTTGTTGCCTTTTTTTTTTTTTTTGAATTGCCAGTTCATAGCCATGGCCCCCCATTAAACTGGGTGTTTATATTTTCTCTTGACTTAGAATTTCTTAAGTGATTTGATGTCCTGAACCAGGCCATTCTCTGGGGGTGTCCCAGGTGCTGTGGGGGTGACCAGCATCCCTGGCCACGATGTCAGGAGCCCCCCTCCCCCATGTGACAGACATAGATGTCTCTAGATGTTTTCCATTGTGCCCTTGGGGGCCAGATCGTCTCTGGCTGCGAAGCAGTGTTTTATAACATCCTTTCCTGTATTAGGGCTGTTAGCACCCTTTTGTGTCACACGTTTTTTTCTCAGTTTCTCATTTATCTTTCAGCTTTATTTTTGATGTGTTGGTACATAGAATGTTTTCAAGTTTATTGCCAAATTTGTCTTTTCCTTTAAAGCTCCTGGTCTTGTGACCTCCTTGGAGAGGTCTCCTCTGCAACCCCCAAGATTATAGATACATTGACCTGTGTTTTCCTGCATGCACTGTTACGGAGTTCATAAAGACTGCAGTCTAGAAGCTGCGGGTGGGAGGAGAGCTCTGTGTCTTCTCGTGTCTCCCTGCTGGTCTGCGTGGGCTGGTGATCCATGCAGAGTGTGGCTGCCCCGTTGCTAGCTCTGTGGTCTCAGACAAGTCACTCCACCACCCCGTGCCTCAGTTTCCTCATCTGTGAAATGGGCTGTGATGACAGTGCCTGCTTCCTGGGGTTGGGGCTGATCAGACATGCCAGGCGTTTAGAGCCGTGCCCACACGTGGGTTGACCGTGCCCAGAGCAGACTCCAGAGGGAGGGTAGCTTTCAGAGAGGCCAGTGAACCTGTGCAGACTCACCGGGGCCACGAGAGAGCAGCGGTTCCTCTCTGGGCATGTAACTCGTATACCTCTGCGCTGTCCAGCCCTGGCCCCACCCAGCGCCTGCGCACAATTATAGGGCACATGGGCAGAGACATAGGAAGATCAGTTTGTTACTGATTATGGTTTTAAATGGTGAGTTGTGGAACATCTAAAACCTGTACATATGAATAAAGAATGGGCAGGTGTTTCGAGCATCTGCCAGGCCCCTGGCTTTGCAGGGAGCTTGGTTGGGGGCTCCCAAGGATGCTGGCATCAACCCCTCTCTCTGTGTGGCACCAGCCCCTTCCCTGTGGCTGTGGGCCAGGGGGCCAGGTGGCCTTTGCTCACGCTGCTTTGCTGACCCTGTGGAGCCAAGTGAAGATGGAGGTGGGCTGGCAGACCCAAGTGAAGATGGAGGTGGGCTGGCAGACCCAGAGCTTGTCCCTGACACTCTGAAGCAGGTGCTGGCAGCCATGCCCACTGCATCCTGGACTCCTGGCCTTTCGTCTGAGCAGTCCCTCCTACTTTGATTTCTCCAATCCAAGGGCTTCCTTTTTATTGTTTGTAATTCAAGGTTTTGGAGACATGATTTCAGATTTACAGAGAAGTTGCGAGAATAACACAAAGAATTCCTGGATGCGTTTCAACCAGTTGCTTGAGCGTTAACGGTTTACTCATCTGCTCTATTCCTTTCCTCTCTCTCTCCACATTTTTCCTGAACTGTTTCAGAGAGGTGCCCCTTTCCCTCTAAATACTTCAGTGTTTAGTTCTTCCAGACAAGGGATTCTCTTAGCACATTACCCAAGTCAGGAAGTTAATTCTCAGAACTCTCGAAAGAGAGCCTGGGGTCACACATCATACTCGCTTGCCTGGCTGCTCTCATTGCTCTGGATTTGGAGCAGTGCCCGAGACTGTGTTCGGAGTTCGTGACTTCGACGTTTGGGAGAGGACAGGCTGGTGGTTCTGCAGGGTGTCCCCCAGTGTGGGCTCGTCTTATGGTTTCACACCGTTACATACTTTTGGCAGGAATCTGCTGGAAGTGACCTTGGCGTCCTTCTTAGTACATAGTATCCGGAGGCCTCCGGTGTCAGTTTGTTCCATGTCTGGTTTTATTAACCTCCATTGCTTGGGTAAGGAGGTTTCTCTACCCTAAAGTGACTATTGTCCAATTTGTATTAATAAGTTTCTGGTGGGGAGGTAGTCTGAGACACGTGCACACCTTGTTGTTCCTCCAGCATCCAGTGTTGGTTGGTTGGTTCGTTCATTCATTCATTCATTTGAGAGAGAGAGACAGAGCACAAACAGGGGGAGAGGCAGAGGGAGAGGGAGAAGCAGACTCCCAGCTGAGCTGGGAGCCTGACATGGGGCTCGATCCCAGAATCCGGAGATCATGACCTGAGCTGAAGGCAGAGGCTTAACCATCTGAGCCACCCAGGAGCCCCTCCAGTGTTGGTTTTAACAGGATTGTTGATTCTGGCCAAAGGGTGATTGTCTGATTCCATCATTCCTTTTGCATTTTTATTTGAGAGAGTGAACGTGAGAGAGAGAACACGAGCTGGCAGGGAGGGGCGGAGGGAGAGGGAGAAGCAGACTCTCACTGCTGAGCAGGGAGCCCGATGTGGGACTCGATCCTGGGACTCTAGGATCATGACCTGAGCCGAGGCAGATGCTTAACTGACTGGGCCACCCAGGCGCCCCTCCCTTTTGCATTTGTTAATTTGCTTTTTGCTGTAAGAACCAGCAAGCTGTCTCTTCTTCCCCATTTGTTTATATCCATGTGGACTCGTGGATTCTTACCTGACTCAGTAGGTTATAATCCATCGCTAGCATTATGTGTTTGCTTGCTCCAGTGGTCCCAAATTTATCCAGAGGGCGAGCCCATATCACGCTGGCTCCTTGTGTCTTTTGACATGTCCTCGCCATTCCCCTGGGTGCTTCCTGACTTTCGGACCCGGTGAGTGTTCCAGGCCCATCCTGTACCCCTCCTGCCCCTGCTCTGGGCTTGACCACTTCTCCAGGGAGCCTTGGTGGTTCTTGTGGACAATGGCGTTCAGAAGCCAAGATCTGGGTGTTCAGTGTGCTCATTGCCACTGGGGTATCTTTGCTTCTAGGCCTTCTTATTGGCTAGAGCTGGGAATAAATACGTATATGTGTCTATTTAGCGTTCCCATGTCCACGTGTGTAGATATCACACACATACACAAAGACGTTTCTGCTTCCGGTCATCCGTGTGTACGCAGTGGTGCCCATGAGTTCACACTGGTACTTCCGGTCCCAGTCTCCCACAGAAGCTCCTTGCTGTCTTCCCCCTTCCTTGTTGATACCTCCCTGTCTGTCAGCAAGAAGCCGCCTCATCACCAGCCGTAAAAGAAGTCTGTGGAGCAGCAGCTCATACTTCGTTGTGTCATTATTTCCAGAGCATATGGTTCCAAAATTGTGTTTAAAAGTGGCCTGAGTTCTTCCTTTTCTTCTTTACTGTGGTTCTTCTATTATTACTTGAAATATGGTTTTATTTGTTTCTGTTCTGTATTTGTTGTAGATTCCATGCCCCCCTCCCCCCACCCCCGCAATCAACTCTCATTCACTCAGTAGGTGGGACATTAGCATGGTTCCAAGTCCAAGTGCAGAAAGGCATCTGGAGAAAAGTGTCCTCCCTCGTCCCTGTAGGTAATGATCTCCCAGTCCCTGGCTTATCCTGGCTTATGTTTTCTTATATCTCCACTTTTTTCCCATGAACATGAAGGGTGGCATCGTGGGAATCGCTCTTGAACTTGACTCTTTTCACTGAAGGACACATCCCAGAAACCACCTCACCTGGCCGTGGAGATGTCCCCTTCTGCACGGTGTCCGCTGTGAGGCACAGCAGTTAACAGCCTCTGCTGTATGTGGGCATTTAGGTTGTTTACAGTGTCTTGCAGTTGTAAATGGTCCTGCTGCGAATGCCCTTGTGTATTAGGTACTTCTGTATTCGTGGAAGAGTATCTTCAGGGTGGATTTCTAGCAGTGAGATTGCTGGGTCAAAAGTTAAGGGTAAATGTGTTTTGTCAGCTTCTGCCCAGTTCCCTTCCAGAGGGTGGTATGGATTTACTCCCGTCGACCCTGTGGGATGACAGGTCTGGTCCCCACAGCCTCACCAGCAGGATGTGCTGATCTATTTCAAATGATCTGCCAGTCTGAGAGGTGCGAGAAGTGGGGTCTCAGTCTTAATTAGCATTTCTGGAATGATGAGTGAGGCTGAGCACTATTTAATATGTCAAGGGGCATTTTTGTATCTTTTCTGTGAACTGCCGGTTCATGCTTTTCACCCTTTTTTCAATTGGATTTACTCACTACCACCCCCACTTTATTTATTTATTTATTTTATTTGAAAGATTTTATTTGTTTGTTTGACAGAGAGACACAGACAGAGAGCACAAGCAGGGGGAGCAGCAGAGGGAGAGGGAGAAGCAGGCTCTCCGCTGAGCAGGGAGCCAGATGCGGGATTCAATCCCAGGACCCTGGGATCATGACCTGAGCCAAGGGTAGATGCTTAACTGACTGAGCCACCCAGGCGCCCCCCCCCAAATTTTAAAACTTTAATATACATTAGGGAGATGAGCCCTTTGTGGTATGTTTGTAAATATTTTCTTTGAGTTTCCCAGTTGCATTTTGAATTTTTTTTTTTTTTAAGATTTGTTTGTTTTATTTTAGAGAGAGGGATTGAAAGAGAGAGAGACCATGAGCACAGGGAGGGCCAGAGGGGGAGAGGGAGAGAGTATCTCAAGCCGACTCTCCACTGAGTGCAGAGCCCGACGCTGGGCTCAGTCTCACCACCCTGAGATCATGACCTGAGCCGAAATCAAGAGTCAGATGCTTAACCGACTGAGCCACGCACGCGCCCCTGCAATTTGATTTTTTAATGGTGGGTTTTTTTTTTTTTTGGTTGGTTTTTGTTTTTTTTTGCCCTGAAGAAGTGTGTTTTAAAATAATTTTTGGTAGAGTCAAGTTTATGGATCTTCCTTTTTTTATTGCTTCTGAATTTGGAGTCCTAGTTGGAAAGCCTTTTCCTATGCTGAGTTGGAGGGGAATTCATGTTTTTTTCCAGTACTCATATGGTCACATGCTTTCCAAGCAGACCCCTCACCCATCTGGCGTTCATTCTTGCTGGTGGTGTGAGGTATGGGTCCGACTGTCTTTTCCCAAATTGTTGCCCAGTTGTCCTGGTGCGGTGAGTTGAGAGCCCATCCTTATTCAGTACTGTGAGATGCCACTGTTGTCTCGCTCCCTCCTTGATCTGTGGCCCCCAGCCGCCTGGAGGAGGTCACCGTTGAGAAAGACAGGTTACACGCTCCTTCCTTTCCAGTATGTGAAGCGTGCTCCGTGTGTCCTGCAGAACTGGGCACCTCGCCTCCAAGGCGTCTCCTGGTTCACTCACACCTAGCCGGGATGTCCCCAGTCCTGGTGCTCCCTCCGAAGTCTTTATTTACCCCGCGCCCCCTCCCCCCTCCTCCAGGTGCCAAGTTACTGGCAGCCTTTTGCACTCCAGACCCTGCGGAGGAAGGTCCTGTAGAGGAGTCTGCGTGGACGGGGGGCTGTGTGTCCCAAACACGAAGGCCGAAGGGCCGCTGGCTGGAAGCAGGTGGGGGTTTCTAAAACAGAGAGACATTCTGCATGGCCACTGGGAGCACCACCCTCCTCCCCCCCCCCCCCCCCGCTGTGTCTTCAGAGCTGCCTCCTTTGCCTGCGGGAGCCACTGAGGTGACTGGGCCCCGAGCAGCTGCCGACTGTGGAGGGCTTACGGCGTGCCTGGGAGTCCTTCAGGCACTTCTGTCAGTGGCCTTACTTAGCCCCCCATGATTGTGAGTACGGCGTTAACGTGGTGACCCCACTTTACAGATGTGGAAACTGAGGTCCAGAGGTTAGGAACTTGCCCTGGTTACAAGGCTGGAGCTGGGCCCAAGCCTCTGGAGCCTGGGCTTGTCTCCCCGAGCCTGCCGTGCTCTCCAGGGTAAAGCCTGAGAGGACGTAGGAGGACATGCCGTGAAAAGCGTCATCCTCACAGCGGTAAGGCTCTGCCACCTCAGTAACAGGCCCCAGCTGCCCTGTCCTCACTTTCTCTGGAGTTTTGGCCCCTTTTTCCTCGCTTGCTCTGTCGCTGTGACGTTGCGCATCTTCTCATGTGTCGGTTGGCTGTTTCTCTTCTTTGGAGAAATGTTCATTCAGACCTTTCATCTGTGTGCAGATTAGGTGGTCTTTCTGTTGTTGATCCTTTAGAGTTCTTTATATATTCTGGATACAAGTCCCTGGTGGGATAGATGATCTGCAGATACCTTCACCCATTCCGTGGGTCGTCTTCCCTTTCTTGATTATGTCCTTTGAAGCGCAAAGTCTAATTTATCTGTTTTTTCTTTTTCTTTTAAGATTTTATTGTCAGAGAGAGAGTGCAAGAGAGCACAAGCAGGGGGAACAGCAGGCAGAGGGAGAAGCAGGCTCCCTGCTGAGCAAGGAGCCCCATGCGGGGCTGGATCTCAGGACCCTGAGATCATGACCTGAGCCAGAGGCAGTCGCTTAACCGACTGAGCCCCCCAGGTGTCCCTTACCTGTTTTTTCTTTTGTTGCTTGTGCTGTTGGTGTAGTATCTAGAAACCATGGCCTAACCCACGGTCACAAAGGTTAATTCATGTGTTATGTTCTCTGAGAGTTTTATGGTTTTAGCTCCTGCGATTAGGTATGTGATGGTTTTGAGTTAACTTGGCATGTGCTGTGAAGTAGGGATCCAGCTTCATTCTTTTTCACGTGGGTATCTGGCTGTTGAAAAGACCGTTCCTTCCCCATTTGAATGGTCTTGGCAGCCTTTTTGAAAATCACTTGGCTTCACAAGTGTGGGTTTATTTCTGGACTGTCAACTCTCTTGCACTAATTTCTGTGTCCGTCTTTATGGCGGTAGCACACTGCCCTGTTTACTGTGGTTTTGTCATCCTGAGTTATATCTGGTCTCGGGGTGGGAGTTAAGGAAAAGGACGTGGTGCTTACATTTCCATGAATGAGACCAGACCCTTCTCAGTTGGGATTAGACAGCCTGGGATGCCCGCGACTTCCCTGGCTGAGCCCTCCCGACTTCCACAGTGGGATTTCAGCGTCCATAAGGATATGGGGGTTTGGTGAGGTGTTTGTAAATAAGAGTTCTTCGCCAATATGGAAAGATTGAGGAAACATGTCACTTTTTCATCTCTTTCAAACAGGAAGGATCTGAAACTTGTGTTCCCCAGGTTGGGTCTTTATCAGGTCCTGAAACTGGATGGTAGTGTGGTGTCAGCTTGCTTTTTCTTTTCTTATCAGTTTGGATCTTTTTACAGCCACTCTCCTCTTCCAGCTAAAACCTGCTGTGCAGTGAGCTTCAGAGGACAGAGGTAAAGGCTGGCTTTTTCTTTTTCTTTTTTTTGAGTTTTTATTTTGAAATAATTTTAGACTTATTGAAAAGTTACAAAGACAGCACAGAGAGTTCTTGGGTTCTTGGGTGCTTTTCGGCCCCCTCCCTAATGTTAGCATCTAACATAACTGGAGAAGAATGACCCAAAGTAAGCAAGGAGCACGGAGGAATAGTATTTAGCCTTTCTTTGCATTTCCCTCCTTGTCACACGCATGTCCCTTTTCTGCTCCAGAGCCCCGTCCGGGAACCTGTAATGCATTTATTTATTTATTTATTTATTTATTTTTAAAAAAGATTTTATTTATTTATTTGACAGAGATAGAGCCAGCGAGAGAGGGAACACAAGCAGGGG
>NC_048221.1:3555900-3625472 GCF_002007445.2 Ailuropoda melanoleuca
CGGAGTTGTCATGTCTCCTTGGGCTCCTCCAGGCTGGGATAGTTTCTCAGACTTCTCTGGGTTTTGAAGCTCCTTGACAGTGGCGTGGAGGACGGGGCAGTGGTTTCGCAGGAAGCCCCTTCCTTGGATTTGTCTGGGGTTTTTCTCGTGGTGAGACTGGGGGATGAGTTTGGGGAGGAAGGCCCCCGAGCAAAGTGCCCTTCTCCTGATGCCATCTCGGGGGGGCGTGCTGTCACCATGACCTGTCACTGCGGACGTTGGCCTTGGTCCCCTGGCTGAGGTGGGCGGTCAGGTGTCTCCCCTGCAAAGTCACTCTTCCCAGTTTCCATGCTGTTCTATTAGGGAGGAAGTCACCATGCCCAGCCCGCATTTCAGGGCCCTCTGATCCCTCATCCCTGGACTACCTTGTGCCCAGTGGGCCTGTGGCTGTGTCTGAGGTTGGGCCCTGGCATCCCAGAGCCTCCAGGGTGGCTGCCGGCCAGCCGTGAAGGGCCTGCAGCCCCTGAAGGAGCCGTGGAGGTAGGTGAGCCTAGCCCCTTGTCCACGCGGACATGGGTTAGGGTGGATGAGGCCTCACTTTGGGCTATGGCCTGGGAATTGGGGCCTGACCCCAGACCCAGAGCTTCCAGCCTCCCAGGATGGGGGTCAGGGCTATTGGCCCCCAGAGCATGAGGGCAGAAGGACCCACGGTGTTGGTGGCCCTGCAGCCATGGGTAACAGCAGACCGAGGTCTGTCCAGCTGAGAACCCGAGGCCCTAGTGGTCTCTGTGCCTTTCAGACCATGTGCTGGTGGGCTTGGCCCACGCCTAGCGTGGGAACAGCTTGCACGGAGATAGTTACTAGTGATAAGGGAGACATGTGGTCCCATGAACACAGGAGTGAAAGAAAGATGGAGGCCAGCAGCTTGCCGCCTAGAGCCCCCACTGTCTGTGGAAGTGAAAAGATCCCTCAGCTCCCATGAAATCTGGGAAATGCACCTCGCACCTTGAAGCTGCCATGTTAGTCTCCCTGCGCTGTTGTAATGG
This sequence comes from Ailuropoda melanoleuca, assembly GCF_002007445.2. Classification (NCBI taxonomy): domain Eukaryota; kingdom Metazoa; phylum Chordata; class Mammalia; order Carnivora; family Ursidae; genus Ailuropoda; species Ailuropoda melanoleuca. Next base: position 3,556,926 of record NC_048221.1, read on the forward strand.
AGAACCGCAGACTTAGTGACTTAAAGCAGCACGTGCTGATGATCTCCGACCTGGAGGCCAGAAGCCTGACCTGGGTCTCACTGGGCTGCTGTCAGGGTGTGGGCAGGGTGGGCTTCTCCTGGAGGCTCTGGGCGGAATCCGTTCTTCGCCTTTCCAGCTCCTGGAGACCCCACATTTCCCGCCTAATGGCCCCTTCCTCCATCTGCACGGTGTGTCTGTGTGGCCTCTACTGCTGTCGTCATGTCTCTTTCTCTGACTCTGACCCTCCTGCTCCACTCTTGTGATGACACTGGGCCCACCAGGTAATCCGGGATCCTCCCCCCACCCCCAGAGTCCCTTTTGCTATGAAAGGGAGCGTGGCCACATATGCAGGGATTAGGACCTGGACATGTTGGGGGCTGTGACTCTGCCAGCCACAGCTCCCTGGAGGGGTTCCAGAGTCATCGGATCCTCAGACGTGAGCCTTGCTGATGGCAGGTGCTAGCAAGGTTGTGGAGCAGGGAAGGCTTCAGCCGCACAGGTGGGAGAGCCCCCGGCAGTTTACCTCTCCCAGAGGGTGTGTGCAGCCCAAGGTCCTGAAATCCCACAGCTCGCCGTTGTTTTCAACCCAGGGCCTGACCTGTTAAAAGACAGTGAGATCTGTTTAATGGGGTCATGCCCAGGAATCTTAAAAACCAGAGAAAAATAAGAGAAAATTCCAGCCTACATTGCACGCTGCGAGAGGTGTTGGTGAAGCTTTTATGTGGAGAAAGTTTGCAGAACTGCATTTAACAAAGCCACAGCCCTGTGGGGCGAGCTGCCCTGGCCAGGGGGACAGGCCACAGGGGACACTAGAGTCTTGGATGGCAGGCATATGAAGGCACAAAGGTGGGGGTGAGGGTGGGGATCCGGGAGATCTTGTGCTGTCAGGAGCTCAGGTGTCTGGAGAGGTGGGGGCAGGGAGGGTGGGAGAGTCAAGGTAGTGGCCATAGCCTGGATCGTCAAAGGTCCTGGGGCTATACCCAAAGTCGGGAGTCTTGTCCTTCATCCATTCAATGAGTGTTGGGGGGTCTCTGTGCCCAACTGTAAAGTCAGTGGTTGGGACCCTGCCCTCCGTGGGATCTTGGCTCTCTGCAGTCCCTGCTATGCTCTCTGCGTGCTTTCTGCCTGCTGGGGGCGTGGGTGGTAGCCACTGGGCATTGGTGTTGTCCCTGTGACTTTCCTCCTTGGAGGGGTGCCTTTCTGGCTTTAGGGGTTTGGAGGAGGCAGAACTTCTTATAAGCCTCTCAGTAGCCGTCTGTACCTTAAGGTTTCCAGAAGCTTCTTTGGTTTAATTTGATTGTTTCATGGAGCCTCTTACTTCCTCCACTACTGATTTTTAGGAGCTGAGCTTAAAAAGGGCAGTCATGGGAAGACTTTAATGGGGAAAGTGCTTATAACTATGGATTTCAGTGTTCTTGCAAATTGGCAAGGAATTGGAAATGTCTGAATGAAGGCAAGAGTCCTTGGGCTACGTGCAGCTGTTCGGAGTAGAATTTGGACTTAAGGTTCAAGCATGTAGTCAATTTAGTTAATCGTGCTTTTATTTTGTGCATTTTAGGAACCGTCACCATTGCTGAGACCTGATAGAAACCCCTGCCAGTTACCAGGGCACCTCTCATCACGGCCTTGGCTACAACCGGGTCTTTGAAGTAAGTGCTCGGGCTCCTGGGCCCAGGTGGCCACAGGCCACAGCCCCTCCCATGCTTGCACGCACCCCGGTGGGAGAAGGTGGCTCCTGTTTGGTCCCGAGTTTAGGGGTGTCCAGGGTCCAGGCTGAGGAGCCTAGAACCCCCTCTGAGGTTTGTTCTGTGGGCTGTTTCTTCTGTAGTCCATGTGCTGACATTTGTGCTCTGGTCCTTCAGTGTCTGATGCCTGGGCCACGCTTCACATTGTGCATTTTGGGGGATGCTGGGATCGCCTGGGTCGAGCTGTCCCATCTGTGTCATGTGGATCAGGTGGGCTCATCAAGGGGCGTATTCACCCCATCCATGCCCTACAGGAAATAGCGACCAGTCACAGTGGAGTGGTGGCGGGGATCTTTAAGAATGGAGAATTATTTTTAAAACGCCTTTAAAAGAATCTCATTGCCTAGCTGTTCTGGGTTTTAAGGGTGTCCACTTCGTCCTGTACTTTTCTTTAATCTTTTTTTTTTAAAGATTTTATTTTTTATTTGTCAGAGAGAGAGAGCGCGCACGCACAAGCAGGGGGAGCCGTAGAGGCAGAGGGAGAAGCAGGCTCTCCGCTGAGCAGGGAGTCCCATGTGGGACTCGATTCCAGGACCCTGAGATCATGACCTGAGCTGAAGACAGACGCTTAACCGAGCCGCCGTACTTTTCTAATAAATGGGGGGGGGACAAAGGGTTTTAAAGAGGTAGCCTCTGATGGCAGTCCAAGGCTATGGCTCATAGGAAGAGAGGGCACAACCTAATCCCTCCCCGGCTCCCATCCCTGGCTGGGGTGGCGGGGGAGGGGTGACCTCCATGGAGGGTTGGTCAGTGTGGGACGAACAGTCCTGTGTGCTCCTTGGCCATTCCACATTGGCTGTTCCCGGTGGCCTGAGAATCGTGTTCAGTGTTGATCTCCAAGGCCACACGGCTAATTGGGCTAAGCATGGGCTGGATTGTGGCCTTCTCTGTTCTGCCGTGATTTAGGAACTCAAGGAGATGGGCAGTGGAACTCAGGTGCCCCTTTAGGAGGGGTGAAATCACGGTTTTGATTCTTAAAGGGTAGACTTCCGGCATCTGGTTCTGGGGTCAGCAAACTGTGGTCTGCAGACCAACCCGGCCCACTGCCTGTTTCTGTAAGTCAGCTGTTATTAGCACACAGCATTCATTGACACGTCGTCTCTGTCAGCTTCTTCCTCACAATGGTAGCATGGAACGAGCCATTGTGACAGAGACTATGTGACCTGCCAAGGCGAGAGTATTTACTATGTGGTCCTGTACAGAAAAGGTGTGCCGCCCTTGACCCAGGTTCGTTTGTTGCTCGCTGGGGCTGGATGGTTTGGAAATGGTCTGTTCTGACTGTGCCTCCTAAGGCATTGATTGCTTTTACCCTTAAAGCTAGTGCTTTGTTGTAAGGCAACCAGATCTCTAAAACTTGGCTGTTCTCTTCGTACCCAGATCCATGTGACATGTTCTGTGTGCGTAGCTTCCCCCATGTGGCTAGATGGACCTTTCGCAGTCCCTCACTACGGTCATCCTGACCTGTCCTCTGCCTCGATCAGTCCATTTTACAGCCAAAGAACCTGGGCGCCACGACTGGAAGGTGCGAGGAGGCTCTCTGGCAGAGGGGAAGACGTGAATGGCACTCGTGGCTCCTTTTCCAAAAGGCCTGGGGCGTTCAAGGAGATCAGAGTCCTTGAGACAAACCAGACCGGTTCACGGTGGCCTGGCAGGACCCTAGCAGGCTGCTGTGGACTTTGTAAAAAATTCATTCTTATGCAGACATAATTCACATACCGTAATAATCACCCTTGAAAGTGTACGATTCAGTGATTGTTTTAGTATGTTTGCACAGATATCCACCTGTCACCACCGCCTAATTCCAGAGTGTTTTATCACCCCAAGAAGAAACCCATCTTGTAATGTACATTAAGGAGTCACCCCCTCCCCACTTCCCCAGCCCCCGGCCCCCACGAGCCCCCTTCCCGTCCGTGGAGGAGCCTGTTCTGGACGTGTCACACACGTGGACTCACACGCCGTGGGGCCTTCTGTGTCTGGTTCCCTCTCTTAGCGTCATGGGCTCAGGGTCCGTCCCTGGGGCAGGTGCCTCTGTGCTTGGCCACTGTCGGCGACCGAGGGACGTGCCTGTGCATGGAGGGACACGCTGTGTGTAGCATTCATCCGTTGATGGACTCAGGTTCTTTCCACTTTCGGGGTATTATGAACGATGCTGCTGTGAACATTCACATACAAGTTTCTGTGCAGATGTATGTTTTGCTTTTCTTGGGGGGATGCCTCGCGTGGAATTGCTGGGTCATGGGGCCCCTCTATGCTTTGCCCTCCGAGTTACTGCCACCCTGCTTCCGGAGCGGCCGTGCCCAGGCCTGCCAGCGCTGATGTGGGGTTGCAGGGTGACGTTGTCTGTGGGGGTCACACATCCAGACACAGCTTCTGTTTACACGGCCCCCGCCTCTGGCTGCCCCCCCCCCCCCCNCCCCCGCAGATCTAACACCGCGGCCAGAGAAGGCCGGCTCTCCCCGCTCCGTGGCCCCGGGCGCTGATCCACGTCTGATTAGACTGAGGGGAGAACAGGGATTGCAGACCCCTGTTTATAGCTCCGTCCCATTTCCGATTTTCTAAAAAGTGCTTCTGTCTGAGTGAGCGTGGGCAGATGGGCTCATCTCCCCGAGATGTGCCATGCAGCGGCAGGCTTCAGGTTGGAGGGAGGCGATGACTCTTCCTTCTTTCTTTGCATGATGGCTTTTTCACATGGCACTTGCAGCAGACTGAACAGTGCTTCCCGAAGGTGCCCACACCCCGCTCCCGGGAACCTGTGACTGCGTTCCCTCGCATGGTAAAAGGCTCTTGGCATCTGGGATTACGTGAAGGCCCTGAGATGGGAGATGATATTGGATCATCTAGGGCCCTGATGTCAACACAAGGGTCGTTATGAGAGGGAGGCAGGGGGTCAGAGTCCGAGAGCTGGGCAGACCCCACACTGCAGACAGTGAGGGTGGAGGAGGGGCTGCGGGCCAGGGATGCGGCCCCTCTGGAAGTCAGCATAGGCAGGGAAGTTCCAGAAAGAACACAGCCCACATGCTATCCAGGACAGCCTTCCGGCCTCCAGAAGGATAAGGTAATAAAGTTACGATGTTTTAAGCCATTAGGCTTGTGGTGATTTGTTACCGCAACTGTAGAAATGAGTGCACGGGGTTATGGGCGATTCTTCCTTTGGGCTTTTTGGACTTGGTATGTCTCTCAGATAAACGTTAGGCTAGTCCTTGGTATGCTGCTTGTGGCTCGCCGCCTCTCCAGTGCCCGAGAACCTGGTCCAGCTATGCCGCCTTCCTCACGGCTCTTGACCTTGCGTTTCTTACTTGGCCCTGGCCTCCTGCCTTCCCGCCTCTGGGAGACACTCTGCCTGCTTTGTCCCCTTCTGTGTCTGTGACCATTTCGGGCCGGCCGGTTCGGCGGGAGCAAGTCTGGTGTCCTCTCTGGGCTGCACCTGGTGGTTCTGCCCACGGCCTGCCCTCGTGAGCTGTCCTTCTGGGCCGCCTGCTCCCACTGGCCCATTTCTCCTGCTGCTCGGAGGGCCGGCACAAAAAGCTCCCCCAGCTGTGGTGCCACTGGCCACAGGCCGAGGGTTCTGTGTCACCGGGGTCGGCAGGTGGTTGTCCCCCCACCTTGTGGGCTCCACGAAGTCAGGGGTTGTGCCTGTGCCTTCTAGAGAACGTGGGGCATAGTCGATGCTCCCGGTGGAGGAGGAGGACATGGAGGACGTTGTGCTCTGTCTTCCTTGCTGCGCATGGACCACATGCAGAGGAGTCCAGCCCTCGTGGAGCTGCTTGTGGGACACAGCCACGGCAGGGGATGGGGCTCTTGTGTCACCTCTGCAGTAGGCTCCTGCGTCCACCCCTGGTGAAGTTGTAGAGGCTTCTCCGGGACCTGCTCCTGCTCTGGGGCCCCTCTGCTGTCATCCCCACCTGGGAGCTGTGCTTTGCTGGCAGAAGCCATACGGAGGTGGGAGCAGGGAGCCCATGGCTGGGCTAGGAGGTTCGAGCTTCATGCAGTGGCCAGACTGCCTGGGACGGGACTGGTGGGAGCAGGTGGAGGTGAGGGGCCAGGATAGAGAGCTAGGGGAGAGATGCCCCCTTGGGGCAGGGGATGGGCCTCCCTGAGAAGGACTGGGGTCCCCAGGGAACTTTCAGACCTCGTGTCGTGGAGCCCGTAATACTTTTCAAGGCGAGTGTAGTTGAATATTTCTCAAGGTTATAGTTCCCTCATGGTTAACCTTCCTTTGCTCAAAGGACGTGCTTTCCAGTGTCCTGAACGTCAAAACCTCGAAGATACAGGTCCCGCCCATTCCATTTCTGAAAAATGTCTGCCATTGGGCCTCATAATCCCTGGGGGTCAGTCTCTGAGTCCGTAGGTCAGAAAACCAGGCTGACGCCTGGGCAGGGCAGTCCTCTCATCTCTGATTCTGGTTCCCATACGGATGGACAAGCTGTGCGCTGGCTGAGCGGCTGTTGCCTGGCGCTGGGAGGCCCATCCCTCAGGTGTTTCTCGCCCACTCTCTGGGGCGGCTCTTGTGGCTCAGTGCACCCCCACTGTCAGGATTTGGGGGGCTTCTGCCCCAGGGTTGGAGTCCAGATACAGGGAGAGCCTTCTCCTGAAGAGGTGGCACTGTGGTGGGGGTGGGAAGGACGGCCACCCAGCTGGGCAGTGTGGTGCCCGTGGTAGTGGAGGACTCCTCAGCGTGGCTGGAGTGTCGCATCCCCAGCTCCTGAGTCCCTGCATTTGAAGACTATCCCAGGTCAGGTGCCAGTGTAGTTCAGCTTCCCTGGGCCTAGGTGACCTTGACCCAGAGAACGGCCCAGACCCCAGCAGGTAGCCCCGGTCAGCCTGGCCCAAAGTCTCTGCTCTTGTGACACATCCCTGGGCGGACAGTGCTCCTCTTCCGGGTGTGGGGAGGAGCTGCCGGGACTGCCTGGGACAGCCGGGGGACTACCCCCACATGCTGTGGTGGTTGGTCCCAGGTGACGGGCTGCAGGTGAGCATCAGGTCAGGAAACAAAGGACCTTAAAAAATTAGGAGCTTTATTGAGCTGTAATTCACATGCTTGCACCTCACCCATTTGGAGGGCGTGTTGAGTGCTTGTTGGGTACCTGCTTTTAGCCTCAAAAGGAGGAGCAGGGATAGGGATGCTTTCTTTTCCTGTTCAAGATTTTGCGGGCCGGGTCAGGTGAGTCGTGGGGGGGAACCCACCAAGAGGCAGCCCTCCCTGTTAAAGGATACACCTGGTGGACACCCCCACTGGCTCTGGCTTCAGGATGCTGCCCAGTCTCTGCACAGGTGGTGGGGCCTGGCTCAGGTGTGGGGGAACAGCCAGGATGGAGGCAGGAGCCCCCAGCCCGGCCCAGGCCTGCGCCTCCTACATGCTGAGCATGTGGCTGGAAGTTGAGTGACACTCAGATCGAACAGGCCAAGGACATGAGGGCTCCGGGGTGCCCATTGTGTGAGGTGGCCATGGCTCACACAGCCCAGGGAGTCTCACGGGCCGGGGGAGGGAGAGGGGGTGGTCACGTGCATGGAAATCCCGAAGAGCTTTTTGGAAACATGTTCGCCTGATCTCGCGAGATCTTCCCTGGCTGCTGGAACAAACGGCTGTGAACCTGGTGGCTTGATTCTCTTCCACTTCTGGGAGGCCACGAGTGTGAGTGAGTCCTGCAGGCTAAAAGCAAGGCACTGGGAGGGCGGCTCCTTCGCAGATGTCAGGGCAGAACTGACTTTCGTGATTTTTTTCAGCATCAGAGGGCTGCCTGCTCTCCCTGGCTAGGAGCCCCTTCCTCGAATCCATCCAGCCTCTGCTCCCCCATCGCGTCTCTCCTCTCTCCCTCTTGTGAGGATCCAGGATCATCCCCATCCTTAATTCATCTCACCTGCAAAGTCCCTTTTGCAGCAGAAGGGGACGCAGTCAGAGGTCACGGGGATTAGGACATGGATGTCTGGGGGGGTTGCATTCTCCCGCTCACCACAATCTTGTCCAAACCAACCTTTCCCACCTGCCGCGCCCTCCATCTCCCCCTTCCCTGCACTTGACTCCTCCTTCCTCGCCCTTGGCAAGTTTTGTTGCCTCTGTCCTCGAAATGCATCCAGTCCCCTCCTCCTCATCACTGTTGTCCCGAGCTCTGCCCTTGTCTGCCAGTTTCCATGCTGGCTCTGCGCAGCTAGGCCCGACGGCAGAGCCCGCGGGGCCCAGGGCAAAGTGAAACCCCAATGGCCCTCATTCTAAAATGGAGCTCTGCCCTTGTCTGCCAGTTTCCATGCTGGCTCTGCGCAGCTAGGCCCGACGGCAGAGCCCGCGGGGCTCAGGGCAAAGTGAAACCCCAATGGCCCTCATTCTAAAATGGAAGAGGGGCGCCTGGGTGGCACAGCGGTTAAGCGTCTGCCTTCGGCTCAGGGCGTGATCCCAGCGTTGTGGGATCGAGCCCCACATCAGGCTCTTCTGCTATGAGCCTGCTTCTTCCTCTCCCACTCCCCCTGCTTGTGTTCCCTCTCTCGCTGCCTGTCTCTATCTCTGTCAAATAAATAAATAAAATCTTTAAAAAAAAAAAAATAAAAAATAAAATGGAAGAAATTGAAGAGGGTGACAGCCAGGCGTTAAACACGGGCCGGCGCTGATGCTGGGGTCTTGCCCCGACGAGGCCGGCTCTACCTGTAGTTCGTTTCCCACAGCCAGAGGGGGTTTTCTCAAGATGTAAATGGGATCTGTGTCCTTGCTCTAAACTACCAGTGGCTTCCTGGTCAACCCACCGCAGCACACACTCCACCACGGAGCCTGCTTGGCGGCCTGGCCCCCACTGTGCCTCACAGTCTGCTCCCCTTTTCCCGGCCACTGCCAAGATCCTTTCCTCTGCCTGGAGTTTTCTCTCGCCCCAGACCTCTGTGTGACTTACACCCCCTTCGTATTTGATATTAAATTTGAGTCAAACAGCCCCCTGCCGCCCGGTGCTGCCCTGTCATGCTGACTTTATCTGTCTTTGAAGTTCTCGCTTGCCATTCTGTGACGTGTTCAGCGCCTGACTTGGCTGCTTCTGGCTCCAGAACTTAAGACCTCCTGTTCCTGGGCGGCCCTGGGGTTTCCTCTGCCTGGAGTTTTCTCTCACCCCAGACCTCTGTGTGACTTACACCCCCTTCGTATTTGATATTAAATTTGAGTCAAACAGCCCCCTGCCGCCCGGTGCTGCCCTGTCATGCTGACTTTATCTGTCTTTGAAGTTCTCGCTTGCCATTCTGTGACGTGTTCAGCGCCTGACTTGGCTGCTTCTGGCTCCAGAACTTAAGACCTCCTGTTCCTGGGCGGCCCTGGGGTCGGCTCAGCCAAGGAGGATCCCCAGCACCCCAGGGCCTGCGCCGGGTCCGCGAGGCCCAGTGCAGAGTGGATCCACCCCGGCTTCGCGCCTTCAGAGCTGCCGAGTGTGAGGAGTTCTGTGCGAGTTTGTCAGCGTGGAATGGAAAGAGATCCAGAGATGGTTGAAAGTAAAATCCCCTCCTTGCTCCCCCCAGCAGCGCACCTTTCTCCCTGGAGGAACAGTCTTCTTCCCAGTGTGGAAGACCAAGAGAAAGGGGTCCCTGATGGAGGGTGCGCCTGGCTGCAGCCCGGTGGGCCAGTGGGCAGGGGTGCAAGCCCTGATGGGAAGCAACGCGGGAAGGGCCTGGTGGGCAGCAAGTGTCCGCGTCTGCCATGCTCGCTTCTGCTTTGTGTGTGTATTTTAACAAAGCATCTTGGCGTGCGTCACAGGCATCACGACCGCACCTCTAAGTAATACAGCGACATCCTGAACATGAACCGCCGTTTCCTAGTGTCACGTGGCATCCCGCCCGTGTTCACATTTCCCCCCTTGTCCCCACATGTCTTGACGAAGAGTGCGTCTTCCACGCACGGGGCGCCGACGTCTCTGGGTGCCTGCTCTTGCTTCTCCAAGAGCAGAACTTTCTTCCTCTTTCCTTCTTGCCGCCCTCCACCCACCTCCCCCTCTTTCTAATGGGGGTGGGTAGTTAGCAGCCTTACGGAACTCTAATTCACACACAGAGTTTGCCCACTTAACGGGTACAGTCCCATGGTCTCTCGTGTGTTCCCGGAGTCGCGTGACCATCACCACGGTCAGTTTCGGAACATTTCTATCACCCCATAAAGAAACCCTAGACCTCAGCCCTCTGTGTCTGGTTCCTTCCCTGAGTGCATGGGTTTGGGGTCCGTCCCCGGGGCAGTGCATGTCGGTGCCTCGCTTCTGTTCGTGGCCGAGTGATGTGCCTGTGGGTGGGGGACACACCGTGTGCATCTGTTGGTCCGTCGATGGACACTCGGGTTGTTTCTACCTTTCGGCCGTTGTTGACAGTGTTGTGTGAACCTGGATGTACACGTTTTTGTGTGGACACACGTTTTCATTTCTCTTGGGCTTATTTCTATGAGTAGAAATGGGTCATCTGGTAATTCTAGGTGCAAATTACACTGTTCTCCTCAGCGGCTGCCCCATTTTCCGTGACCCCCACTGGCTTTGTGTCAGGGTTCTGATTTCTCCACATCCTCCCCAGCACTAGTTGTTGTCTGTTTTCTTTTCTTTCTTTTTTTTTTTCAAAGACCATCCTGGGGTGGGGGGGTAAAGCGTTTCCCTTCACGGTTTTGGTTTGCATGTCCCTGATGGCTAATCACGTCGATCGTCATTTCGTGTGCTTGTTGGCCATGTGTGTATTTTCTTTGGAGAAATGTCTGTTTGAGCTCTTTGCCCACTTTTTAACTGGCCCATTTGTCTTTTTATTATTCCATTGTGAATGTGCCCACTTTTTGGCGTGCCACTGACCTGTGAAGAGCACAGTGGTCTTTCTGGACTGACCTGCACGGTCCCTCAGGGGGTGCTCACTGGGTCCTCTGCCTCCGCCGTGTTTCCAATCAACTGGGAAGTTGGCCAAGGGCTGCTGTTCGCTGAGATTCCTTTCTCATTTCTTAAGTATGTACACGTATGATTTTTATTTGCCTTCCTTCAAAAAACGTGTCAAGGGTATGGAGTGTTGGGATTATAAACCATTTTAATTTTCTTCTTTATATTTACCTATTCAAAACCTTCATTTCAAAAGGCACAAATAAGGCCGAGGAAAAATCACACATAATCCGCCGCCGAGCTGCATCTCGGTGATGCCGGTGGTTGGAGTAAAGCGCGTCTGGCCTGTGCGCATGTGCAGAAAACCCACCTGCTGTCTTATCATCTGCTCTTTCCACCTCCTAGATGGAAAACTCATCTCTGCATCGTGATTTTTGATGCGTGAGGGAGCGTGTGTGGGCAGGACCCTGGGCTGCTCCAGCTCTGGCTGGGATGAGCTGGCCCTGGGGAGGTGGTGGGCGTACCCATCTCCCCCCGCCGGCACCGGGTGGCGGACGGGCCAGAGGCAGCCCCCACTGGAGGTGACACTGCTTGTCCCGAGGCGCTCAGAGGAGCCTGTGTACCCTCCCCTGTAGGCCACACGTGAGCTAGCCTGGGGGGAGAAGCAGCCAGCTGGCCAGGACCGGCCAGGCCAAAGATGGGAGCTGTTGAGTGTGGGGACTTAGGCCCTGCCACCTACCTGCATGTGGCCTGGGCACGTAATGTCTCCTGAGGCTTCAGTGAGCTGTGCAAAATGAGCTGATTGTGTGGAGTGGACGAGTCACCCACATCAGTCACGTACAACACGGCTGGGGACTGTTATGTGCTCACGTGCCCGCTGCCAGCCAACCTGGGCACCATCCACGGCGGGCTGAGGCCTTAGGACCAGGGGCTGCGACCAGGTGATCATGTCCAGCCGCAGGCAGGGTTGCTCATCCACACAAGGCGGGTGGTCAGCGGGGTCCCCCGGGGACTCACTGCACTGTGCTGTGGGTGTGGAAAATCCTGGGGGGTGGCAGGGAGTGGGGTGGGAGTGGCAGGGTTGGGGGAGGCAAGGAGTGGGGTGGCAGGGTAGGGGAGTGGGGTGGTGGGAGGCTAGTGGAGGGTGGCAGGAGTGGAGTGGCCTATGGGCTGCGGGCAGAGGAAGGCCGATGAGAGCAACTGCAGCTTGTCCTCTTTGAGTTCAAGCTGGTGTCTCATGTCTTATCTGAGGTCCCTGCCTAGGGTGGTCTCCCCACCACCCCGCCCTTCTGTGGCTCCCTCCACAACTGACAGCCCAGCTCAGTCCACGTTGGTGTTCTAGGAGTGTCAGAGTCAAGGTCATCCCCCCAGACCATGAACTCCCCCAGGACAGACACCGTGTCCTGTTGCCAGCCGCGGAGGCCATAAGCGAGCCCCACATGGTGGCATCTGGGCTGTAGGGGAGAGGGCAGGGGGCTGGGGTAGGGATGCAGGCTAGGGGGCTGGGTTGGGAAGGCATGGTGGTCAGTCCCAGGGACTGGTCAGGGCGCTCTGGTGGGGCAGCCTCCTGGGTGGGTAGCCTGGCAGCCTGGTCCTGTGGTCCCTGCTGCTCTGGAGGGAGGTTGGTGACAACCCCTTTCCCTTTATGAAGCTGTGTTTTCATGGGAGTTCCTTGTGATCCCATGCAGAGCTGTTGTCACACTGTCCCGCACTGCCATGCACACTCCTGTTTTGTGGCCACCCCTCAAGGCGAGGCCTTGGGATTTGCTGTGTACATGGGGCAGAGGGCCATGGTGGGGTCTCAGCCCAGGATGGTGATGACCCCCCGTGTCAGGACCCTCAGGAGCCCTTACTGGCAGGCAGTCTGTCGTCACAGCATGGCCTTAGTGCTGTTCCCCTCGTCCTAGCCCCTTCACCGCAGGTGGGGAATGGGGTATCAATACCCACCATCAATCCACCCCCAGCAGGGGCTGGAAGTGGTGCCTGGGTCCCACAGCACCTACCCAGTGAATAGTGCAGGCCTTAGCAGCGATTTCTGGGCTCATGCTGCCCTCTAGTGCCTGCCAGGGGGAGTGCCTTTGGGGAGGCTGTGGCCACATCTAGGCAACTTGGAAGCCCCCTTCCAGGGCTGGTGGTCTTCCTGCACTTCAGAGGAAGTTGGGTTTGGCTAATTGTCTTCCGGGTTCTCAGGTCTGTATGCACTTGGCTTCCGACCTTTTCCAAGGGACCCTTCCCCAGAGTCTGTCCCCAAACCCCTCCCAGCTTGGGATGGGCCAACGACTGCCTCGCTGGGTCCTCTTAACTCCTGGAACAGGAGGGGGCCACTGCAGCGTGTGGCCGCCTCTCCAAGAGGAGCCTGATGCCCAGCCTCTCTCCGGGCGCCTGTAGTGAATCTCAGAGCCAGCACATCAGCCACGCTCTCGGCTCCTACGCAGAAACTTCCAGGCTTGGTCCAGAGAGGGTGACACTCTCACACACAGCCTCATTCACCTTGGAAAGCCGCCGCCAGCTGCTGTCAGTGTGGGTGTCCGGCTCCGAAGTAGACACGTTGATTTGAAGCTGATGCCAGCGGACCTAGATGAGACGTCCCCGATAAAGAAAGCTTTTATTTCTCAGGGCCCCTGGTTTGAAATTAGTACTCCGGCTTCCAGTATTGCGTTGGCTTGGAGAACTAGGGCGCCTCTGTTTTTAATTAGTTGCAGTCATTTTGGTTTTTTGTGCCAGTGCGGGGAGATGGAGTCTGCTCCCAGGCTCCTCTCCGGCCCCAGCTTAGCTGCGCGGCCCCTGCCTTTGTCTTCCCGAGGCCGCGGGTATTGTTAGCATGTCTGGACTGGTGGCGGCACTGACGCGCTCATGCTCTCTTGTCCTCCCCTCACAGGTGTGACAGCCTCTCCGTGGCAGCCATGGGGTCTGAGGATCATGGGGCCCAGAACCCGAGCTGTAAAATCATGACGTTTCGCCCAACCATGGAAGAATTTAAGGACTTCAACAAATACGTGGCCTACATCGAGTCCCAGGGAGCCCACCGGGCAGGCCTGGCCAAGGTGGGTGACGCCCCAGGCCCAGCGCCGCCTTCCACCAGCCCGGCCCTGTGTGTACCCTGGGGCCCTGGGCCTGGCATGGCTGTGCCTGTGTCCACCGAGCCGCCCTGATCTCGTTGTCAAAAAACGTTACGGAGTTCTTCCTGTGTGCCAGGCTCTGTTGTAGGCCTGGCACACAGACATGAGCCCCGCAGCCCCTTTCCCTGCGGGAGCCAATGGCCGAGGCCAGCCCTGGGGGCAGCAGGTGCCTAGGGCCTTGTGGCGGCAACGCGCAGTGAGGCTCATCCCACGGTGGGCGGCGGATAGCGGCGAGAGGGTGTCGACAGTTGGGGAAGGCTTCCGGGGAGACTGGCACCCGTGAACTGTGTCTCTTCCCATGATGTGTCGCTCGTGCGCATGTCCGTGTGAGCGCGTGGCGATAGCAAACAGACAAGTGCAGCCCGTGTTGCAGTTTACCAAGAACGGTTCATGGGAAGCTGCGTGCGTGGCACCGCTCTCCCGATCGTTTGGAAGTTTTGTAACCTGCTTGTTGTGTGGTCTAGTGGCTGCTGGTGTGCTTAGCTCTTCCTTTAAGGTGCCTGGTTCTCTGTTCTTAAAACCGAGGGGTCAATGAAACTTTTCCACAAAGAGCCAGGTAGCAAATATTGTCAGCGTTGCGGGCAGGGCGGTCTCTGTCCCACCACTCAGCCGGGCCACCTCAGCGACCTGTGAGCCGGTAGGTGTGGCTGTGTGCCAATAAAACTTTATGCACACCGAAATGTGAATTTTGTGGGACTTTAGCTGGTCCCGAAACATTTTTCTTTTGTTGTTTTTTTCCCCTAACCATTTGAAAAGGAAAAAAACAACACCCCACATTCTTGGCTCCCGGGGCCGTACAAAAGCAGGCGGCGGGCGGGATTTGGCCCAGGGCCGTGGTTTGCTGCTGCCTGGCGGTAGTGGGGAGAGGAGTGTCACTCCCCCCATTCTTGCCCCTACCTGGTTTGGGTGGTTTTGTTACGGGTATCAGTCTCTCTCCTGTTATGGTCATGCCTCTAATCTCAGCCTAAGGAGACAGGGCGGGCAGCCGCTTGCTGTGTCGGCTTCCCACCCCTCCGTCTTGATTTTGTCTGTGTATATGTGCCAGCATGGACACAGCGTTCTGTGATCCGGGCAGTCGGGGACCAGAGCCCCCACTGTTGTGTTAGTGTTGCTTCTCCCTTTAAACTCCGTCAGCTCCCGGGTTCTTGGGGCTGACTGATGGGTAGGTGTCCATTGTCGGGATAGTTTCCTGCCTGGTCCGCCCTGTCGAGGGTCCCTGTTGTAGGGTGTTTGTTGCGGGGTGGGGGTTCCTCTGCCTTGTCTCCTGTCATTGGCCTGCTTCTACTTTTCCCGGGATGCGACAGCCCTTTTGTTTCTGGTTCAAGTCATCCCTTGCTGGGAGGTGTAGCAAGTTGCTGTCCTGCACATCTCTGCCTGGGGCACCTTGAGGCCCCCACAGCTCTCATCCCTGCTCGTTTCTTCTGTCTCACTGTCTGGGGCTCCTGTCTCTTGGCCGGCCCCATGGCCCTGGCCGTTTCTCGAGTTTTCCGTTCACAGCGCTGTGGTGGCTGCGGGCTCCGTGTCCCCTGCGACCCAGTCTCCCTGTGCCTCTGCCTGCCTGTGCTCCTTCCTGGTTCATCTCCTTCTCGGCTTCTGTGCTGCTCCTTTGAGCCCCAGTGTTGCTGCTTTGAGCTCTAGTCCCAGTGGAGTCATTTTTTGCTAATTTCTTTGGATCGGAGGAAACTGTTTGGACTGGGTGTCTCCTGAGGCGGGAGTTTCCTGGGTCTGTTTTCCCTCTGCTCTTTGTTTCATGTGCTCCTTTTTAGCTTCTCACATGGGATTCTGTTGGCAGCTTTCTCTGACCGGTCATCGCCTATGTGTGCGGGGGTGGGGTGGGGAGGGCACGGCATTCTGTCGCACCGAGGCACAGGCTGAAGGACGTTGGCAGTTGCAGAGTTGTGCCAACCACACGTGCACACCTGGCTGGGACTGCATGCCGGTCCCTCGAGTCCCTCAGCAGCCTCCCTCCCGCTCCGGGGGGACAGGCGGGGCTCGGGAGGCATGTGCCAGGGGCCTTGGGCAACCGCTGCTTCTCTCAGAGGGGGGCCCTAGCTCTCAGGGCTGCTGGCCTCTTTGGAGAAGGGGCACGGTGTCCTGCTGGCCCAAGCCAGCTCTGCAGGTGCCTACCTTCCCTCACCCTGGTCTCGTTGGTCTTGACCGCCCTTCTTTGTGCATTCGTATGTGTAGTGCTAAGGGTTTTCAGTCTCATCACAGCTGAATTCCCCCCCCCCACAAAAGCTGCGTAGGGCCCGTGGAATTGGGTGGGGGTGGCTATTTAGCAGGTATAGCTGGGGGCCAGGGTCCAGAGCCAGAAGAGGCTCTGAGGGTGTGGGGGGCCCCACTCTGGGGCTGTTAGGGCACCCGTCTTGTTCCTTGGCTGCTCTGTGCATCCCCCTGCCCCCTCAGGCCGGTGCTGCGCCCCCCCCCCATGCTGCTTGGGAAGCGCTGGGGTGGGAGGGAGCCAGGCAGGGGCATGGCATTGGGTCCTGCAGGAGTGGTCAAGGTTCTGCGGTGCTTGGTTGCATCCCTAAGGACTGTCCCTGCAGGCAGGAGGTGCCCTGGCACTGCCTCCAGCCACCTGTCCCACCACCTGCAAAATGGCTTGTGGAGCGGGAGGTGTTGGGGGCAGAGGCTGGCCCCTCACTTCATTCCCTCCTACAGGGTCCCCCACACCTTCTAACCCAGCTGCTCAGACACCCCGAGCCGCCTGCCTGGTGCCGCCTCATTTACCTGGGGAGTGTGGCCTGTCCACTGCTGGCACCCTGGCTGAGGCTTGCCCTCCAGGAGCTTCGAGGGAGGGTCTGTCCAGAGCCACGCCATGCCCTCCAGGCACTGGGTGCAGTCAGGACGCTCAGATGTCATCCGCTGGTATCCGTTAGAGGTGGCTCGCCCAAGAGCCTCCCTTCAGACCCTGGTCTCGCAGAGATTTGAGGGCATCAGGCGACAGCACATTGATCTTCCCAAGGGCTTGGGGTCCTAGACCCGCTGGAAGTGGCTCTCCGTCACGTGCGTGTTTCAGAACCTGCCTAGGGTGTCCGCACAAGTGTAGTTCGTGCACCCCAAGCGTCCTTCTCCAGTTTTCAGGTGTCTGTACCCAGCAGCGCCTGTGAGGGGGAGAGATGAGCAGAGGGGCCCAGGGCTCTCAGGAGGGAGCCGAAGCTTTGGGAGTGACGTGTTTGCTTCCTTGCGCAGCCTTGGTTCCTGGGCGGGCTTCATGGGACGGAACTGGAGGGGTGAAGTCCCAGTTCCCCTGCGAGCACGTGTGGGGGCAGGAGGAACCACTGGAGGCGCCGCCCACGTGGCCAAAGAGCCGCTCAGGCTCACAGCCCTTCGGCCCAGACGCCACTCCTCTGCGAGAGCGTCTCCCACGCTGGGGCCACCGGCCCTTTCATTTGTAGTTTTTGCGTTTCCGGCCTCAAGTGGGTTGGTTGATCACCTGATTCTTCAGGTTTCTCACTTGAAATCTAAGAAAACCGTCGACCCGCAGGCTGCCCCCAGCACCCCGTTGTCATGAGGCCTCATACCACACATGGACACCCATGTGGCTTATTGCAGCTGTGGCCAGGGAGTGGGGGGAGGGCATGTCCCCAGAAAGAGTTTTGACGGAGCAGCTGTTTCCTCATTTAACGTAAATCAGGGTTCCCGGCCTGGGCTCCGTTGACGTCAAGGTGGGTCGTTCCTGTGGGGCGTCCTGGGCCGCTGTGGGGCCTGAGCAGCGTTCCTGGCCCCACCACTTTGATGCCAGGAGCCTCTTGTCGGACAGCCACAGACGTCCCCAGACATGGCCCAGTGTCCTCTGGGAGCAGGGTCAGCCCGGGTGAGAGCCTCTGGAACTTCCTTTTACTGCTGCTGTTACTTATTTGTGTGCTGTCAGTAAATCCACGAGTGCCGACGGTGGGGGCAGCACCTTTCTGTTGTCGACTGGCACCTGGAGAATGAGTGTTTTCCTGGCCAAGCAAAACGTTTTGTTGCCCTGATGTCTCTCGGGGAATCCTTGGGAATGGCAAATGAATTTCAGCCGTTCTGGAAGCGGTGGGCACACCTGGGCGTTGGTGTGGTGTTCTTCCCTCATTCGCCCCGAGCTGGGTGAGGCCTCGGCCTCGGCCTCCCCAGAGTTCTTGGCTGCCGCACTGAAAACAGGTTGGTTTGGTTCCTTTTCCCAAAGCTGCTGGGTGGCTCGCTGGGTGCCCCGGAAGGAGAGCTGTTGTTTGCAACGCCTGCCCAGGACTGGGAGAGACCGGCTGTGTTGGCCCCAGGGGCCTTGGCAGCAGGGAGCTGGGCACCCAGGAGGCCCCGGCTGGGTCCAGAGGCCACGCCCAGCGGAGGAGGGGAAGCAGGAGGGCCACGAGGCGAGTCGGGCAAACTCCGTGGAGACCCAGTGCTTCCCCACCCCGCGCAGCCCTTCCCAGAAGCCCTTCCTGCAGGCCCTCTGGGGGCTCTCTTGGAGAGGGGCAGGGGGTGGTCGCCTGGAGGCCCCACTGCCACCGTGAAACGGTCGCACTGTTCCTTAAAGTGACCTTCTTAGGTCTTGTCCACTTGGATTTGTGGCATTATCATCCTCCTGCCTCTGGTGCCTCGCCAGCACTTCTCTGTTCTTTGCACTCAGGGTTTGTCCCCTTTCTAGTTTCTTTTTTTTTTTTTTTAAAGATTTTATTTATTTATTTGACAGAGATAGAGACAGGCAGCGAGAGAGGGAACACAAGCAGGGGGAGGGGGAGGAGGAAGAAGCAGGCTCCCAGCAGAGGAGCCTGACGTGGGGCTCGATCCCGGAACGCCGGGATCACGCCCTGAGCCGAAGGCAGACGCTCAACCGCTGTGCCACCCAGGCGCCCCCCACTTTCTAGTTTCTTATCCCTTACCGCATCATACTATCTGCTTGCTCCCACAGTGGAAGGCCGCCATGGAGCTTTGCTGTTCCGTGTCCTCCCCGGCACCCAGAGCTGTGCTTGTCTCTAGAGGTGTCCCGGCCTCCCAGCCTGGCCCCAGTGGTCCTGAGCCAGGCTCGCAGTGCTGTCTTCCACAGCCGGGGGTGTGGCCGCAGAGCACCTGACCGGGCAAGAGCGTGGGAGCCCCAGCCCCCCGCCTATTTGTGATCACGCACATATATATCGGGGCCGGCCCCTGGGCTCTGGGGGGCTACCACTCCTACCTCTCAGAGCCAGGGCTGAGCTGCAGAGGGCCCGATGGGTGGCGTTGGGGGGCCAGCACAGCTGCGCCCCAGTGGTAGTGCCCATGGCCCCCACAGGCCACCTGGGAGTTTGAGGAAGTGTGGAGATGGTTCCCGGTGCCCCTGTGGTGTGGGGCCCGGACGCGTTCCCAGGGAGCCGCCGCCGGTCTCTTGGGGGAGGGCAGTTTGTCCTCCTATCTGGAGGCGCCGTTGACTCTCCTCTCATCTCGCAGATCATCCCCCCAAAGGAGTGGAAGCCCAGGCAGACGTATGATGACATCGACGATGTGGTCATCCCGGCCCCCATCCAGCAGGTGGTGACGGGCCAGTCAGGCCTTTTCACACAGTACAACATCCAGAAGAAGGCCATGACGGTTGGGGAGTACCGCCGCCTGGCTAACAGCGAGAAGTACGTGGCTGGGGGTGAGGCGGGTGTCATGGGGGGGGCCCTAAAACCCGGTCTCTGAGGTGGAACCACACCTTGAGGGCCTCCAGGCCCCCTGCAGTGGGGCCCTCGGCAGCTCCTGACTCTGGGGGTGCAGAGAGAGTAGGGCGCGGTGGGGACTGGTCCTTGTCTTCCGTCCCTGGAGTGCTTCCCCACACCTTCCCATGACATCTCTGGTCCAATGGCATCTCCTTGGGTAAGGGCTCCCTGACACGTGTCCCCAAGTGCTGTTTCCTAGTTCACTCACAGGCACACTCATGCATTCCCTTGCATATCCCGGTGCATTTGCAGGCAGGCATTCATGGCACACACCCCGGGCTTACTTGGATGCCCGCCTCCAGTGTCGACTCTTCCTTGTTCTCTGTTCCCCAAGCCTCCCTCGCTTGCTGAAGTGTGTGCCTTTCCAGAGGTCTCTTTGCTCTCAGACATAAGCATCCACAGGAGCAGGGCGTCGTCTGCCTTGTCCTGCCGTCCTGGCCCCCGAGACAGGGCCCGGCCTCTGGTCGGTGCTGTTGGTATTTGCAGAGCAGAGGGCTGATGAGAACCAGAGCCTGCATCCCTCACCTGCTCCAGCTGTCCCCGGCGTGTGTTCTGACTCGGGTGCCCCAGGCTCTGGTGACCGACAAGATGGGACAAGTGGGCGTCATTCCGGGGGGGGGGCCTACTGCCCATCACGTACCCCCCTCAGCCCCAAATAAACGCTCTCCCAGGGCCACATCCACGTTCTCCACACTGTGCCCCGAGGTGGGGACGGAGAGCGCGCATGTAACCGCGCCCCGGAGGGGTGAGCCCCATGGCCATGATTGCTGTGCTGTTCGTTTGCCAGGTACTGTACCCCACGGCACCAGGACTTCGATGACCTGGAGCGCAAGTACTGGAAGAACCTTACCTTTGTCTCTCCCATCTACGGGGCTGACATCAGTGGCTCTTTGTATGATGACGTGAGTACCCAGGGCCCCCCGAGAGGTTCTGGGGCAATGAGGGACGCCTGGTAAGCAGTGGAGGGAAAGGCGTGTGAAGGGGACTTTATCATGAAACCCAGATGTTACCATGCCACGGCCAGCTTAGCTGGGCGTTCTGTCCAGATTCTGGTTACAGCCATATGTCGAGTCTCAGTGAAGAAAGAAGGGACCTAGGGGTGTTTCTGATCTGCAGAATCTTTCGTACGAAACTTTTAGCCCCTCCTGCCCTGATCTGACCTCAGGTAGCCTGCAGCTGACCTCCCAGGGGCCTCCTTATTCTTAGTTCGTCTAGTACTTTTCCTCTCCAGTTCCTCTCACTGTGTCTTTGGGGAGCCCTGGGGCCCTGAGTTCTAGCCCCTGGGCTGGGCTAGGAGGGCCCTGGGGGTACCTGGGGCAACGGAGGGGCCTCATGCTGGTCTTGGCCTGTCCAGGGGCATAGACCAGACACTGGTGGAGACGTGATGCTGAGGCCCCGTGGGGTGCTGCTGTTAGCAGATGGGGGTTTGAGTGGGACCCACACTCTTTTAGGGGGCAGTTTATTAATTTTTATGGGCCCTTTGTTAATCCTGGGGTGGATCTATCAAGACTGATGGATTTCTAAGCTTTTAAGCTTGACTCTCTCCTGCATGTGTTTTGCCCTGGGGCTCTCCCCAGGGTGGCCCCTCAGCTGTCATTTCTGCCCCCTGCCCTGAATCATCACTCTGAAGGTCATCTCTTGCTGGAACATTCTGTCCACTCATCCATGGTCCTTGTGAGAATAGCTGGGGGTGCCTCCTGAGTCCTGGGCTTGGGTGGGGCTGGTGTGGGTGGGAATAAAGCCCCCTCCTGAGAAGGGTCAGGACCTTCCTGAACCCATCAGCACAGGCAGTCATTTGTATTTCCCAAAAGGTGTTGGAAGGATGTGACCATTGTATGGGTCCCAGCAGTTTGCCCAGCTTGGGGAACCTGTCTGACCTGTGGCCCACTGGTCTTCCAACGAGGGGGTCCTGCTTTGTGGTGGGGGCAGGTTTGTTCCTCTGAGCTGGGCACCAAGGGCGTGTCAGTCTCAAAGGGAGCTCACCCCTCTGAACGTGAGGGAGACGCCCTCGCCCTGGGAGGTCAGGGACCAAGCTGACTCCTGGCCCTGGTTCCCCCTTTTTGGACCTCGGTGTCCCCATCCGCGAGAAGGGATATGGCAGGTGTGTGGCTGTCCTCAGCAAGGGTGTCCTGAACGAGGAGGTTGGGCTTCTCCCTGGGACCATGAGCTCATCCACTTGGCCTTGACTCCACAGCAGCTGGAAGCTTTTGAGGCCACGTGGCCAGGCCTTATCCTCATGAGCGTGCAGTCTGAGGGCAGAGCTGCATGCACACCTTGGGTGTGACGAGGACAGGAGGACAGGGTCCCAGAGGCCCTGTGGGCACACACACATCTAACATGAGGGGGCACAGCCCAGTCTCTCACGCTGCCCCCAGCACACCTCAGCTGGCATGTGGCTCATCCCAGGACCTCAAACTTTTCAGGACTGTGAGCGGTTGCCCTGTTTATGGTTGCAGAAGCGTTCGGCACCATGAGCCAGCTTGCCCTTGCGCCTGGCTCAAGGTGTAGAAATTCCTCTGGCAGATTGAGTAGGGAATAGTGGGGCCGTGTTCCTGGGCTTTTTGGGGCTTGTCTGGGTCCATCCACCTGGGTGGTGGCTGCTGGTCCTGTGTGCCTCCTCCAGACGCCTGCGCTGCCACTGTTCCCCATTTCTGTGCTGGCTTCAAGGGCTTCCTGGGCCCGTAAGAGGGGCCCAGCTTCCCAAGCCCCCTTTCCCACGTCAGGTTGCCAAGGCCCAGAGGGACCCATCGTGGCAGCCCCATATCAGGCCTTGCCTCCGTCCCCATTCCATCTGGGCTTGTGGCACCTCCTTGAAGGGCTCTGGCAGGAGGCCAGCAGTGGGTGTCCCTGTTGCTGCACCCCTGCTCTGCAAGAGCACGAGGAGAGCGATTTTCCTGGGGCCCCTGTGGGAGCCCCGTTCTTGATGTTTGTGACGTTCTGTCCTCCTCCCTGCCTCAGGTGGGGACCTTGAGGCTCAGCAGCCGGGAGCCTTGTCCCTGTCCCATCCCACTCTCCGTGCACAGTCTCAGCCATCGGTGCTCTTGGCGCGGCCACAGTTGGGATGACACTCCGGAGCTTGTGGGCCGGCGCTGGCCCTGCAGCTCGGCTTCCTGGACTCCGGATCCTGACTTCTAGGAAGGGAATCTGACCCCAACAGCCGGCAGGTTGGGGGAGCTGAAGTTCTTGAGTTGCATTTAGGACGAGTGGGGAGTCACATGCCTGTTTGTCAAACGGGCTGCTCTTTTCCACTGAGTTCTACGAAGTTAGTGCTTGTGGGGATTGTTCGCTCATTTGTCCATTGTCTTGACTTACTGCGTCTTTTTTGAAGGAAGCATTGTTGAGATGTAATTCACACACCATATAGTTCCCCCACATAGAGCATACAATTCAACAGTTTCTACTGTATTTCACTGAGTTGTGCAGCCGTCACCACAATCAATTCCAGAACATTCATGAGCCCAAAAAAG
This sequence comes from Ailuropoda melanoleuca, assembly GCF_002007445.2. Classification (NCBI taxonomy): domain Eukaryota; kingdom Metazoa; phylum Chordata; class Mammalia; order Carnivora; family Ursidae; genus Ailuropoda; species Ailuropoda melanoleuca. The sequence continues at coordinate 3,579,727 of NC_048221.1, forward strand.
AAGCCCCTTCCTCATCAGCAGTCACTCCCCATCCCCTGCCCGGCCCCCACGAGCCCCTTTCCCGTCTGGAGGAGCCTGTTCTGGACATGTCACACACGTGGACTTAACACACCGTGTGGCCTTCTGTGTCTGGTTCCCTCCCTGAGCGTCCCATGGGCTCGGGGTCCGCCCCAGGGCAGCGCGTGTGTGCACCTGGCTCCTGTCTGCGCCCAGTGACCTGCCCTTGAGTGGTGGACACGTTTGTTAACCATTCACTTGGATTGTTTCCACTTTTTGGCCATGGTGAGTCATGTGTCTGTGAATGTGCGTGTGCAAGTCTTTGTGCAGACTTATGTTTTTGTTGCTCGGGCACGTCCCTAGGTGTAGAATTGCACTCCTCACGTGCTCGTTCCACGTTTAGCTTCTGAGGAACGGTCTGTGTTTTCCCCCAGAGGTCGCCCCGTTTCCCATCCGCAGCAGGAGGGAGTGTCTGAGGTCCCTGCCCCCTCCCCTTCCTTCCCGACACTTATTACTGTCTGTCTGTGTGACCCTGCCGTCCTACCCGGCGTGACGTGGTGTTGGCACTGGGGTTTTGATTTGAGGTTTTCTGTGGGTTAATGACGTTGAGCATCTTTGGACCTGCTTGTGAACCGTGTATATCTTCTTTAAGGAGAAACATCCATTTAGGTTCTTTACCCATTTTTTAATCAGGTTATTTGTTTTTCTGTTGTAGTTACAGGAGATCTTCAGAGAGGACACAAGTCTCTTACCTGATAGATGACTCACGTGTATTTTCCCCCCTTCTGTGCGTTCTCTTTTTCACTTTCTTGATTTTTTTTTTAAAGCACAGAAGTTTTTGATTGGATGAAATCCAATTTATCTGTTTTTGTTTTCCTTGAGTGCTTGTGATTTTGTGCTTATGTTCCGGGCTTCTGCCAGGGGCTCACCTTGCCAGGACCAACCCCTGGTTCAGGGACCTGTTGTGACGGGGAGGGTATGAGTGGGATGTGGGCAGGGCGGGCTTGGGCCAGAGAGAATGCTGACGCTCACTCAGCATCTCAGCAGACGTGGAGGGTTTTCCGGGGGCCGGAAATGGATTGATGTGTTATGAGCTCTCATGACAAGATGGGACCTGTCTGTGGCATCAGAAATAGATGAGTCCAGCAGGCAGGGATTCTGGCCTCGTTTGCCTCGTTCCGAAAACCGTCCCTGTCTCCTCTGGCAGAAGGTGCCGGAAGGACTGTCTGGCACGTTTGCTGAGCTACCCCCGCTCCACGACTGTCTTCCTACTTCCATGTCATTGACTTTGAGGCATGTTAATTATTCATGACCAAACCTCAGCCTTCACAGCGTGGCCTTCGCTGCCTGTGATTAATGCACAGCTCAGCGTGGCATCCGGAGAAAGGGCTGCCTGACTGCCTGGCCCAGGCCTAGGGGCTGGTGTCTCAGGGTGGGAGTAGCCCCCGCCGGGTTGCAGACGCTGGAGTGGGTGAGGCTCTGACGTGGGCAGGTTTGGGGTTGACCGCGAGCTCTCGGGCCCTCTGCGGGGGCCACCCCGTAGCCTTCCTGTGCTCCCGCCGGCCCATGGGGGTGACCTGCCACCAACTGCATGCTTGCCGTCTTGCAGGATGTGGCCCAGTGGAACATCGGGAGCCTGCGGACCATCCTGGACATGGTGGAGCGTGAGTGTGGCACCATCATCGAGGGCGTCAACACGCCCTACCTGTACTTCGGCATGTGGAAGACCACGTTCGCCTGGCACACGGAGGACATGGACCTCTACAGCATCAACTACCTGCACTTCGGGGAGCCCAAGTCCTGGTGAGTGTCCGGCCAGCAGCCAGGCCGTGGGGAGGGGCAGCCCAGGGCTCCTCAGGGGAGCCGGTGTGGGTGGCCCCCTGGGGACAGGGTGGGGCCTGTGGCCGGGCAGGCAAAAGTTGTGGGCTCCAGCGGCTTGTGATCTGTTGGCCCAGCCCCGGTTGGCTTCAGGGGCAGCCTTGGTTGGTGATGGGGGTGTGTGTCCCCAGAGACGAGCTTCCTGCTCCCCGGAGCTCATGGTTTGCACCCGTGGGGGCGGCGTCCGTGGAGTGTCTGTCGTGCTGGGGACTCTTCCTGGGGCTGTGGGCCCGGGGGGAGCGGTGGCTGTGAGCCCTGAGCCTCCCCTGGCTTCCCCTGTGGCCTCCAGGTTCAGGGGCGGCATTAGCTGCCAGCCCCCTGCTGTCAGGGGTGTGGGCCAACCACGGGTTTGCAGGGCTGAAGTGGGCTCGCGCCCTGAAGGCCACCCTGGGAGCGATGGGCCTGGCAGGCCGGGTGGAACGTTCAGTGCGATCTGTGTTCTGGAATCTGTGAGCCGAGCACCCCCCCTTCACATCCAGCTTCCGCTGGCGGGACAGGCCGGAGCTGCCTTCTGTGCAAGGCCGCCTTTGTTCAGTGTGGTTTCCAGCAGAGATTTCTGAGCTGGGCCTTTACATCTCCTTGCCTCTTCTCAGCTGTCTTAGAAGGTTCTTTTTTTTTTTTTTTTAAAGATTTTATTTATTTATTCGACAGAGATAGAGACAGCCAGCGAGAGAGGGAACACAAGCAGGGGAGGGAGAGGAAGAAGCAGGCTCATAGCATAGGAGCCTGATGTGGGGCTCGATCCCACAACGCTGGGATCACGCCCTGAGCCGAAGGCCGACGCTTAAGCGCTGTGCCACCCAGGCGCCCCGAGAAGGTTCTGTTACAGTAATCATCGTAGCTCAGAGGGAGTGGGAGGGGAAGCAGGGGCCCCAGGAGCCGTGGCACTCCAGAGCTCAGCCAAGTGCCTTCTTGTGTCTGTTGGCGGGGGCGGGGGCACAGAGGCCCCAGCTTAGTCGGGGACCCAGGCCAACCCTGGCTAAGGCGCCACTCACCTTGGTGTCCCAGCAGGGAGCTGACCCCCCGAGCGGCTGAGCCTGTGCCCACAGGCACGGGGGAAGGCCACCCCCGCTCCCATTAAGTCACTGGGACACCCCGGAGCCCTTTGCTAAGGGAGGGCGGGAGCAGGCACTCGGAGCAGAAGGCTCAGAAGCCAGCAGGAGGCCCCAGGGGGGAAGCCAGGCCTCCCTGTCCAGGTGTTGGCTATGTGACCACCCTTTCCTCACCTCTGAGGGGGACGCAGTGGAACCGTGGCCCTGCGCCGTGGCAGCGGGCTCCTGCTCTGACAGGGAGGGATGCAGGAGTGTGGGGGACGAACATGGCAGGGGCTGCGTAACAAGTGACTACAAACCTTGCGGCTTAACACACGTGCGTTCTCTGACGTTTGTGGAGGTCAGGAGTCTGACTCAGGTTGCACTGGGCTAACCGCAGGCATGAGCAGGGCCAGTTCCTTCCAGAGGCTCCAGGGGAGACCCGGCTTCTGCCTTTTCCTGGCCCGCCACTCCTCCTCCATCCTCACCACCAGCAGCGTGGGGTCTGCCCATCTCTGGGACTCCCACCCTCTGCCTCCCTCTTGTGAGGACCTCGAGAGGATGCCGGGTCCCCCGGGAACCCAGGGTCACCCCCACCTTGGGGCCTTGACTTAATCCCACCTGCAAAGTCCCTTTTACTGTGGGGTGACATACTTACAAGCTGTGGTGATGAAGATGTGGACGTCTTTGGGGCCGCCGTCCCGCTGGCCACAGGCCCTCTGACCTTTGCACTGTGCTGCTTTGTTACCTCGTGCGTTTGCTGGGATCCTGTTAGAATTCCACGGCTCCTTGCTTTCGGTCTACTTGTCTCTGGCTTTGCGGCAGGTCTTGACCGTTGAAACCTCTAGCGGGGAGCTCTTCACCTTTTAGGAAAAATCTGGAGAGAGATTGACAGGGCTGGTGTTGCCCGTTGCACAAAGGCCTGAATCTCACCCCCCGAGCGGTCCTGAGCACGTGGGTGGAGGCATGTTCTGGTAGGCAGTGTCACCCCAGTGCTGCCCAGGAGGTCCCAGTGACCGCTTGGTCACCCCATCCCCTCTCCTCCATCTCCATGGCCAGGCCAGGCTGCAAGTCCATGGAAGCCCCAGTCCAGGCCCGTGGAGGCCCCAGTCCAGGCCCGTGGAGAGGGGCTATGCTCTGCCCCAACCCCATAGCTGTGAGCAGGGCCTGGTGGTGCAGCTTGTGAGGCAAGGTGCTTGTGCCCCTTCCCTGGGGGCTCTGCCTGCCGGCTCCCAGCGGTTGGCATCCTCCGCATGGGCCGTGGCAGGCTGAGCGCAGATGAGGAGCCTTCTCGCTCCCTGCACAGATCCACAGGCTGGGGCTGTGTGCACAAGTGCGTATGTGTTAGTACGTGCGTGTGAGAATGTGTGAATGTGACTGTGCGTACGTATACGTGAAAGTGTATATGTGTATGTATTCGTGTATGTTGGTGCATACGTGTTTGTGAAGGTGCACAAATCTATGTGTGAGTATGGGTGTGCATAAGTTCCGTGAGTGTGTGTGTAAGTGTGCAGTCGTGTGTTTGTGATGGATGAGCGTGTGTGTGCTGCGGTCCCAGCTCACTTGTCTGGACGATTCTAGTGCTGGGGCAGCTGGGGGTGGAGGGGATGGGGTGTCTCTGTCCTCCCAGCACCATGTCCCCTCCTGGCCCCGCGCGGTTCCCCGAGCACCACTAGATGGCGCCCCCACCCTTCAGCACTGGCAGCCGCTCCTGGCGCCCATGGTAATTTCCCAGGTTCTTCCATCCTTTTTATGGACTCCTGGACCCCAGCAGTGATGGCCCCAGAGTCTCCCTGGGAGCGGCAGCAGGAGGAGAGTGAAGACTGCTGGGGCGGGCTGTGGGAATGCTCAGCCCCCCGTGGACACCCACGTTTTGGCCTGGGTCTACCAGCCAGAGGGTTCGGAAAGGGAGAAAACCCACCTTTTCCTTAAAACACAGAACAAAACAAATAAAAGAAGCCACTGCTGAATTCTGGCACGTGCCAGCCAAAGGCAGGTTGAGCTTCAGCCATGGCCCTGCCTGAGGGTGGGGTGGCCTTGGGCAACTTGGGGCAAAGCGTGAGCTTTTGGTGGGCAGCAAGGGTCACAGGGAGGGTGACTTGGGAAGTGGCCCGGGGAGCCCAGGGAGGCAGCTGGGCCAGGCCAGTCCCGAGGCCAGGGTGGGGAGGGCAGGGGGCTGGCTTCGAGGGAGGCAAAGTAGAGGGCACTGGGGTAGCAGCCCCCGGCTGATGGGGCAGCTGACAGGCAGGGCTGATGTCCAGCTCTGCATGCTCACCTCCTGCCTCCAGCGGCTTGGGGTTCTCCAGACCGCAGCCCCAGCACCCCTGTCCCCTGCTGTCCACCCCCCCCCACTTCTGCCCCTTCACCACAGCCCACTCCTGAGAGCACTGGGGCAGCAGTCGGCAAGGCTGGCATCGGGCATAGCAGCGGTTCATCTGCGGGAAAGAATGTTCTGGAAGGCAGCTTGACTTTGGTCTTGGTTTCTGGTCCTGAAGGGGGATGGGATCACACATGGGGTTCCTCATGCTGAGTGTGGCCGGTGGGAAGAAGCTTCTCAGTGCAGCTGTGTAGGATCCAGCTGTTGAGGCTTCCCCCACCCCCCTCTGCCAAGCTCCTGGCTCTGCCAGCCCCAGCAGCTCAGCTCGGCACCATGCCCTCTCCCCAGGACCCGGGTGGGGGCCCCAGATGTTGGCAGGGCACCCCACCCTCGTACCAGCTATGTGTGATTTTGGCGTATCTCCCCGTCAGATTGTGGACCCTGTGAGGGTAGGACCCTCGGTCTCCCCCGCACCCCCACCCTGGGTCCCTAGCCCCCAGAAGGGGCCTGGAGCAAAGAGGGGGCCCTGTGCTTATCAGGGTCCTGGAGTGCTGGTGCCACGTCCGTGAAAACTGGTCCTCGGGGCCGAGACCCCTCTGGGGCACCCCTGACACCAGCCCGGGGGTGGGTGCGGTGCCTGGGTGCCTGGGCTGGTGGTTTGGGGGGCCCTTGCCCGGGGCCCTGGGGACTGCTCCCCAGCAGATCGCGCTCACGCGCCTGTTTCCCTGATTGCGTCGTTCCTCCCGCGCCTGCAGCAGCTTAATTGCAACCATTTCCAAGTATTTCGGTAGCAGTTTTTTTAAGTGTCGACGTCCTCGGGTTTACAGCGTTTTGTGGAGCCTTTCTGGGTCCGTTGCAACTTCGCTAGCGTGATTTGTGTGTCGCAGCGGCGCGAACAGCCTGGTGTCGATAAAAGCATGGAATTGCTTCAAAAGGCCGGCATTAGGTGGTGCTCTCAGGCAGCAAGGCTAAGAATATCTGAAGCCTTTGAGTGCTTCAAAATCCCTTTTGAGATGGCGATTTAAAATAGACCTGAAACTTGCAACTCACCCCCTACCCGGCCTTCCCGGGCCCGGTCGGTCAGCGAGGCCAGGAGGGCGGACACGCGTGGGCCTGGGCGTGCGGGGAAGGCTGTGTGATTCTACCCTGATTTAAGTGGCTCGGAGGCCGGGGGTGGGGGCAGTGCCCCGGGGCTCGGCGTCCGGGGAGTGGCTCCCACCGTCCCAGGCCCACCTGGAGCCCCTGGTGGCCATTGAGCTGGAGGCGATGTCCCACGGCCTGTCCCAGGACCCCTCCACCAGATGGCCCCCGCAGCCGTTCCCCACACGCTGTAGCCCCTGTGGGTCCCAGGCCTTGCGAGCTCGCAGTGGGGAAATGTGAAAATATGGGAATGGCCCCCCCGCCCCCCCCCCCGGCCTGGCCCGCCTTCTGGCTCAGATGCCGCACCCACACAGCGTTCTGGCAGCATCCCCTCCTGTTTTCCCTGCCACTATCTTGTGCCCGTGGGGCGGGGGCGAGGGGTGGGGTGGAGGAGGGCAGCTCAGGGCCCCTGGGTGGGGACAGCCAGCGTTCCCTGCAGGGCGTCTGGGCCCTGACCCTGGCCTTCAGGCCCATGACTCAGCAGCAGCCCCTCAGAGTGGTGGGCGCTGGCCCTGGAGTTGTGTCTCCAGCAGTTTTCTTGAGGCTTCCCCAGCCCCTCCCACCCTCCTGGTTCTATTTGCCTGGGATGTGGTCTTTCAGGTCCTCCTGGTGCCCCACGGCAGGGAGCACGTGCTCAGATCCGCACGTGTGCCCACACGCATGCCTGCCTGCACACACGTGTGATTGACTCGTGCAGGCTCCCTGCAGGGGGGCTGGGGAGAGGGCCTCTCGGATCGTCCTCCCACAAAGGGCATGGAGCCCCCCAGTTCATGAACCCTTCTGGGCGTGATGAAAGGATCCTTCTAAGCAGAGTCTGGGGAGGGGGTGGAGGTGGGGGGGGGATGGTACCAGAACTCCACTTCTCTGACCTTTAAGAAGCCCAAGTGAGCAGGGCCCTGGGGCGCACTGGGAATTTTTCCTTTTGACGCAGCTGCACCTAGAGTTTTTCTTTGGCACTTTCCCTTGGAGAGTTTCACAGGAGAGGGACTGGGCGGCCTTTCTTTTGTTGCCGGGAAGCTTGACTTTCAGGGAGCACGGCTGTCTCTGCCTGCACGTGCTACTGTGGGGGCCTGTGTGCGTGCGCACGTGCATGTGTGTGAGTGTGCACGTGTGGGCATGTGTGCACGAGTGTGGGCACACGTGTGCATTTGAGGACGTGTGCTCCCTGCCGTGGGGCACAAAGAGGAAGAGCGTTGTGGGTGCAGATGCTGGTCAGCTCCCCTGTTACCTGCTCTTGCAGCGCGGGGGAGAGGCTGGACGTGCGGGCCCAGGATCAGTGGGTCTGTTGCTCAGGGAGGCAGAGCAAGGCTCTTTTGGGGAAGGGGGCTGGTGGGCTGCTCCCTTGCCCCTTGGTTGTGTGCCTTCCTGGCCCCTCAGGACCTCCCTGCAGGCCCACTTGAGCCTGTATCAGCCCACCTCCCAGCAGCAGCTCCTTCCCGCATCCGTTAATCCCTCCCAGTGAGCCTCTAGGGATAGGCACCTGCCTCCCTGCCTCCCTCCCTGCCTCCCTTCCTGCCTCCCTGCCTGCCTCCCTGCTTCCTTCTTGGTATCCAAAGCAGGCTCCCCAGGCCTGGCTGCAGGGGGCGCTGCTGCACCAAGTGCTGAGCCAGGCCCCTTGAGGGGCTCTGCTTAGTCCCCAGGGAGCTTGGGACTGAGAAGTCCAGCTGGTGGATGGAGTCAGGTGCAGCTGCCCTGGGCAGCAGCCGCGAAGGCCCGTGGTGGAGAGGGCCAGCACCTGAAGGAGGAGGCACCTGGAGAAGTCTTGGAGACTTCATGGCTTCTGAGAGCCTGGCTCAGTGAGGACCAGGGCTCCCCATTCCCTGACTCGGGCACAGCCCCTCATCCGGCGACAGGATGCCTGGCTCTGGCCCACGAGAGGCCCCATGGCGTCAGGGAGGGCTTGGCGCCGCGCCGATATGGGTGGAGATCGGTAGGAGCCTGACAGCTTCACAGATTGGCTTTAATAACTCAGCTTCCCAGCACTGTGTCTTGTCAGCGGCGCAATATGCAGAAGGGAAATAGACACTCTCCCTCCTTCCTCCATTTCCCCCTCCACCCCGGGTCAAAGCTGCATTGGGCATCTGGGGACAGAGCCCCGTGGCAGCTCAGTGTGACCGCCGTGCCTGGGGAGGCCAGATAGAGAAGACCCACCAGGACGCTGGAAGGAGGGCCATCCGTCTGCGGCTTGTTAGCGTGCGGGGCACCCGGCCAGGCTCCGCGCTCCGCAGCCCCAGGGCCTGCGCTGAGGCGGCAGAGACAGCAACAGAAGGAGCATTGCCGAGCAGGAAGCTCCCTGAGAGCAGACTCCCACGGAGGCAGGAGGTGTCGGAACCCCGTGATTTAAAGGGAATAGATAAGGGGGTGAGGTGGGTCACTCGGCATGTGAGTCAGCACGCCGGGCCACGGAGGCCTGCTCTTAGGGCCCCGTGACCACTCCCGGCAGAAGGACCCCCTTCTGCAGGACAATGGCCACTGTCCCAAATGGCCAGGTGCGGCCCTGAGAGGGCTGAGCTAGACCTACTGAGGCCCAGCTTCCCGGCCTGTTGGTTCTGGGTCGAAACCTCTGCCACCTGCCACTGGGCCTGCTGTGGCACTCAGCTGCCCCGTCTGCTGCACGGGGACCGTGGGCAGGCAGGGAGAGCCTTCTTGGTCCGGCTTCCAGAGTCTCCTCTTTGGACAGTGACCGTGGCTGCGGCAGCAGAGACGATTGTCCTTTGTCCCGACGCGCCTGACCTGTGTGCCCGCCGTCCCCTTCTGAGGAGCAGGTGTGTGTGGGGGGGTGACCTGTTCAACTTCCCTGGTCCGAGCCGGAAGTCCTGCATCCTGGAGCCTCTCTGAGCCCGCCCGACTGCGGGCTCTGGTCACCCGAGTGTGCAGATGTGTGTGCGCGTGACTATGTGCATTTGTGGCGTGCACGTAGGAGAGAAGGACCAAGTGTCCCCTCCTGCAGGCAGCCTGTGCTCCGGAGTACCCCCACCAGACCGTGCCCCGAAGACCGGGATCCTGGTGCTCCGGGAGCTAAGAGCCACCTTACCCACCTCACCCATAGCCCTTGGTCAGAGCCACAGCATTCTGCTTCTCAGGGCTGTGTAGGAAACCTAACAACCGAAAGCTGATTTTAGCTTTGGCAAATTAACTCCTGATGCTGCAGAGACCTTTGCGTCTCAAACTGGGGCTCAGGTGTCATCAGACCACGAGGATGGGATTGCGTCATTAGTTACCACGAGTACGACAGGCGGTTTTGGAGAACTTTGCACGGCATGGTGCAGCGCAGTGCGAATTCCAGATCATTCGTTTGTCTGATTCCCTTCTTCCGGTGTCACATGCCCGAAAGTCTGATTGCCTGGCGCTGCTCCGGCAACACCTGACAGCATGTCACGTGACAGCACGTGCTGTGTGCCACTTGGGGTGGATCAGAGGACCTCGGAGACCTGGTGCGTTTCAGGGCGCCTTCCCAGGGGCTCCGCTCAGCAGGCGGCGGGATCGGTGCCTGTGGGCTGGCTCCTCGCCTCTCACGGCGTGCTGGCGGGGACAGACACAGTCGGTGTTTGTTCAGGGAATGCAAAGTGATTTTAACATCGTGCTAAGCAGAGGAAGGTCAGCCTTCTGCTAAGGAAAAATCTCACCATATGCTCTCCTCCACAAGCCAGTGAGAGGGAGTGGGGGTTCTGGTATTGTGGACGGCCTGACGCCTCGCCACGAGCCCGGACAGCGGGCAGCACTGCAGCTGGTGGGGTCTGGGAATCAGGCTCCGGGTGTCGGCACCCACCCCAGGCAAACACTCTGCCGCGGGGCGTTCTCCTTGTGCCTCCCGTGGTTGTCACAGGCCCCTTTACCCACTGTTTTGGTGGCATACTCTTTTTTTTTTGGTGTTTAGAACTGTTTTAGACTTATGGAAGCACTGAGGAGCTAGTCCAAATGCTACCCCCACCCCATGCTGATTCCCCACTGGGCTCTTCTGCTGGGCTGGGACCCTGTTGCAGTTAACGGACCTGTATTGATACATCCTTAGTAAACCACGATTTATTCTGATTTCCTCAGTTTCCCCCAATGTCCCTTTTCTGTGCCAGGGTCCCATGTGACACGGAGTCTTCGTGTCTCCTTGGGCTCCTCTGGGCTGGGACAGTTTCTCAGACCTCCCTGGGTTTTGATGCCCCTCGACAGTGACGCAGAGGATAGGGGAGGGGTTTTGTAGGAAGCCCCTTCCTTGGATTTGTCTGGGGTTTTTCTGGTGGTGAGACTGGGGGGATGAGTTTGGGGAGGAAGGCCCCCGAGTAAAGTGCCCTTCTCCTGATGCCATCTCGGGGGGGCGTGCTGTCACCATGGCCTGTCACTGCAGACGTTGGCCTTGGTCCCCTGGCTGAGATGGGCGGTCAGGTGTCTCCCCTGCAAAGTCACTCTTTCTAGTTTCCATGCTGTTCCATTTGAAGTGTCCTCTTCAAAAACAAAAAAACAAAAGAAACTTCCACCATCAGAAAAGGGAAGAGAATCATGCACAGAGCACCTTGTGCCCACTGCCATAGCATACGGGTGTGAGCATCCTAGCGTTCTTCTGTCAGGGATTTTTGATCTGTTTCTTTTCTCCTAACCTCGAGTGGAGGTGGTTTTGGTTTTCGGTTGCTGCGTGACAAACCAGGGGGCGCACGGCCTACATTTATTTGCTCTTGGTTCTGTAGGTCAGAACTGAGGCATGGGCCAGCTGGGTCCTCAGCTTCTGTAGGTCAGAACTGAGGCATGGGCCAGCTGGGTCCTCAGCTGAGGCTCTCAGAGGCTGGAATCGAGGTGTCGGTGGGCCCCGGGGAATGTCCACCTTCAGTCTCATCTAAGTCTTTGGCAGAGTTCTGTTCCTCACAGTGGTGGGAGTGAGTTCTCATGTCCTTGCTGGCTGTGAGCCCTGGGCTGCTGTCGGCATCTAGAGGTCACTCAGGGCTTGCCTCCCACTGGTACCGCGGACTTGAAGAAGGCTCCTCCCCTTTTTGAGGGCTCACCTGCTTAGGTCAGGCCCACCCAGGGTAATCTTGGGTAGTCCTGATGTGGGACCTTTGTTAAAACAGCAAAAACCCCTCACAGCAGCACCAAGAGAACATTGGAGTCACTGTGAGCAGGGGCCAGGTGTCTTAGGGGCATCTGAGAACAGTGTCCGTCATAACGCTTTGTTGCGAACTATACACGGTGCAAAGAATGTCCAAAATAGGTACATGGCCCGGAGATACATACTCACGTACCGTTTATCGGCTGACTCTATAGTCAACCCCCGCGTAACCCCGGCAACGTCGGGAAACGAACCTCCCCGCACTGCCCACCCCGTGCCCCTCCCTGCCCAGAGCTGACGACTGTCCTTCTGCCTCTCCTCCTCCTGACTCGATGGTGCCCCTGTTGCTGCTGCTCTGGGTCCTTTTCCTACGTGTGTCTGTGGCCCCAGGCAATGCGGCTGAGTGGTGGCTGGATTCGAGAGCCGTACAAATAGGCTGCGAGCTGGGGAGGAAGATGCACCCTGTTCCATGTGGCAGGAGTTCATTTATTTCTGTGGCTGTAGGGTTTTCCGCTGTAAGCGTTCACCTCCATCTGTTCATCTGTTCACGGGGGATGATTGTCCGGGCTCCCTCTGCTCTGGGCCACCTGCACACGCTGCTTTAGTGTTTGTACCTGATGCTGGTACGTAGTTCGTTACTACACACGGGGACGCGCTGAGAAATCCTGACAGTAGGGGCCGCGGGGGATGCTTGTTGTAGCCCCACACTGCCCCCTGCACAAGTGAGGCTCAGGCTGGCCGGACACCTGCTCAGCGCCGTGGCGCTTGGAAGTGGTGGGTCCGGGTCCCGGCCCACATTCCCTGCCACTGCTCCACCCTGCCCCTCCCATTGGAGGGGCAGCCTTGGGGACAGGGTGTGTCCTGTGGCAGAGGTGGCCTGGACTTGAAGGTGTGGGGGGGAAAGGACTCTTTCCTTATAGAGTCCCCAGAACGGTCCCTGAATCAAGCCGAAGCTGGTGGGTTCCTGTGGGAGATGGAGACAGGAACTCGGGGACCCAGGCTGGCGGGTGCTCCGCCATCTTAAGCACATGGCTTTGGCGGAGGTCACCCTGGGCGTCTAGGTGGGGCAAGAGGGACGATGTGTTTCAGAAATCCTAATGGGCGGGCACAGGAGGCAGAGCCCCAGGCTTCCTCTCACCTCTTACTGCCCGGTGCCTGGTCACATGGCCACACTTAGAGCCAGGGAGCCTGGCCAACACTGTCCAGCTACGGGGCTGGGAGGACAAGGGAGAGGAGTGTGTTTCGTGCGTCAGCTCACGTCCTGATGGAGTGTCCACTCTGGGTCCAGCACGGACCGTGCCGGGATTGACACTACCTGTCAGGACGAGAGCTCACGGTGCGGCCCCACACCTGTAGAGCTGGGCCAGGCTGGGCGGTGGCTGGGCGCCCCCATGTGGGGTCAGGGAAGCCCGCAGGGCTGAGGCCGGTGGGAAGAGATAGAACTGGGCAGCCGGTGGAGCGGGGCCTAGCAGGAGGGCGGGCAGCCAGGCCGGGAGCACGGGGCTGTGGGACTGGAAGCTTGGTGGTGGATGAGTTCCTCCCCTCAGCCACGTCCCAGCAAGAGGATGCGTCAGCTGGGAGGGCGGGCCCAAGGGTGGGACTTGGGGACCTGGGGCCAGAAGGTCAGGCTAGTGCCCTTCTGCTCCTCTGGCCGTCATCCTCTGTCTCCCTGTCACTCACGGACACCGACATCGCTGGCCTGTCCCGCCACCCCACCAGCTTTGTCTGGCAGTAGCAGATGGCCCTTCACTTTGGAGTCTTTTGTTCAAAGAGTGGTAATGTGCACTGGGGTATATTAAGAGAAGCAGGGTTTTGGCTGTAGGGCGGCCCAAGCTCCCACTCCCAGGCTAGAGCGCCAGGCGAGTAGTTGGAGTCCTCTCTCTGCCCAGCCCTCTGAGAAACTGTTGGTTTTTCTGTTTGAAACGTCGCCGGGCATGAATTCCCTTGCTGAGATCCTCCCACCCGGCAGCGTTTGGATCGGGAACTGACTGTGCCGCCGAGTCTGCGGCTGGTGGTGGGGACCCCTCCTTCCGCTGCCGAGACGAGGCCAGCCTGGCCAGGAGTCACCCCGCCCCCTCGCCTGGTACCGTAGATGAGCCATCAAAGATTTGGGGTCTGCGTGCAGGGTCTGGTTTCCATGGCAAATTTCTCTCCTGCTAGTGAGGTTGCTGCCGGCAGATTTCAGCTCCTCTGAAGGGAGATGCCTGCAAATCTGTGCGGAGAGAGAGAACGAGTCTCTGTCAACTTTGCTTAAAAATCTGGCTGTGATTGGGCTCCCCCTTCACGTTGGCATGGCAGCAGGAGGTGGGGAGGCCTTGCGGCCTTCAGACGGAGCGGGGCGGTCGTGGGCCAGCTCAGGTGGTGCCCGCAGCACTAGAACGAGACCTGTTAGCAGCCCTCCTTCAGCGGCTCTCTCCAGCCTGGTGGCCGACTCAGCCCAGGCATGAGCCCAATCCTCCCAGAAGCGCCAGGGCCTGGAGTGACCCTAGGAGTGACTCCGAGTGCCCTTCACTCCCGGACAGTAGGCTGAGACTCACCTGGTCTGACACGTGGAAGCTGGAGCCCCTGGGCCTCTGTTTATAAAGATGGTATAACCTGTGTGCTCTCCAAAGCCAGCCCTGTAGTTAAGAGGGCACATTGGAGACACCCAGGGCCACCTCTGGTTGCCAGAGGCCTCACTGTCCGCGTGTGTCCACACGAGGGTCAGTAGGCCTTGCTGTCTGTGGGTGTGTGTGACCATGAACGCCGATGTGTCCAGGACATGGCAAATGACTTTAGCAGACCTGAGGCCCCCCCCACCCCCCACTGAAGATGTCCTCCTGACTGCTCTCAGCCTGTGGAAAGAGCTAGACTCCCAGCCACCCTCCCAGGCCCCAGCCAGCTTATTGGCATGTCCTGGGTTCGTGCTGCTACGAGTTGGGTACTGACATTGGCCTGTCCAATTCCTCTCGGCTGCGGACGAAAGGGAACGGCCATCCTTGGCTGTTGAGCCACTAGCCCCGTCCCTTCCGAGCCCTTGTGCTCTCACAGACCTGCCCCTGTTCCTGCCTGTTCACACCGCCTGCGTGTTTCAACACCAGCAGCACATCAGGGGTGTCCCCGCTGCAGCACACACCACGTCCTGAGGAGTCTGGGGGCCGGAGCAGCTGGCCTGTGGGCCGTGGGTGTGGGTGCGACGGGAGGCTGCCTCCGGCTTGCTTTATGAGCGGAAAATCAGGCCAGTTCTTCCAGGGGGAGACGGCGGTGCTCTGTGCCGACACCGTGTCCCCGTGCTGGTCTCCTTTCGCCGCCGTGACTGGTGGCTGCACCCTCTGTGTCTGCCTTTGGAAGCCTCACCTGAGAAGGGCTCCCCCACTGCTTCAAACACCTCAGAAACAAGCACGCATGTGACTTGACATTTGCAGTCCTGTCCTAGAACAAAAATAATTCACAGGTCTGAAATAAACCGACGCTTGGGATCCGATGTCTCCAATTCGGGATTTAATGGCAGGCTCGACACCACTCGCCTTGTAAAGTCTCTCTTAATTAACATGGGCTGGCCACCTGTGAACTGGGCCCAGCGCCTCCACATCCCTGGTTCCCGTGGGGCGATGCCGGCACAGGTGGGGAGCTGGGGCCCTCCGAGAGGCCTCAGCATCCCCTCCCGCCCACAGCGCCCCTTTGTCTCCATCCAGTAGCCAGTTCACTGGGCATCCTCGCGCGGTCATCCCATCGGAGGCTCCCTGTTTTCTCTGTTTATCTCCTGTGTGCGTTTCAATAAAAATGTCATTATTTGAAATCCTTGACACTGCTGTGCCAGACACGGAATTCCATTGCCTGTTGTCCCGTAACACGATCCATTAAAGATAAGACCGCTGTGGCTCAGTAAGGCTCTTTCCTGGGAACGAGCCACCCTGTTCCTTGGCCGATCCCATCTCCCCAGCAAGTGTTTGTATTTGTTGCAGAAAGGGGCACCGGGACGAATGAGGGAGGTTGCCTCTCCGTGGACTGAGGTTCCTTGGAAGTTAAGATGGGGTTTCTTGCAAGAAATTGGGCAGGTGTCCGTTTGCCGGCAGACAAACGGCCGCTCAGGGAGGGGGCTGTGCAGTCTAGGCTGAGCTTGCTGCAGCGGTGACCCAGAGGGGCTGCGCGGGAGTCTCTCTGGGCTGGAGGAACTTGGAAACGTGCTCTGGTTTCTCTCCTGAGTGTCTGGGACAGGGTCCCAGTGTCCCCTCCTTCCCCAGGCCAGGTCCTCTCTCCCCCTCCAGGTAGACTGGGCTGGTGACAGCTCTTCTTTATCCTGTCCCAGTGGGCACGGGGACCCCAGGCTGTCTGTCTGTGCAGGCCTTTGCACCTCTTTACTCCTGGTTTAAAGGCAAGTCTGTCTGATGGATGCTTTTTCTAACGTCTTCTTTCTCCAGACTGGTGTGTGGGGTAACCATCTGCCCTGGTTGACCCGTGCCATCCAGTGTACTATTATTAGTGCTCCTTTCACACTCCTACCATCACAATAAGGACATCCTGCTCACACCCAGTGTAGTGACCCCACCACGCTTGCATCATGAAGTCAGCCGGCCCTCATGTCAGATCACAGGGTGGTCCCCTTACCTCGTTTACTGGAGGACTAGCTCACAGGTGAGGGGGCATCCTGCTGTGTGTTTGTGGCTCTCCTGCTCTGGTCAGAGACTATGAGCGGTCGCATTCCCCAGCCTCACCAGCTTCGCAGAGAAGCCCATCAGCTCTCCGGGGTCAGCCTCTGCGATTCTGGCAGTGGTGAGCACACACCCAGATTATGTTTGACCTCCTTTGTGGGGAGGAGCTCCTGCTACTGGACCACAGACAAGGGTCAAGTCTACCCTAGTGGGTTTCGAAGCCTGCTGTGAGCGTCTTTCTGGTGCAGATGACGTCAGGCTGTCCACACACCCACTGTTTGTTCTGCTCTCTAATTGGATTACTTCATTCTGTCTTTCACCAGCTTGTTCTCAGTTTCCCAAGTCGAAGGTTGTGTTGTTTATAAAAGAGTTTCTGTCTTCCCTGCTTATTGTTACTGTCCTTTTATCTTTTATCTTTTTTTTTTTTAAAGATTTTTATTTACTTACTTGACAGAGATAGAGACAGCCAGCGAGAGAGGGAACACAAGCAGGGGGAGTGGGAGAGGGAGAAGCAGGCTCCCAGTGGAGGAGCCTGATGTGGGGCTCGATCCCAAAATGCAGGGATCACGCCCTGAGCTGAAGGCAGACGCTTAACCACTGTGCCACCCAGGCGCCCCTTATCTTTTTTCTTGACCTGTGACAGTGGCTAGCATCTCCAGTATGGTGCTGAGTGCTGTGATAATGGGCAGCTTGCCTTGCTCCTGACTTTCCAGAATGCCTCTCTTGCCTCATCATGAACTATGACCATGGGGAGGTCCCTCCTAGCCTAGTTGCCTAAGAACGTTTATACTGAATGGTTTGGGATTTTGGTCTTATAATACTCTTTGGTGTCTGATTTTTTAAGATTTTATTTAGGACTTTGTAGCTATGTGAGACCGGCCTATCATTTTTCTGTATGCTTTTGTTCTGTGTTGGTGACAGGGTTTCCCATTCATTGGTTCATTCATTTATTCAAAAATATGCCAGTCATAGAAGGAGTTCAATAGCATCTCATCTTCCTCTCCGTTTGGTAACCATATGCATTAGTGGGCGCTGGCCCTATACCGTGAAGGTTTTGTGGGGCTCTTAGTAAAACCACCAAGGCCTGGTGCCTTTTCCAGAGGGGTTATCTGTAGGTTTCCAGTTCCTCTGACAGGGCTCATATTAACCTGGTGGATGCCTTGGTTCAAGGCCCAGAGGACAGTGGAGGGCCAAGTGTATCTGTGGCACTGAGCCCAGAAACTGGGGCAGGGACTTACTCATCACTTCCATGTCCACAGGGCTGGGGCATTGTTAATAGATTTATCGATTTATAAAAAATAGATTTATAACTTTATTGCCACACATGAAATCCTAGACACAGGTCACCTGAGGTACTTGGACATTTCAGTAGATCAAATTGACATGACTTGTCTTAGTGATCACCAGATCACGGGTGACCACTTGTGTCGTGTTTCTCTGGGCCCTCCTGCTCCACTAACCAGCTCAGAGATGGTGCCCCGGCAGTTGGGAGGCTTGTGGGGCAGCCCATTTGGTGACTGGGTCATTCTGCTTGGCCTGCCCAGGCCACAGGGCCGTGTGCTAAAACTGTCCAGCCAATGTGTGGTTAGAGCAGGTGTGGGCTGTGGGCTGAGATGGGGCTTTGTGTTTGAGGATTGCAGCAATAATGGCTTTTCCGCATGCCCAGCACATGGGGGCCCTAGCGGGGCTGCTGGCATTTGGAGCCGCTGAGGCCTCCTGGGCTTGTACGGGCGGCTGGCTCATGCCAGGTGGCCTCCAACTTGACACATGGTCTCAGCACTTCCAGTAGCCTCTGCCTTCTTGTTTCTCTTTCCGTAATTATAGCATGTTAAACGGCCAGGGGCCTGTCTGCCCAGGCCTTGTGCACACACTGTGAAATTAACTTCCTCACCCTCCAACACGCGTCAGGCTGAGCTGACATTTCCAAAGGGCTCCTAGCTGGACCCCTGCTCTTGCCACGCATTCCTCAACAGAGAGGAAGGCCGGGGAGATGAGCCTTCTCATCACGGCCCCTGATCGCCGGGAACCTTGTACAGCGGAAGCCGTCAGGCTGGGCGACTGTCACCGGCAGAGAGTCGCACAAGTCTTGGGAAAAAAAAGAAAGTGTCACGGTGTTGCATGTCCTGACTCTGAGCAAGGTGTTTCCAAGCAGGGGCCCCAGCAGGGGCTGAGGGGTCTTGTTTCTCGAGAAGGGGGGTTGGGGATTTGAGAGCTTTGGCCCCAAGCAAGTCTTGTTACCTTTGCATCAGGCAGGAGAACATACCGTAGAAATGCTGCCCTCCTGGCAAGGGACCTGAGTCCACCTGTACTGGGGCCCTGCAGCCTGGGGCAGCCAGCACGTTCGAGGAGATGAGGGGTGGCCGGCTGGCGCGGCCCCCGGGCGCTGTGGGGTGGGTGGGGTTCCTTCCGCTGGAGTTTCACGTTGCTCGTTCTTTGCCCCATGAGCGTGGGTTTTCTTGATGGTCTGAGAAGCAGCAATCCCTCTGGCGTTGCTGGTCTGCGGCCCGGGAGAGGCGAGGCAGGGGCCAGCCCCCCAGCAGCCTTTCTGAGGTTACAGGTAGCTGTCCACATGGGGGGCGTTTGGGGCAATGGCACACAAGATTCCGGGGCTGCCGGGGGTCAGCTGGGCACATAGGTGCCATGCTGCAGGCACCCCAGTGCCCTCGTCCAAGGCACCCTGCCACCCCTACCCCCTGGCCAGGCAGCCGCAGGCACTCACGCCTCTGGCTGGAGGGGGGCCGGCACGGCCCACAGCCCTGCTGCTCATCGTCATTGTAACTAACGGCTCCTGAGCAGGTCCCTGCTCGCCAAGATGGTCTGTGTTCCTCTTCGTGACACACTCATTTAATTTTTAACTCACAAGGCATTTGCTTATTTATTTTCATTGTTCTTGATAATAATTCTAAGCCATTAGAGGGGAAAATTATATTCAAAAATGCTGTTTCACACTTTATTTGTTTGATGATTTAGAGCGATAGAAAATAGCACATTTGCTGGCTTTTATAGTCTGATAATTATTCACATCCATCAAGCCATTCCAGGGGAATAAACAAAACACCAAGAAAATGACACTATTAATAGCACCCTCCGCGGCGGACAGGAAGACTTTCCCGGGCCGGTGAGTCAGTAGGATGGAAGCTGCCTGTCCCTTGGCCGGCAAGCATCCCGGGCTGCAGAGGACGCCTCTCCTTTTAATTACCTAGCCCCGTCCGGCCCCGAAAGCTGCCTGGCTGCCAGCCTAGGGCCTCCGCCCGCCCAATCACCCACCAGCTGCCTGGCGTCACAAGCCCTGGAGTGTCTTTGTTAGACCCCCGGGTGTGTTGTGACCCGTGCAGGCAGAAGCTGCCTTTCGTCTGGGGCCACGCGGTGTCCCTGACATGGCTCTGCCACCAGCTTGGACTCAGGCCTGGTCTCTGCAGGGCCAGCGAGGCCCCTTGCCCTCTGGCCTCAGTGTTAGAACAGGAGCACTGGGCCGGCTGGATGGCGCGGCTCTCTAGCATCCAGGCTGCGCTTGTAGGCAGGTCAGACCCCCCCCCCCCGGTGTATCAGGCTGCAGGGCTCGGATGTGATTGCTCGCTGCTCTGGCCCTGACCTTGTGGGCAGGTTTGCGGGTTTCAGCTTTGCCTCCTTGGGGTGGCTGTGATTGGAGGGGGTGCATTCCCTACGAGTACCTCAAAGTATAGGAGCAGGAAACACAGGGAAGGCTGGGGGACGGCCACCGTCCTGGAGCGGCCCATCTGGTCCCTCCCCAGACCTGGGTGTCACTTCCTTCAGGAACTCGGTGTCTGGGTGTGGGGTTGGCAGCTCACGGTCACGCCTGAAGTGTGTTCCTTCTGGTTGGCTGGTCATTTGAACCATGAAACGGTTGGACAGTAGTGGTCTTTGAACCACTGCGCGTCGCTCATCTT
Source organism: Ailuropoda melanoleuca (assembly GCF_002007445.2). Classification (NCBI taxonomy): domain Eukaryota; kingdom Metazoa; phylum Chordata; class Mammalia; order Carnivora; family Ursidae; genus Ailuropoda; species Ailuropoda melanoleuca. Next base: position 3,599,661 of record NC_048221.1, read on the forward strand.
GTATCCTCACCTGGGGGACCCGGTGCCTGGGGCTCTGGTCTCTCTGGTTGCCTCCCGCGTACCTTATTCCTAATCTAAAACTGTTTCATATTCTCACCGAAGCCCCTGACATTTGCAGACACCTGCCTTTCTGAAAGGGGCGTCTGGCAAATGATGCCTGAATCTGGCATCTTGGCCTTCTGGGCAATTCCACGGCATTAAACCCGGAGTTATGGAGCCTGTCTGGTCCTGCTGTAGCCTCTGCAGGGTCACCTGGAGTGGTTGCCAGGGATACCGTTCCGATAGTGCCGACTTTTCCGGGACTTTCTGGTTTAGTGTTGTCCAGAAGTACATTGTGTAGAACGTTCAGAAGCAGAAGGGCTGGTGAAATAGATAAAGACCCCAAGTGGGACTCTGTGGAGAAAGTTCCAGACTCCTGCCCGGCCGACCTCAGGACCAGGATGCACTGTTGCAAAAGGGGAAGGGCTGGTGAAATAAAGACCCCAAGTGGGACTCTGTGGAGAAAGTTCCAGACTCCTGCCCGGCCGACCTCAGGACCAGGATGCACTGTGCAAAAGGGGAAGGGCTGGTGAAANTCTCATGGCTCACCAGGTTCTGGAGATCGCTCTGCCCAGTTCCTTTATCCAGCTTCTCCAGATTCTTCCACCGTGACTTGGGTGCTGGGGCCTCAGACTCTCCAGGCCCCTTGGGGTGGCCTGGAGTGAGGGCCAGCCCGGTGCAGCCCAGGCCTGGGGGAGGAGCATGTGGTCTGATGCGGTCTCGGGCTGGGATGTGGCCGGCCCTGGAGGAGGTGTTGCGCTGTTGGGCTGTTGGGCCAAGGGGACAGTATCGGGACTGATGCGAGGCAGCACGTGAGGGGAGGCCGGCCTTGCTGGAGGGGGTTTCCTCACCCTGGCCGAGAGAGGGATGGGGAGAGCTAGGGGAGGTTCTGAGAGGATTCTGGGGCTGAGCGGGAGTGGGGAGAGGGCCCAGGGGCAGGCTGCCTGCTGGCCACCCAGAACGGACTAGACCAGAGCACTGGGGAGACTGTTCATCTGAGGGCACCGTGCAAGAGCGGTTTGCCGCCGGGAGGCTGGGGCTGCCGGTCGGGGTTTGCAGGCTGGCCAAGTGAGTTGATTTTGGCCGTGATGTTTGACTTTGGGTTGGGGACGGAGGTCCTGGGGAGTGAGACAAATTGCCCCCATGTTGGTGACCAATAAAACCGGCTCTGTTTTATGGTCCCGAGAACTTGCTCGCCAACGGCCTGACAGACGCTCCTGCCTCAGGCTTGGTGAGCAGACACACTCCTCCCAGACGGCCGCACGTCCTTCTTTGCTCCCGGAGCCCGGCCTGAGGAGGAAGGGATGCCCCCACCAGCTGGCATGACGCTGGATGGGGCTGTGACCAGGGTGACAAAGCTCTGCTGTAGGGGCCCCATGGGGTCTGGGGGGGACTTTTCTTCAGGGGCCAGTGTTCGTTCCTGTTGGGAGGCTAGCTACCTCTGTAGCCAGCTCACCCGGGCCCCCATAGTGGGGGGCCTCCCAGGGTACCCAGAGGGCGTGGCATGGAGAGAGGGCCCCATGGGAACCTACGGCCCACAGGGCTGGAGTTTCTCACAGCTGTCGGAGGGAGCCATATAGACGGAGCCTTCACGGACCCCCTCTTTCGGGCAGGCGGCCCGAGTTCCCTCAGAGTTGTGTGTTGTAAGGACCCACGCCCCAGTTCTGCTTGCCTTCCCCTGAGGCTTGCATCTTGCTGAGGCCCCAGGGGGTGGGCGGGGGGCACATAACTGGCGCTGGGGCTTCTCGCCACCCTGAGGCTGTCGTTGGCTTGTTCCAAGTGGTGGAGGGGCAGCTTTCCCTTGGCCGTTGGAGCCCAGACATCCCTGTGGCTGTAGGCTTCCCGTCCACCCGTCCTTTGTAATCCCTCCAGGGGCCGCTCTTCTGAGCGCTCTGCTTAGCGTCCTGCAGTCTGTACTTTCCGATAACAGAGGAGCCACGTTCCAACGTATTAAACTTTTAACATCCACCAGATTCAATTAATCTTATCTTTACAACTCCCAATTACAGGCGGTAATTAAGTGAAAGCGGCATTGTAGACGGGGGATATTGCATTAATCATCACAGCCTTGGAGCCATAAATTAGTTCCTCCCGTCCTCCGGCAGCTTCCCAGAAGGACCGGAATGTTTCATTTCCCTATTTGGGGGGACGTTAATCCCACAAAGGTGCTTTGGATTGGGATTAACTTTTATCACCCTTACGTAAGTGATAAAAGGCTGTTTAAAGAAGAGTCACCTCATCTTTGTCCAGACAGTGGAGAATTCTCCGGTGACAACAGAATTGGAGGTGCCGGGCCATCTCCTCCTGGGCCCTGCAGTGTGTCCAAAAATTAATTATTTTTATCCTGTTAGATTAGAGACCACCTTATCTCCTGCCCCTGCCCCTTTTTATTTTATTAAAAAGCAATAATAACCCTCTCGATTGGAATGGACTGAGCCAGCTGCAGAGTCTGGGCTGACTTCCCTGTCCCGGGCTGTTCCCAACCTTCCTCCTTGGGACAGACAGACGGCCTGCATGCAGCACTTGGTGGCGTTAGGTTCCCACACGCCGGTTCTGCCTGCCTGTGCGTGAACACGGAGGTTTTCATCCTACCCAGTCTGGGTGATGTGTCAGCTGGGCTGGGGCCCCTTGGCATGTCCTGCCCAGGCTGTTCCCACTGGGAGAGAGTCCCCGCCGTCCCAGCACGCCAGCTCCCGTACAGTGTTAGCGGGATGTCCCTCTGGCTTCATCTGTTTGCAAACTTTCACCTTACGTCTTTCTTATTTATGATGGAGCCTCAGGAATCTTTCAAATGTAAAATGTGTAAAAATAAAACTTAGGGAGTGGTGACAAATGAAGTGTTTCTCATTCCTGAGGCTTCTTCCCCGGGTAGCTCCTGGGGCTGGGGGAGTGGGAGGCAGGAGACTGCCCGAGGAGGGTTGGGGGGCCTCCCTGGTCTCTCCAGCCCCCCTCTGGCCCCTCCCCTGCAGCTCCAATCCAGTGCTCACATTTTTAGGGTTTGCTTTTTAAGCCTCATGTAGATTTAGTGCTGCTGAGCGGGGAGCGTGTCCAGCCCGGTGTCCAGGAAGGCCATCACAGCCTGTCAAGCCCCTGGACCGTGGCCTTCCGTGTGGGTCCCTCCCCTGACACCCTCCCTGCTTTCCTTCACCTTCTCATAACGCCTACCGCGGCTGTGGTTCAGTTCTGCTCTGAGGCCGTGGCCTCAGCCCGAGGGCCCCTCAGATGCGTGGTGGCCACACGATGTCATGTCTGACATGCCTCCCTTCTCTTGTAGGTACGCCATCCCGCCAGAGCATGGCAAGCGCCTCGAGCGGCTGGCGATCGGTAGGTGTCTGCGTCCCCGGGCCGGGAGTTGGGCTGTGGGTGGGCAGGGGTGGGGAGTGGGGGGTGGCAGCCCCAGGGTCCCGGGTCTCCCTCTTGGTGCGAGTTTCCATCTCTGGGTGTGGTGGCAAGTTGGAAGATGTCACTGTCTGATTTTCCATTTCCCTTCCCGAGTGTGAACAGATCGCGGTACCCCCCCCACCCCCCGCTATGGGGTTTGTCACATCGTGAACGATGCACAGGATGCTGTTGCTTTAAACTCTCTTTTTTCCGGGTTGTTAGCCGTGAGCTGCCAGACATGACTGCAGGCTCCCGCAGGCCGGGGAGGGCAGCCGCGTTCTTTTGTCTCGCTCCCGGCGCCTGGCACTGCATCATGCCCTCCTCTAGGTCTTACAGTCTGTGTTTGGTCTGGAAAACAAGCAGTCTGGTGCGGGGCTCCCTCCTTGTGGCCTGCAGCTGCACGGTGGCCAGCAGGCTGTCTGCTCATGTGTGCACGCTGCCTCCCTGGGCTCCCTCTGCAGACACCCCCTCCAGACCAGCTCCTCCAGAACGGCCCCTTGGGGGCCTCTTAGGCTGATGGGATTTGTCAGAGAGGGTCCCAGGCTGTGTCCAGAAAGGGGGCGCTGACCACTTTGGGTAAAAACAGGCCCTCAGGACGTGGGATCCTTGGAAACAAGCCAGACACCCGACTGGGTGATGCTGAGGCCCCGACCACCCTGACAGAGGGGCTGGCCGGGTTCCCGCATTACTCCCCATGATAGCGCCCTGCTCTCTGTTCTGGTGTCAGGTGGCTGTAAGCCCCTGGGATGATGTGAAGAGACCCTGCTGGCCTAAAGAGTCTGGCCCTCACTGGCAGGCAGCACCCGGGCAAGGGGGTGGTTGGGGAGCTGGCCCTGTTGTTGAGGAGCTGCTGGGACAGCACAGGGGCCCATCCGATCACCCTGACGCTCTGGGTGGCAGCGGCAGGCAACCTGACCCCTCTCCCCTGGCAGCCAGGAAATCTTCCAGAAGCCATCACTCAGCGTTGGCGCAGCCTCCCTAATGTCCTGCTGCCGTCCTTTGTCCCTTCCTCACGCCTCCCCCAAAGAACACCCACTGTGCTCTTTCCCTGCCCCTGTTGACTTTGGAGATGGAAACGGTGGAGCTTTCTGGAAAATGGGCCTCCTGTCCTAGCTGCTCCTGGAGTTGCCCATCTGTTCAGCAAACGCCTGCTACACCCAGATTCCCCGAGGATGAGGACAGAAGGAGACTTGTCAGAAAGTGGGGCCAGAGCCCCAGGCGCAGGCTCGCCCAGCCCCGAGGTAGGCCGTGTTGTCATGGTGGCCTTTCTGTTGGAAACCCGGACTCTGTCTTCATGGGTAAGGCTGAAGCCCACGATCAGGGTCAGGCTTCCCACTGTAGAAATGCCAGTTACTGTCTAGCAAAGAGCGATTTCTCGTAGTTGTTAAGATCTAAAATAAAAACCAAATTAAATGTTTTCCCACCGTATTTTTTAAAACACAAATTTAGAATACAAATATTAATTTCCAAAGTATAAGTTCACAAATATCTTTCCCTGTTGTTTTCTTTTCCTGTTGCCGTTGTAACAAATCACCACAGTCGCTCCAAGCAGCACGATTCTCTCAGTTTTGCTGTGAACCCGAAACTGCTCCAGAAGAGCCCAAATTAAACCCCCAGGCCCATTCCCTCATGTGTGAGGTCGGAAGTCCCACACCGGTCTTGCTGGGCTAAACCCAGGCGTGGGCTGGCCTGGCTTCCCCGCAGGCTCCGGGGCGGGCTTCGCCACCCTTCCCTGCCTCCAGAGGCACTGGCTCCAGCCCGTGGCCCTGTCTGTGGTCATGTGGCCTCCCTCTACCTGGCTCCTGTGGAGACCCCGTGGTGACCCTGGGGCTCCCATCTCAGGGTCCTGCACTTAGTCCCATCTGAGGAGCCCTTGCCACACAGAAGGGAACATAGTCACAGGTTCTGCGGAGCAGGATGTGGCCATCTTGGGGGGCCACTGTTGAGCCTCCCACCCCACATGGAAGCAAGCACCACGAGTGGTCCACGGGGGTGCTCTCACCACAGTGCAGGTGTCACCCGCCCAGAAAGCCTAGTCTCTGCTCCTAGCGTCCCCCTGGATTTTGCAGTTAGCCACACCCAGCGTGTTCTTCCTCTCTGTGCCTTTTCTGTTAGAAAAGAAAAGTCTTGGATGATCTGAGTGTCACCTAGAAAAGCTAGAACTGGAATCCTTTGGGGCCATGGGCATTCTTTCTGGAGCTTGGCCTGCTCCCCACCTCTTTCCTGCCCCCGGGGCTCTGCTGCCCCCGGATCTGGCCTGGTTTGCTTTCTGGGCGCTTGCAGGAGGCTCAAGTGGCCAGGGCTAGGAGAGGATGAGCCAGGGGCCAGAGGCCTGTGGGGGCCACCTCATCGTTGCTTCGTGACCAGTGTGGACTCATTAAGTCCCTTCTTGGCGGGGGGACCGGGGCTCTCTGTCCTGGGGGAGAGTGGGAAGCCGTGGCGTTGGTGGGAGAGCTGGCCTCATGCTTCCCCTGCATCCTCCTTGGAGGATAGGAGAGGTTCTAGGGCAAGTGAGTCACTGCCCTCCTCCGTGTCCCTTCCAAACTTTTTGGGGGGCATGCGTCACAGACTCCATTATTGAGATGGATGGAATGAGTTTGTGATGAATATGGAAAATGAATAGCCGAGCTCCAAATGGGCTCTCTGGGAGAGTCGTGGAGCCCACGGAGAGAGCATTAATGTGTTGGCGCGTTATTGGTGCTAATCACTTAAAATGTGCGCCTTTATTAGAGCTTTAATGAGAGCCACTTAAACTGTGCATTAAAAAGAGGGACTGCAGAGAGGCCGCGGGCCGGGCGGCAGGGGCCATAACTCTAATTGAAACGCTTTTAGCACCGAGGAAAGTTGCTGGATTCAGTAATCCCTGGCACTTTCTAGAACCTGACAGTCGCAGTCGTGTCCTTGCCGGCGGGCGTCCCAGCCCCCACCCCCTGACACTGTGGCTCAGAAGCCCCCACCGCCGCCCACAGCAGGTGTGTGGGTGGGGCCGTGTGCTCGCACACAGCACACGCGCACACACGCAAGTGTGCCCTCTGTAACTGTCCACCCATGGGGGGTGTGCAGTGGCCTGGGGGCTGGGGGCCCACGGTTTGGGTAGGCTCCTGGGAGGGTCCCTGGGCTGGCTGTGCCTGGGGGTCAGTCCTGGAGGGAGCTGGATCCTGGGAGAACCAGCCGCTGCTGTGGCACTTCCCAGACCTCGCCGAGTCTGCGAGGCAGCCCTTCTTGGCCGCCTCTCGGTGACGGTTCGGGTGAGGAGCCCAGCGCCTTTGCGTGGAATCCCAGGGCTTTTCTTTAATCTCAAGACCTACACGTCTTTGGTGTGAGCTTCAGCCAATGAGTGGTTGTGAAGTGTTAGTGAGACATGGTTTCTGGGCAAGTAGAGCTGACGGGCTGACTTCTGTACATTTATGAACATCGTTTTATATGAGTTATGTGGTATATACGGTGCGACAGAAAGCATACCCAGACGTGCACTCAAACCGCCTTGTGCATAGCAGACGGTCAGGCCTGGGTCAGGCTGCTCTGCCCCTTTCCCACCACACCTCGGGCCTCGGAGGGTCAGCCGAAAGCCGGGGCCTCCGCTTCCTCGCCGGCCGTGTGAAGCGAAGAGCCCAGGCAGAGCCTGTGCCCACAGAGGGGGCCTCTCTTCCTCTTCGTTGCAGACTCGGTTGTGTGGGGGGGCACTGCTCATGGCTTCCCGGGTTGAGAGCATCCGTTCCGGCGTCCCATCTCCCCGGCTGCACCGTTACCTTGGCTGAGTGACTGGCTGCATGCAATGCAGTGTGTTTTATGTGGGGAGGTGCTCAGAGGGGTGGTCTGTGCAGCTGTGCCCTGGCCCGCACCCCATCTGTGGCTTCGGGGCAGCACATTGTTGCACAGATGGCCCTGGCCCATCCTGGGCTCACTAGCCAGAGGTCTGAGGGCTGCCATGACTGCCACCAGCAGAGTATGTGGCTTTGTGGCAGGGTCCTGCACGTTTTGGGCCCTTGGAGCCACAGGCTTCATACTCCATGCCTGATGAGAGGTGAGTGCTGCCCAAAAGAGGCCTGCTCAGCTCCGGCCCATCAGACTGATGCCCATCTTTTCTGCTCCAGGGTTCTTCCCCGGGAGCTCCCAGGGCTGTGACGCCTTCCTGCGGCACAAGATGACCCTCATCTCGCCCATCATCCTCAAGAAGTATGGGATCCCGTTCAGCCGGGTATGTAGAGGCTGCTGGGGCCCCAGCCGAGGGACCGCCATTTATTTATTCGACAGAGATCGAGACAGCCAGCGAGAGAGGGAACACAAGCAGGGGGAGTGGGAGAGGAAGAAGCAGGCTCACAGCGGAAGAGCCTGATGTGGGGCTCGATCCCATAACGCCGGGATCACGCCCTGAGCCGAAGGCAGACGCTTAACTGCTGTGCCACCCAGGTGCCCCAGGAAACTGGCTTCTTAAGCTCGCAGAAGGTTCTAGAATACTGGCAAGCCAGGGGAGGGCAGGTTGGCTGGGCAGTCAGCCTCCAGCTCTGCTGTGGTGGGAGGTGAAGATGGAAGAGGGGAGAGTCAGGTGGGGTTTTGCCTTCCGTAACTCTCATCCTCTCCCGTCTTAGTCCCCAGCCCCGTGTGGCGGCTGGCTGCCCCCCTGCAGGGCCCTACAGGGCCGGGATTGCAGTGGAGGGGCAGGTCCCACCGGCTTCCCAGGAAGCCACAGGACAACTTGGGCAGTTCCCTCCACCCCCCACTTTGCCCTGAGCTCTGGCTGCACCCCATGGCCCACTGCAGACGTCCTTTGCGAGAATGAATACCTGTTTAGAAATGAAATATCTGGCTCTCCCACAGCGTGAAGACTGTGAACTCATTCATTTTACTGCTCCAGGGAGTGCTCTGCTTGTCCCCGGGAGAGGCTGTGATGAACGAGGCCTGAAGCTGGGGAATCAGGGTGGGGGTGTGTGGGGGGGTGGAAGGCCAGCACCCGGGCCTGGGCCTTCGTCAGGGGCTCTGCTCCGGGGTGGGGCTCAGCAGGTATCCCCTGCAGGCAATCCCTTCCCTGCAGGCAAGCCTCCTGGATGGGAAGGTCTAACCTGTGTACCCAGGGTGGTCTCGACGAGAGAGATGTGCCCAGAACCTTCCGGAGAGGCCCGAGCAGACTCTGGGCTGGGTAGCGGGGGCAGGCCGGGAGAGGAGGCCCTTCCAGGGACTCTGGTTCCTGAAGATCTCCTGTAAAAGCATTTGTCGGGCACGGGAGCAAGTTCTGCAATCAGACCCTCACGCCGCACTCTTGCCGGGAGTGTCAGTGAGTTGGAAATTGCTTCTGACATTTCAATCACATCACCCACAGCATTAGTGCTCAGATCGGAGATTCGCTCTCGCTGTCGGGCTCGTCCATCAGATAGTGGCACGTTCTGCTCTGAGAAATGCAGGTTTCCGTGCTTCCCTCTCCTCCCTTCATCTTCTGATTTGAACACCGCCGGCTACCAGGAACCTCACAGACAGACACGGCATTGCTCCCAGAAGTGAGAAGTACTTGCTTTCCTGTGGTTTGTGGAGAACATTGTCCCAGGCGGTGCTTCCTAGAGAGAGAGAGGCCGGGCAGAGGAGTCGGCTGGCGGGCACCCTCCTGTCTCCTGCGTGCTGTCCCCATGGCACTGTGCTTGGTGCATGGAATGCCTGGACATCACCCAAAGGCGGTGGCCTCCTGGCCCGGGGCAGTTGGCTCTTGGAGGCCGTGTTTCCCTCCCACCAGCCCAGTCCCCGGCTGTCCATGGGCCTGCAGGGCGAAGGCCAAGGCTGGGCCAGGAGGGAGCAGCGTCAGGCTCCAGATGAATGCCCCATCAGGGTCCGCGTGGGTCCCCTCATCTGAATTCCTGGCAGCCCCCGGGGGGAGTGACTCCCGGCTCCACTTATAAATCTTTGTAATGGTATTTACTTCTAGAAGAAAAAGCAGATCAATAGCAGAGCTTTTTAATAATTAAAAGTGTGTATTTCTGTAATCTGCCATGGACTTCCTCATTTATCCTGCGAGAGTGCAGGCAAGCAGCTGAACTCAGGCTTCCTCCATGACTGGCGTGCGGGGCCGGTGTTCCCTTCGCTGCTTATTACTTTGCCTCACGGCCTATCCATCATCCCAAGTGCCTTCTAATTTATCGTTGGGATAATGTTGACGGCGGTGACATGGAGGACAGACACCGCGGGCTCGAGACGAAGCCAGCAGGATGTCGGTTTTGTGACAGGAACATCATCTTCTTGCCGGCCTTACTGAGCGCAGCGGTTCTAGGCCTTGGTTTATGGAGGGGTCGTCAGGGAAGGCGAGGCCCTGCAGTCTGCCTGAGCGGGGGACAGAGACATCTCCCCTCACACCCCGCAGCGCACTCTCGAGGCTCCCTGCTCATGCCGGGCCTGCACCCTGCTGGACGGAGGGAGGGAGAGGAGCAGGCAAGCCAGCTTGGCCAGAGAACTAGATGATGCTGTCCGAGGTCAGCTCAAAAGGGATAAGAAAATTGGTAATTACATTTTCAAAGAAAAAAAAGTCCCTAAATTTTAATTGTGTTTTGTTACCCATTTCACACAGCCCCATGGCAGGAGCCAGCCCAGAGAATCCTTGCTGTGGCCGGGGGGTTGCTGGGGCCTCAGGGACACTGAGTGTTCTCTCCCCGCCCCCCTCTCCTGCCGTGTGTGGGTCATCCCCCACACGCCTGTCACTTGGACAGGAATTTAAAAATATAACTTAATGCACGCTGACTTCCCTTGATTGGTGCAATTCATTACTTGAAAAGAAAAATATCTTCGTGTTCTTGAAGACTGGCTTTTCTCCAGGCTGTGTCAGTTTTGATTGATTTTTGACTCCGTGGTTGGCTTTTGGAAGTCTCCCGCCCCCCATCTCCTGCCCCCCACCCCCTCTGGGTCTGACTTCTTGTTGGTTACTTAAATGAGTCCAGCAATTTCTGCTCATCTCTCAGGAGGAATAAATAAAGATTAGCAAGCCTGAGAACGCCTACAAAGCTACAATAGAAAGATGAACAACCTGATAAATGGGGGCAACAGGAGACACTTTGCAAAAGGAGGTGTAAGCACCTGTAGGCCTCAGAGAAAGGGGATCAAAACCACGAGGAGATCCCGCAGCCCACCCGCAGGGACATCCTCGAACACCGGCGAGGAGGGGAGCGATGAGGACTCCCCACCACCACCAGCACGGATGCTGAATCGGGGCCGCTGCAGAAGACCACCGGGCAGGTTCTTGGGAACCCCTATGTGGTGCTGCCGGGAGACCCCACAGGAATGCAGCCACACGTCTGTGAGAAGACTGGCCCCCGCCGCATTCTCGCAGCTCCGCTCACCAGAGCCCCACTCCAGAAACAGCCCACGGTTTGTGGGCAGGAGGACGGGGAAGCACCCAGCAACACACCCACACGACGGATTCCCTTTAGGAGCGAGAAGGGCAGAGGACTTGGAAGTTGCACCGAGGGACAGAGGCAGACACAGGAGCGCAGTCCGTGTAAAGCCGTTTCGTGAAACCCGAGAAAGAAAAGTACTCCTCAGTGACGGGCACATTTCACGGTGGGGGGATTGCTGGGTGGGGGCTGCCCACGTAGTCCGTTCCTGTTCAGGCGCTGGTTACGCCCAACTCCAGACCACCTGTAATCTGTGGGTTCTACCAAATGTTCAGTCAAGGACTTCGGAATCACTCCGTCGCCACCAGGCTCAGTTTCCACGTCCGTCCGTGGATCGGGCTTCTGGCCCCACCTCTCATGTTCTGGGACAGTGGCCGCTGTCATCCTTAATTGTCATCCTTCTTTTGGATCCTGCATCTTTTGGAGTGCTTGGGTGATGGGTTCAGTGCTCCCCGGGGGGAGAGGGTTCAGCGGGGAGGCTGCTGCTCCCACCTTTTCCTCCAGGCCTTGAGGTAGGGGTTCCAGAAGCCTCTGTCTGGGCTCCTTGTGGGCCTTCTCCCCCGTCACTCACACCCAGCTCCTTGATTTGGGCGGGGGAGGGGGTCTCTGTTTTGGAAGCTGGATCAGGGCTTTTGAATGGGTCTGGAACCCTCAGCTCATTTGACAGAGTTCCGACCTTGACACATGTCCTTGTAACATGCTGTTTCTCCTGCCTCTCTGACCTCACTTGGAAGGAGCCGCCTCCTGGGATATAAGGGACAGACCCGTGCTTATGACAACCAGAGGACTTAGGTCATTTTCCAGGAATGTTTTGTACGTGCAGCTGGACCTCTTTTCCTCATGAGGGCAAGACCCTGTACTTAGAGCACGCCCTGTGCTGTGCTAGGGGGCTCTGCGGCTGCTGCCCGGGCCGTCAGCACCCCCTCACCAGCCCCTGCGCTGTATCGGAACATCCTACAGTGGACCTCATGTGGGGCACGGCCACCTGCCTCCAGGCCAAGAGATCCCCTCCCTCCAGAGACTGCCTAGAGGCATAACATTCAACAGCCTGTTGTCTGGAGTGTCTGTCACCTTGGGGCCCTGCCTGGGGCTGGCGGCAGCTCTTGTCCAGGCCACGGCCACACCTACCGTATAAACCCCGTGGGAGATTGGCTGGAGCCCTTGGACTTCGGCAGAGCTACCTTCCACTGGGCAGAACTCCATGGGCTCCTGAAGTCAGGGCTCCCTGGCACTAGTCAGGACGTCCTTGCGCCCCCGTGCCCCTCCTTGCGCCCCCGTGCCCCTGCTGTGCTTGTTGGTGGCTCCTGGTACCCTTGGCCACCAGCCTTTGCCTGCCCTGGGCCGGCCGTGCTACCGGGTAGGGAAGCCACGCGGTAACTGCCATTCCTAACTCTGGGCCTCGCCCGTCGCCTGTTGGCTGCTGCTCACCTGTCGGCCTTTTCCTCCTCAGATCACACAGGAGGCCGGGGAGTTCATGATTACGTTTCCCTACGGCTACCATGCCGGATTCAATCACGGGTTCAACTGTGCGGAATCCACCAATTTCGCTACTCTGCGGTGGATTGATTATGGCAAAGTGGCCACTCAGGTAAGTGCCAGCAGAACCTATGAAAGGGTCTAAACGGGTCGGCCCCTCCCAGCCCCCTCGCTCCGACCAGGGCCTATGTGGCCTCCGTTTAGACTCGGCGGGGGCCTGCTGTCTCCACCAGGGTCCGATTCTGGCATCCTCAGTGGACTCATCCCCAGGACGTTCCTCACCTGGAATGAGCAGGGAGGAGGCATGGGGCCTGCGGCCTGTATCCGGGAGCTTTCCTTCCCCGGCAGACCTGCTCTCTGGGGCCTGGTGTCTGGGCTGCCCGTGGAGATCATTGAAGGGCAGGAGACTCCTCTGATTCTTTTCCTGGGAGTTTGCTGTTCCTGGTCTCAGAGGGCCTGGCTTCGAGACAGCGAGGAGGTGTGATGGTGGAAACAGGCTTGCACCAAGGGCCTTCCTCCGGGGATTGCCACCGCGGCCCTGGGTCCCTGTCCCAGCCTCTGCAGAAGACGGCGTGCTCTTCCCGTCAGGCTGGGCTCAGGCTTTGGCCCCGGGTTTCAGCCCGTCTGGCCTATCTCCACTGCAGACAGGCCCAGTTACTCACGGGCGTCCCTCTAGCGCTGGGACATGTGGAACAGGAGAGCCCCCTCCAGCAGGGCCAGTATGGTGTGAAAGCGGGGTGCTTCCCACCAGCCTTCCAAGTTGGAGGCTGGGGGTTCCTCTGAGGAATTGCTCGGGCAGTTCTGAGTCAGCACCCAGGACCGGGGCAGTCAGAGGGTTTCTCGCCAGACCCAGTAGTGGTGACCCCATGGGGATCAGCACGGAGGTCACTGGCCGTGTGTGGGTGTCATGGCCTTGAGCTGCGAGTGTCACACATGCCACGTCTGAGGCTTGGTGTGTAACAAGGGACATGAAATATCGTGCAGATAATTGGTTCATGCTGGTTACGTAGGTCATGTTTTTGGATAGGTTGTGTTAAACCAAATATATCGTTAAAGTGAGTGTCGCCTATTTCTTTTCACGTTTTGAATGTGGAGACCAGACTGAAGATTACGTAGGTGGCTTAATGTCCTGCTTCTGGTGGGCAGCTTGGGTCGAAATGGGTAGGCTCACCTTTATGTTTCTAACTACCTGCTTCACTAGCTTCGCTGTTTCAGTGCAGTTCAGAAGGAACTGGGCTTTGCAGGAAAGAGACTGGAGAGGCACTGGGGGTTAGCAGAGTCGGGATTTTCGTCACGGGGGGCTGTCTTTGGCAGACTCCAGGCTTCGCTGAAAGAGAAGAGGTGGGAGCATCAGGATTTTTTCTTTTGAGCTAAAGGAACACTGTAATGTCCCGGAGCGTGTGGTTTTGCTCCCATGACTGTGGGGGCATGGTGGACGGTGAGACAGCATGAGGAGAATTCCATGGGGCCTGTGTGCACCGAGAGCCCCAGCCGCGGTGGGAGCTGCGATTGAGTCGTAAGCTCTGGACAAGATTGCAGGCTCGTCTTGGAGGTGCCATCAGTGCCGGAACTGCAGTGGGGCTGGCAGGGACTGCCCAGATATTAAAAGCAATTTTGGGTTCAGCCATGCGTTCACAAACAAGTGACATCTGGGAAGTGCTGCCTTAGATTGGGCCTCCACGCTTGCATTGCCGGGCGGCGCAGCGTGAAATTACTGAGCGAGTGACGCGCAGTGCTCCACGCAAGCCGGGGTTCAGGCGGGTGGCCGGGCCCTGTTCTGGGCTCCCGTGCAGAGCCATCCCAGCTGCCCTAACCCTAGGGCGGGGAGGCAAGGGGTTCAGCCGGGAGTGACCATTGGCCGTGGGGCGTCCGTCCGTGCAGCCCTGCATGAGAGCCCGCAGGCTTTTCGGCAGTGGAACAGGCCGGCAGCTTCTGCCTCTTACAAGCTCCGCTGCCCCGTTAACTAGTCCAGGCTGGAGACACGGCTAAGGCGCCTGGCCTCGCAGATGACGGCTCAGGCGCATCAGAGGCAGGACCTGGGAGGGGCAGGGGGTTGGTTGAGGTCGGGTGCTTCTCAGGGACCTGCTGAGTCCTTGGCCGAGTTTTAGGGAATGGAGAGTGGGATTGGGGGAGGATGGTTTTCTGAAGCAAGGGCTTCTCTCTGCCGGCCCAAGTTGCCTGCCCCTGTCTGTGCTTGGGACACTTCCTTCTGATACCTTACTCGGAACCCAGGGAGAGCATTTCTGCTTCCCAGATTTTTTTTTTTTTAAAGATTTTATTTATTTGCGAGATCATGAGCGTGGGGGAGGGACAAAGGGAGAAGCAGGCTCCCGCTGAGCAGGGAGTCTGATGTGGGACTCGATCCCAGGACCCTGGGATCATGACCTGAGCTGAAGGCAGTCGCTTCACGGACTGAGCCACTCAGGCGCCCCAGCCACTTTCCAGATTTTAGAGACTTTCCAACTTGGTTCTTCACCTTCTTCAGGCTCTCAGGAAGTCCCTCTACCCCCCTTGTCCCTTTTCTGTCATGCTACCTCTATGCTGGCACATTAGATGCCAAGTTCTTGCACTTGGCTGGCCTCTCTGAATTTCAGGTATTCGTGTTCTTTCTTCTTCTAGAGCAGGGGTCAGCAAACGGGGGCCCACAGGCCAAATTCGGCAGGTTATCTTTGTGTCTGCAACCTGAGAATGATTTTTACATTTTTAAAGAGTTGTGCAGGGGCAGCTGGGTGGCACAGCGGTTAAGCGTCTGCCTTCGGCTCAGGGTGTGATCCCGGCGTTATGGGATCGAGCCCCACATCAGGCTCCTCCGCTATGAGCCTGCTTCTTCCTCTCCCACTCCCCCTGCTTGTGTTCCCTCTCTCGCTGGCTGTCTCTATCTCTGTCGAATAAATAAATAAAATCTTTAAAAAATAAAAAAATAAAGAGTTGTGCAAAAAATCTCAAGAAGAATATGCAATATGCCACTTAGGTGAAACTCAGAGTTCAAGTTCATAAATAAAGTTTTATTGGCATACAGCCGCACCCATTCGGTGACAGGTGGTCTCTGGCTGCTTTTGCCTGCAACAGCGGAGTTGGGTAGTTGCCCCAGAAACCACCTGGCCTGCAGAACCGAAGATAGTTGCCTTTTGGCCATGGCAGAAGAAGTGTGCTGCCCCGGATCTGGAGGAGTGATGGCATGGGCAAGCTCTGGCCTTTCCTGCCTGCCCTGGCTCGGGCCAGTCAGGGCCAACCAGTTGCCTCTTGCACCCTTTCCCAACCCCCAGGGTCTCTGGCATCAGAGGGGCTGCTCTCTCAAGCACGTGGGCCCCCAGTCCTGACCTCCACACCCAGCACCATGGCTGCTGCCTCTGGAGTTGCTGGATGGGCCTGTGAGGGGTGCTGGTAGCCGCGACTGCCTGGCGGGCCAGGCCGAATGCCAGCATGCCACTTCCGTTCACCTGCAGACGTCCCACATTGGAGCTCGAGGCCCAGCCCTCGGGTGCTGGTCTGCCCCCGTGGGCCAGAGGAAGCAGCCAGGCTTAGAGCCTCTTGCCAGCGCCCTCAGAGCGAGCTCCTCCGGGCCTCGCACCCGAGGTCTGCTCTCTGGCCTGGTCTTCCCTTGGCAGTATTCACACTGTAGCAGCCCCGTCCCCCCCGCAGCCAGCAGAAGGCTGAGCTGCCCTGGGTTCGCTGTCGAGTTGACATGGTGTTTCGGTGTTTGCTCTCTTCCATGGCTCTCCTTTCTGAGCCACTTCGCTGGCATTAACCTTCATGACCCATCAGTGGGCAAGAGGAGAACCACACGGTTGTCTGGACCCTCCCAGGCCTGCACTGTGGCGGGATGGGCAGGAAAACGCTGCCTGTGTCTTTGTGCCAGACTCTTGCCACAGTTTCTGGATCCCATAGCTCTGTCACCGAGGCACAGCCACAGATGAAAACCCTTGATTCCTGGGCTTCCGGTCTCCTGGGCGCAGCGCCGGGCCTCCAGCTGGAGCAGAGATGGATGGAGGGAAATTGCCCCCAAGGTTTTATGTAATTAGGGAGAAGCCAACTAGGGGGCCAGGGTGAGCAGAGACCACTGAGTGCCCAAGGGTCAGGGCTGGGACTCCCAGAGGAGGCAGTGATTACAGGGACATGGTGGGGGGTGGGGAACTTCCTGCCAGCTCTACCCTCCAGCAGGGGGAACAGAGGGGCCTGGCACTTTGAGTGACAAGTGTGTAACCCGCTGCATGGATGTGCGGGGTAGGGGTTGGGTGCCCAAACATTGCTGGGTGTTAGCTCCATGTGGTAGAATTTGGGTCCCTTAAAAACATACACTCTCAATATGTTTCCTTTTTGACAATTTTTATTTAAAAACAAGCATAGCTCTTCAGGGGAGGGAGGAGTGGTCTTGCCTTTCCTGGGGGCTTCCTCCATAAATGGTCTGCAGCCCCCAGGGGTGTTTTGGCCACTGTTGCCCGTGGTAGATGTAGTCTTGTTGGTTTGTTTTATAAATGGGAATGAAAAACCAAACCAGCCAACAGGCCCAAACCAGGTCGCTCCAGCCCAATTTCTGTCCCCCGCCCCCTGCATCGGGAACAAGGGGACTGTAGAAAGTCACATGCAGACTCAGCCGCCTGAGAGCTGCTGAGCACCTTCTGCGTGCACAGGGGGGTTCGGGAGTGAGCTGGGCCTGCAGGGAGAGGATGAGAGGTGGAGCAGTGGGCAGGGGTCCGGGGACCCTAGGACGCTACAGGGCCTGCGTGCAGAGCAAGTGTGGGGCCTGCCCAGCCCCAGGTCATGTGCAGCTGCTCTTTTGTTTTGAGCCCTGGCTTTCATCAGCTGGACCCCTCCTCGGAGGGGGCACTCTCTCCCTTCCTCTGTGTCTCTCCCTGCCTCTCTCCCTCCCGCTTTACTGATCGCACCGCCCCGCTTCCCGGTGACTCTGAACCTTGTGCTCATGAGGGCCAGAGAGGTAAAGTGACTTTGCCAAGGTCATTGCAGCAAGAACCCAGAACGTCCACGCCCTGACAGTCGCCCTCATCCCACTCAGAGGCGGGTGCCCGTTGAGAGTTGTGGAGGATACCCTTCCACTCGAGAGTGTCTCCAGGCTGACAGCCGCCTCCTGGCGGGGGTCCAGTGCTCAACTGGGGTGGTGGAGTCACTTCCTGAGGCCTGTGCTCCATTTCCAAGAACAGAATTCCCTGAGCACATGCTCAGATGGGCAGGCTTTGTAGTGGGATTACTTTTGGGGCAGATCAGAGGGATGCGCCAGCTTCGCTCGGAGAAAATAAATGTGCACGCACCACCCTTTTTAGGTCTGAACTTGAATTAGTCCTACAAGGCTGCATGCCACGTTGGATTAGCTCAGCGCAGCCCCGGCTGCTCCCGTGGTGGGTGGCACTGGGTGAAGCCCGACAAGGGGCTCTTTCCTCCATCGACGTGCCTCTATTCCCAGGCCACACCACAAGGCAAGCACGGAAGTTGACTATGGATTAAACAGAGCGAGAGAGATTTAAAACCCCTTTTGATCGGCCAGGAGCCCGGGTGCACTTAACTGATTTTCTGCCAGCTGTCTGGGCCGCCGCCCGCCGAGAGCTCAGCTTGCCCGGGAGCTATCAGCTCCTCCTCCATGCAGCAGGGAGGGGGCTTCTGCTGAGTGTGGAAGAGGGGAGAGGGCCCCCAAGTCCCCAGATGCACTGCACACAGGGTGCGGGGCCTCTCCGGAAGCCCCAGCCTGAGGCCATTGATCTTCGTTACTATAAAACGTGGAACGCGTTGTTTCGATCGTGTACCTTCTATTTTGGTAAGGATGCCGCCTGTTCCAGCGATTAACCTGGAGCCCAAGTGGAGGTGTGGGAGGCGGGGTCGGGATGAGGATGGAGGTGTGAGGAGGTCCGGCCGTGCACCTGCCCTTGTGCGCCCCGCTGACCCTGTGATTTATGGCGCTGCACAGCCAGGTGCGTGGGGCTCGCTGCAAATTGCTGTGTGAAGTACGTTTTCCCCTCACTTCTTCCCCGGAGCTTCCTGTCACTCTGTCCTTTCTGGTGCAGGCAGGGTGTCACAGCCAGTGTCACACGCAGTTCCTCCGGAGGCCCCCAGGCCTCTTGGCTTTGTTTTGGATTCCACTGCACGTGGTGTCCTCCTCTGTGGCCTTTGTAAGTGTCTTGGGAACACTCTTGGGAAGCGTCTGGTGCTGAGCTCTGGCACCCGGTCTGTTATATTACCATGCGGGTCGTTGCTGTCTGTGCCGAACGGGAGGTGGGAGGTGGGAGGGCCCAGGCTGCAGGCAGGCAGAAGGACTGTCCAGGCTGTCCTGGTGGGCAGGGTCACACCTGTGGGCGCCAGAGAGGGCAGCAACACATGGATGAGACTTCCGTCATAGAGAAAGGGGAGGAGGGTGATGCTGGAGCCCGGGCCTCCTGGGGGCTGCGTCGTGCTGTGTCCAAGGCCAGCGACCTCGCCCGCCTGGCTGGCTTAGGGATCTGCGGGAGGCCGCCCACAGCCAAGGGCCAAGGGGAGCCCTGGGAGCCGTGCACCTAATTGTTTTGTTTATGAAGCGCTTCTGAGAGCTTCCAGTGGATTTCCTAATGAACTGGTTTGTTCCGTCTTTCGCTGCAGCGCTGGTAATTACCTCAGAAACAGGGGGCCGCGGCGTCTGTGAGCCCTCACGAGCAGATGTGGGCTCCTCCGCTGGGTTCTGCCCCCGTCGGGGGGTGTTTAACGCTTTGTGGGCCCAAGTGCCTGGTAACCCGAGTGTTCTGGAAGAGGCGCATTTGTTGCCGGCCGCGTCGGACGTCTGCTCTGGTGCTGCCGGTGGGGGGTGGCATGTGGCTTCGGACGTGTCGCTCTGCAGGTGACAGGGTCGTTGCAGGCCTGGCCTCACCATGTGGGGCATGTGTGGCCCGCTCGTTCGTCGGTGGCCGACCCACCCTGGTTCCCGACAGAGGGTAGGAGCCGGCACCGCCGCGTGGGTGCGAAGGTGCGAGGGTCCCCGTGCTCAGACGCCGCTTGGGTTGTTGATTTCACCGAGTGACGTTTGACAATTCCCTTTAGGCTGGCGCTGCGTCTGCTCGGTCCCACTTTACTCTTCAACGCGAGCAAAGTCTAATGTCGGTTCAAAGAGGTGGCCTCCGATTAAAGCTCGGTGCTATTTAAATTGGGGGGAGGTGGCAAGCAAGACCCCATGGGCTCCGAGGCAGCCTGGCCTCATTACTTTGGAGCCTCCTGCGGTCATTTTCAGGGCGGCCCGTGTGTCCCGAGGCAGCCCGGAGCAGACCATGTGCTGTTGGAGCTCTTGTCGGGGGTGCCTGGCATTTCGATGGCCGTGGGTCCTACTGTAACACGTCCACCTTCACTGGGACCAGCATCAGCCTCCAGTGCCTCTCTGCCATGCGTGTCCCAGCACAGATGAGAGCGTGAGTGGCCAGTCGGGAATGGGGTCTGGCGCAGGACTTCTCACCCTGGGGCCCCTCGGGGGTCTGAGTGCGCCCGGCAGATGCAGAATAGGGTGTGTGCAGTGCTGTGACCCTTCACGTGATGCCCCCTCGGGGCCCTCCCCCCAACTTCCAGCAGCATAGTGTGGTCTTGTCCTCAGCGGGGAGCTTGGGGGGGACGTGGGCCCCTGCTGGCTTTGTGCCCTTGCCATGGCAACCTGACGGTGGTTGTCGCCTCTGCGAAATGGCCGTTCTGTGCTAGGGTGGTCGGTGACTTTGACATCGGGCGTCGTCGGTGGTGTCCGTCCCTGCAGGTGAGCCTTGATCGCTCTGGTTGCTGGAAAGACGGCAGGGGGCTGGGGGAGCCTGCAAACAAGCTGAAACATTCTGGGGGTGGGGGAGGGGAGGGCCAGTAAGCAAGTGTGGAGTGGTTTTTTTAAAAAATCAGAGTCAGCATTTTAAAGAATGTGGACTGGCACCCATGGGGGATACAGAGAGCCACACGAAAAGGACAGGAGCATGTCTCGTTCTCCAGAAACATGGCGGTGATTGCCGTTAGCAGAGTCAGCTGGGGGACGTGAAGTTAGTAGTTTACCCCAGACGTAATGATATTAATTTTAGTATATAGAGGATCCTTGAATGTGTACAAGACTGGAAACAACCAAAATGCCCACACATGTGATGAACCAGCCAGACACTGGAATACTATACAGCCACGAAAAAGGGCGAGGCGGCTCCTCCAGCTCTCAGGTGGGGCCTTCCCCGAAAATGCGTCCTGGGGAAGAGGCAAGGTGTAAACAGTGGCTGTGGGCTGTCATCTACCTAAAAAGAAACATTCTGGAAGAAGACACAAGACTGGGGGAGCAGTGGGTGTTCTGGGTAGGCCCCTGCACTCCCTCTGCCCTTCCCAGGGCTGTACCCTGTGAAGTGTTGGCGGTCCCCAAAAGTCTCTTCTGAGCTCTGTCTGTGTGTGCCTTGGGTTCCCCCTGCATCAGGTGAGCAGCTGCTAGCAAAACGGGAGCTCTCATTCTCTGGTGGGGTCTACCCTGGACATGGTAGATCCCAAGTTCCGCAGATGGCAGGCATTTGGGGCCCAAGGGTCAGTCGGGGGAGGTCAAGCTCTGTGGAAGATTTTTGTGTGTTTGCTTCGCCTGGAGCCCCCCGAGCCTGATGGCGCATAGCCCCTGGAAGCAGCTTTGGGGGGGTCTTGTCTGAAGTCCAGCCCACAGAGACCAGCAGAGTGGGGCCCAGGCCTGGAGGCGGAGGAGGGCGCAGACCCCAGCTGGGCCAGGGCTCCCACAGCTGTGGCGGCCTCGAGATCATGAAGGACAGGGAGGCGTGTGTGGCAGGGTCAGCAGGTGGGGCTCAGCGTATGGGAGGGCTCTCCCTTTGCTGTATGATGTTAAAGGACGGTCTGGCTTTCAATGTTTTTTTTTTTTTTTTTTTAAAGATTTTATTTATTTATTCGACAGAGACAGAGACAGCCAGCGAGAGAGGGAACACAAGCAGGGGGAGGGAGAGGAAGAAGCAGGCTCATAGCGGAGGAGCCCGATGTGGGGCTCGATCCCGCAACGCCGGGATCACGCCCTGAGCCGAAGGCAGACACCCAACCGCTGTGCCACCCAGGCGCCCCTCAATGTTTTTTTTTTTTAATCTTACCTTACAGAAGTGCACTGTTTTATGTTTCAGTCATTTTGTGGGGGATTATGATGGCTGGTAAAGGGTAGTTCCTCAGAAGTTGAGAACAAAGCACCAGGCCTAGGAATCAGAGGCAAACACTTCCGTTGCCTTTCTCTCTCCTGCTAGATGAGTGGCATGGGGAGGGGCTGGAGAAAGAGGAGGCAGGGGTCTTGGTTTATGATCGGAAATGTGCTGATGCTGACTGATCTGCCAGCCCCAGGCTAGGAGCTTTGTTTGCGTGAGCTCATTTAACCCCGCCACGGCATGAGGCTGGTCCCCTCCCCCTAGAAAGGTCTATCATAATGACTTCCTACATCCGTCCCATCCCTGTCCCTGTAGGCAAGGCGTAGCGCCAGCCCCCCAAGGAAGATGGAGGGCGCATTTCTGAGCCTGTGGGTTGATGCTTTCTTTACATTTAGCAAAAATGCTTGCAGAGGAGACCCCAGATCCAATTGGACAAACGCCAGTGCCGTCAGTGGCTGGACGTGTCCTGGGCAGTGATGGGGAGCAGAGGGGCTTGTGGGGCGCCCAGCCCCAGAGGAGCCACGGATCCCTGGCTGCCTGCCACCTGCCGACTCAGACCCTCGCCCACCATCCCGTGCGGTTGGGGAGCAACCCGTGAGCAGTGGTGAAGTGCTTTGCACAGTGAGGGCCATGGGAACGATAATAAATGAGATCCTCGGAGATATGTTGGGCATTAATATTGATTCCTAGGAAAAGGTTGATTTTTTTTTCCTGTAAAGCCTAGAGGGGGAGAGGGGGAGTAGAGGTGCTGGCCCTCAGTTATCATCCCGCGGTGGGCTCCCCTGTGGGCGTCAGGGTCATCTTGTGTTGGTGGTCTGGGAGTCCCCGCTGCCAGGTGACCTGAATGCCGGAGCCCAGATGCTGGTCCCCCTCCGTGGGCCCTCTGAGCCTGCCCTCTGCCCCCCATGGCCCAGACAGCCTGAGCTGAACACCACTGGGCCCTGAGGGCCACCCACTCGGAGCCTGACTACGTGTCAATTTCTGTTTTTTCACGCTTGGGAAAGAAGAAACCCATTTGTCTCTGCTTGGGGCCCCTGCTCTGATAAGCAGAGGCAAACCTCCACCCTACCCTGTTTTCTCATTCTCCTTGGTCTTAGCGGCAGATCCTGGGAGACATACGCATGAACGTCGGGCTGTTTGATATGTCAGTCTTCCAACCTGGGGTGACAACCCCCTGCTCCCAGGTTGGTGCTCAGATTAGGCCCAGCACCCCTACACTCCATGGTCGTAACTCTTGTCATTTGTCATCTGGAAGTGACAAGAGTGCTTCTCGTTGAGCCTCTGGCTGGCGCTCTCAAGATCCCTGGCCTTTCTCATGGTTCTGTGACAGGAATGATCCCCTGGGGGTCACAGAGGCCTATGCGGATGTGACAGGAGGCTCCGTGCTGGGAGCGCCCTGTCTGGGGAACGGCGCGGGCGCCGGCTGGGCTTCTGCCCTGGCAGGCTCCTGCCCCTCCGTCTCTTCTCTCCCCACTCCCCTACCCTCTCCACCGGTCCCCACCAGCGTTCTCGGGGCCCCTGGTGAGATGTCCGAGTGAGTCAGTTCCTGGGTGGGTGACGAGGCATCCTGCCGCTTGCTGCCCTCAGGTGCCGCTCTAGTCAAAAGCAGCAGTAACTGGAGGGGCAGACGAGGAGTGTGCAGAGCCGGTGCTTGCTCCCGGCGAGCAGGGGAGGGCTCCATGTGTCTTTTGTCCCCCGGTGCCACTGAGAGCTGCTGCAGGGAGGGCCCGGCGTGCGGCGGTACCGCCTCAATTCAGCCTCGCCAGTTGAGAGCATAGAGTAGTCCACACGTGGGAGATGGGACCCTCTTGGAGCTCAGGGTCTGAAACCTTCTTGCTCTGGGTTTGTGTGGCTTTAAAGTCTCCGAATCTGATCTGGGTACCTTTCTTTTTACGCACCTACAACCTCAGGAAGTCACGGGCCCTTCCCGGCTCTGCATGCTCCGGGCCAGACAGTGCTGGGGTGCAGGAGGCTTCGCGCCAGCTCCCCTGTGCTGGGCGTCGGTCAAGGAGGCCGCTCCTGGGACTCGGGCCCCCCCAGGACATGTCCCTCAGCTGCACACAGGACGTAATCCCTTGTCGGTGTAGCATCATGGGACTGATTCAGGAAGAAGAGGGTGCCGCCCACACGCCTACGCCCGCGGGGGAGAGAAGGATACCCCCCAAGGCTGTTTGCCTTTCCTCTTCTGCTCTAGGTGCAGGTGTGGTGCTTCTGAGCAAACCCAACACCCCAGGGCCTGATCCCTTCATTCCTTAGGTGTCATTTCAGAGAACTCTGTGCTTGTGTTCCTCTGTGTGTGAGTACCTGGGTTCAGAAAATCAAAACAGCAGGTGGTTCCAGGCAGAGCGTGTGAAGTCCGTGGCTGGGGTTTAGGAGCCGGCGTCTCTGCTAGGAGGGACCCAAAGTCCCTGGACAGTACGGGGCTGGTCTGTTTTCATGGTGAATGGCCAGCTTGGGCCACAGGTATGGGGGGCAGGTGGCCCAGAGGAGGCCGAGGCTGAGGCCAGGCCTCTGTGCACCAGGCTCTAGGTGCTTCCTGGCACCTGGTGAGAGCTGGATTCTGGAAGCAGCTGGGGGGGGGAGTGTGCAGCCTGCTGTGGTCAGTCAAGAACAGGACCAAGGGAAGTGTGCACAAGGACACCTGTCTCGAGCAGCTCGGGCTGCTGTAACAAAGGACCACAGACTGGGTGGCTTATAAACAGTAGGAACGTATCCCCCCAGTTCTGGAGACTGGATGTCTGAGAGGAGGGTGCTCACAGGGCTGGGCTCTGGTAAGAGCCCTCTGGGGGGTTGCAGACGGCTGCCTTCCAGCTGTGTCCTCGCCTGGAGCGGGGAGAGGACTTGGTCTAACCGTACTTATCTCCTGATGTTCCCGTCTAGAAACGTAGTCATGTTAGGGGTTAGGGCTTCAACCTAGGAAAGTGGGGGGACACAGCTCAGTCCACAGCCATGTCTGTAGGGGTTCACACAGTTCCCTGAAGTTGGCCTGTGGCACACGCCCCACTGAGGTCTTTGGGCCCCAGGCTACCCTCTAAGAATCATTATGCGCCTTTAATCAAGGTTCAGCAAACTTTCTGTGGATGTTTGCAGATGTGCAGGCCGCACAGCCTCCGTGGGACCGTTCCCCTCAGCTGTAGCGTGCCAGCACAGCAGGGGGTGTGGCCTCATACCAATAAAACTTTATTTACAGACAGGTGGTGGGCCACATTTGGCCCACTTTCTGTCATTTGCCCACCCTCCACTTAAATGGCACACCTGCCCAATAAAGAGATTTAGGAAAGTAAATGGCACAAAAGTGGTTTGGCCCCACAGTTGAAAGAGCTGTGGTTGGTGTCTGATGAAGGCCCTTGGCTTTTCTAAAGATTTTTGTTCATGATGGGGCCCTGACTGTACTTGTGAGTGTGCATGTTGTATTTCTTGAGCTCACAGATCCATCCCCAGAACGTTTCTGTCATTTATGTGGTGCCCTGGACCAAGGCGTAGCAGCCGCACTCAGTGCCGCCGTGAGGATCTGCCCACAACCGTTGGACAGTCTGCTTACGGTTCCCCCTGTGTGTGCACGTGGTCTTGTCCGAACTGAAGGGGAGGCCGGCTCCGTGCAGGCTTCTCACTTCCTCGGGTGAGGTCCCCGGGAGGCGTGGCACAGGGACACGCTTGCCTCAAGTGACCGGAATGGCCAGTGCCCGC
The DNA here is from genome assembly GCF_002007445.2 of Ailuropoda melanoleuca. NCBI lineage: Eukaryota > Metazoa > Chordata > Mammalia > Carnivora > Ursidae > Ailuropoda > Ailuropoda melanoleuca. Next base: position 3,624,712 of record NC_048221.1, read on the forward strand.
GCCTCATCCAGGGTTTGCCAGGCTGTGCGTCCCACTCCTATGGGGGCTTCGCCGGGCAAGGCGGGCATGGGTGGGGGGCCGTTGCTCCCCCTCTGCTCTCACTCTGACAGCACGTGTTTTGCCCCACATTGAGGAGAGCGCCACTGAACGCATTGTGCCAATTGATTAAATTGGCGCGGGCAGCTCCTCCGGCTGCCTGTCAAGGGCGCTTTGAGGCACGCTTTGCAGGGCTGTCGGGCCCCCTTGATGTGAGGGATCATCAGGGAAGCAGTTTCTGCTCAAACCACAGGTGCCAGGCCCCGTGCAGGCCAGCGAGCCTGGAATCAGGGGAGAGGGCTGGGGGCGGGAGGCCAGCCCCGCGGCAGGTAGGGCCCCACAGGTAAGGCAGCTGAGGCTGGGGGCGAGGGGGGCCCCCCTGCCCGACATGCTCCCCCTCCCCCTACCTCTCACCTTTACTTCCTCCTCTGTTCCCAGATGGCCCTGGCTGGCACTCGTGGAACTACCAGCCGCCCCGCCTTGGCCGATTGGGGCAGGACAGGTGCCGCTTGGTGCCCTCGTGACTGAGCCTTGCTCCGAGTGGAGCCCCGCACGTGGTTCTGGCAGTGGTGGGGGGAGGGGCTGTATGCCCTGGCGGTGGCGCAGGGGCCCCTCAGACCTCCTCCCCCACATTTGTGCCCCATTTCTCATCAGAAACTAATGACACGGGGCGCCTGGGTGGCGCAGCCGTTAAGCGTCTGCCTTCAGCTCAGGGCGTGATCCCA
>NC_048221.1:3625572-3636045 GCF_002007445.2 Ailuropoda melanoleuca
GGGGGGCGGGCTGCTAACTCGGGAAGCTGGTAGGAGAGCAGCAGAAACTGTCAGCTTGAGTGACTCCAGCAGATCCTTGAAAACGCCTGTCTCAGAAGGTTTGGGAGTGGGATGGGGGCGGGTGGGGGAGAATGGAAACGAATAGAGCGATTTGCCCAGGCCATCCTGAAGAGCCTGCCGCAAGCCTCCCCTCCCCTCAACCTGCTCTGAGCCCCCTTTCAGGCCAGTCCCTGCAGCTTGGGGAGCCTCTGTGCTTGCCTTGGCCAGGCCAGCCACAGTGAGACAACGCCTGTGGTGTCCCCAGGCACAAGGTAGCCGGTGCGGAGGGCTTTTGGGGGTCTGGCGGGCTGGACCCCAGGAGGAGAAGCTGGGTCTTTTTGTCGGCCTTAGCAACCTCGCCTCCCTGACTGGTGGACCGACTGGAGCCTGCGGGTCCGTGGCACCTGTGCCCCGAGCTCAGCTGCTCTGCCCAGGAGGTGATGGGGCCGTGTCCTAAATCCCAGCAGCTGTCACTCCCCTCCCCTGGACCCACTGCTTCCTCCCTGGGTGCTCATGCAGAGGGGGAGTGTGGCTCCTCCCAGCAGCTCTGTCCCTACCTGGCAGCGGGGCATGGGCCAGGCTCCAGGCTGCCTGGCAGTGCTCGGAGGAGCACATCCACGTGTCCTCTTCCGGGCTGCACACAGGTGCTTTTTTTAATTACTTAAGGAAAAGCAATTGCAAAGCCACTCTATACAAATCCCTTAAGCCGCTGTCGATGGGGACTCTGGGGAGGCCACGGCCGGGCCAGGAATCTGAAACACGGGCACCATCTGTGCTCCCGCCACTCCGAAGCCAAATTACACCACCAGCCTTTCTCCCCTGCACAATTTTTCATTAAATGAATTGCGTTTGCTGGGAATCGCTTGTCCATAAATATTCCCTCCTGCTCGGCGTGGTCAGGTTACTGCCGTCCCCGTGGTCAGGTTACTGCCGTCCCCAAGTCCGAGCTCCTGGATCCAGCCCTGGGGTGGGGGGGGGGTGGGAGCAGGGGCTGCAGAAAATTCCTTAGGCCACTTCCGGAAGCCCCTCCCCCAGCCCTGCCGCGCCCACCTCAGATGGGGGTCCTCAGTGCTCACTGTTTCCAGAGCCAATGGTGCAAGTGTGGAAGGGCTTGTCAGGGCAGGGGGCATGCTTGCTGGATCCAGTTACATCTTTTCCTTCTTGCCATTTCCATTGAGAAAGTGACAGTGACAGCGACACGGTTGTAAAGGAAGGCGAGACGTGTTTTTAAAATGGAAACACATTTTAAGCTAGGGTTTTGGAAATGAGCTTCTCCTAAGCCTGTTTATTTGACAGGGAGGCAGAAAGAGGGGCAGAGAATGTTCTGAGCAGGAGGCATTCAGAGTCGGAGCTGCGGGGGCTGCAGCCTGCGTGTCCCCAGGCGTTTCCCTGAAGGGTGGCTGTCCTGAGGCCTCTGGTCAGCGCTCTCAGGACAGGCCTGTTCTGGCGATACATGTCCCCATAAGGAGGCAAGGAGTGTGTCTGCTTTTAGGCAGGAGAGGTACCCCAGGGTCAAGATTACCTCCTGGGGTCCCCTAGGCCACCTGCTTCCAGGGCCTGCTTTATTCTCCAGAGTCTAGAGTGCCCTTCGCCTGCTTTTGTAAATAAAGTGTTATTGGTACACCTGTTGATTTAGGTATTGTCTGTGATGTTTCTGAGCTACAGCGGCAAGTTGGGAGGTTGTGGCAGAGACCGTGCGGCCCACAAAGCTAAAAATATTCACTCCCTGGCCCTTATGGACAGTTTGCCAGCTCTGCCGTAGACCAGTGTCCCCTCAGTTTCTCTCCCTTTTGGCAGTAGGATGATTTTCCAGTCCCATCTTGGACTCATCCCACAGGTAAGTTGGAGACCAGGGCTGCCTGAGTTCTCCCTACAGATGGAGGAAGGTCATTGGCTCACTGGCTAGAGCCCAGCTTCTGGAGTCTTTAGCTGCCTTTTCTGACCCACGATTTCCCAAGGTGTTAAGCGTCCCTGGGACACCCGCCTGCCTCCTGCATGGTGCCCGGCACTGGGGGCCACCACGACGTGATGACATGGAGGAGAGACTCTAGGAATACGTGGCTTGTGGGAGTTGTTCAGGGCACAAGAGGGATGGGTCTAGACAGCAGAAGAGGGGACAAGAGGGACCCCATTTCAGCCTGTCCTCGCCACACTTGTCTGCCCCGTGCTCGAAGCTCCCAGACACAGAGGATCCTCCGGTCCAAGGCAGTATTGCTCCAGGCCCCCCAGTACACTGTGCCAGCCCCCTTCCTCAGCGGGCCACCTTCAGTCTGAGTTCTGGCCGCCCTGGGGCAGCCGCTGAGCCTCCGGGTCCTGGATTCCCCTCCCCAAACCCGCAAGGCAAAGATGGGGAGCTGATGTGTATGTGCCCTTGGGTGCCCTGCACCTTCTCAAAATCACTTGTTTCCTTTTTTGCTCTCTGCCTTTTGGGACTGACAGCCCTCCCCTTTTCCTAACCTTTGAAATGACTGCTGTTAGGAAGCATTCCACCTGCATTTTAACCCACTTGGGGGTACGTGTGTCCGACAGATGGGAGATTTCAGTTAGAGATGACACATGGGCAGCTGGAGGTTGGACCTTCGTGACCTTGGGCTCTTGAGCTGTGTCTCTCTGCCTGCTGACCCCCGAGTCCCCCACAAAGGGTCCGCTGTCATTTCCCTGGGCCACGTGCTGGGCACGGGCTGGGACCCCATGGGGGTGGGCCAGAGGCTCCCACTTGAGGGCACAGCTTCCCCTTGGGATGGAAAGGCACCGTTTCCTGTCTGGAGGCAGAGGTTCTGGAAAGGAGAGAGGCCAGGATGGGATTCACCCTGTCTCTGTTCAGCTCGCCGGCCACGGGCTCAGCAGATGTCCCCTGCCCCCCGCAGTGCACGTGCCGGAAGGACATGGTTAAGATCTCCATGGACGTGTTCGTGCGCATCCTGCAGCCGGAGCGGTACGAGCTGTGGAAGCAAGGCAAGGACCTGACGGTGCTCGACCACACCCGGCCCACAGCCCTGAGCAGCCCAGAGCTAAGCACCTGGAGCGCCTCCCGGGCCTCACTCAAGGCCAAGCTCCTGCGCAGGTGAGTCACCCAGAAGCCGGAGCCACTGCGCCCTGCCTGGCTCTGGTGGTGACAGTGACTGCTGCCCCAGCCACCCCCACTCTCCACCTGAATGGTGGCTGCAAGCTGTCCCCCCCCACTCCCCTTCCTCCTCCTCTTCTCCCCCTCTTCCTCCCCCTCTCTCCTCCACTCCTCTCTGTCCTCCTTTCCCTCCTCCCTCCTCCTCATCCCTTCTTCCTCCCCGTCCCTCTCCTCCCCTCCCTTCCTCCTTTCCTTTTCCTTCCTTCCTCTCTTCCCCTCCTCCTCCTCCTGTCTCTTCTGCAAATGTATTTCTCAGGCCTCGACTTCCCCGACCATGGTCAGTGGGCCTGGGGGCAGGTGGTGTCTCTGTTGTCAGGGACTCAGGTTCCCTCCCACTCCTCATTCACCAGCTCTTAGGAGGCCAGCTCTTTGGCCCATAGGCCACACAGTTTCCTCTCTGGGAGGACACCAGCGGTCCCTGTTACTCTTGTGAAAATCCTGGACATGGGAGCCCTGTTTTTGCATGGCAGGGCTGCTCGGGTCCCTTCTTGGCTCCAAGCAATGGCAGGTCTCGTGCTGGAGCCCGTTGGCTGTGGCACCCCTGCCCTTTTGCGTCTGCAGATGCTCATTTGGCACTTCCAAAATCCTGCTGTTCGGATTCGTGATTATGGCAGTGAGTGCAGAGCATCCTTTACACCCCCATTCTGGCTCGGACGGCCCCCTCTACAGCGTGGACCCCTCCAGGCCCCCGCCCTCCAGGCCACCGTGGTCACTACTGGGCCATATGCCTGGCATTGGGAGGAGGAGGAGAGGGCAAAGCGACAGCACTCTCTTGGTGTGTCAGCGAGGCTGTGGGGACATGGGGGGCGGGTCTGGGCTGAGGAGGAAATCACCTTTGTACCAGGAATGAGAGACAGCCAGCAGCAGTGCCCGACAGCACCCTGGTACCCAGAACATCAGTCCGTTTGCCTTTTGTGGGAACGCCCAGGCTCTCCGGGTCTGAGTGCTCACGGACAGTGTTCCCCCGGATTCCTTCCTGGTGCCCAGAGAACACTCAGCAGGTCCTTGCCGGGCCCCCAACCACAAGCTGGAACCTTGCGGTGAGGGGCCTGATGGGCTCCCAGCCACTTGACTGCATGAAAGCCGCCATGGACGGTAGACATTCTGCAAACCAGAGCGCGTGGCGTGTCCCGGTAAAACTTGATTTGCAGACGCGGAAATTGGAATTTCGTATCATGTTCACCTGCCGCAAAGTAGGACCACTCTTGTAACTTTCTGAACCGTTCGAAAGCATCGTTGGCGTCCTTGGCTTGTGGGCACGGCCACATAGGCAGCAGGTGGAGCTGTGCTCGGGTGGAGCTTTTCCGTCTGCAGCCGCTTGGGCACTTCTGGCTTCGTCTTGTCCCCACTGGCCGTGGACAGCGGGCTCGGGAGGCTGGGACAGAGCCCTCCTTTGGGGAGCCCCGTTGGTGGCACTCCCACGCCCCAGGGGGACAGACACCCTTGGACTTTATTCTGGGGAAAACCGTCCTGGCCAAGGGGCCGGGCCGGCCCAGAGCCTGCCCGAGACCGGGCTGTTCTTGCTACCACGAGTGTGTCTGTGCCTCTACGAATCTTGGGCAGTGTCAGCCTCACTGTGTGATTTCCCCACCCTGGGGCCCCTCTCTCTGAGAATGTTCCGGCAGCTCTGGAATGCTTTCACAGCTGCTCCCGACAGCCCTCGTGAAGGTGAGTCTCTTTTTTTCTGCTTGCTTTTGTTGTCTGTCCTTTTGATTTCCCGCTCTCCCTGTGTTCCTTGTGGAGAGCAACTTCTGGGCGAGGCCAGCCTGCAACAGAGCAAAGAGTGAGCTTGTGGAAGGCTAGCTCCCAGGCCAGACGCGCATTTGCATAATGGCTAATTGATTGTGGCTCAGCCTAATTGGTCAACAGAGCGGATTGCCAATAAACAGGCATCACATCCCAGAAATGGAGTGGCATGAGAGACTGTCTGGAGAGCCTGCCCAGAGGACAAGGGACCCCAGCCTGGCGGCCCAGAACCTTCTGTGCCAGAGGAAGCGCCTTCCACCCCCACCGCCGGGGCCACCCCCTCATTGTCGTAGCCCCCTTGTCATACACTCTTGCTTTCTGGAGCGTTCCTGTCTTCCATCTCTCCCTCCCTCGCTGCCGACCAGGGGAGCTGTAGCGGGTCAGCCGGAAGGGACTTGATTACAAATCAGTCTTGTTCCCAAGGATGGCATTTTCTTTAAAGCCTTTAGTATGTAAAATATGGCTGATTCCCTTCTTTTTCTTTAAAGTCAGGGGTTGGGGGCCTTTCTCAGAAAAAGCAGAATGGGGACTCAGGGCCAAGCTGGATGCCACTGCCCCTTGGCCTGAGCTCAGTGACTCTCACGAGTCCCATGTGACTCTCTCCTGGCCCCGTGGCTCCCTCCCCTGACTAGCTGTGCCAGCTCCCCTGAGCCTCAGAGGGTTTGTTTTGAGGGAGGGGTGTCTCCCCCTGAGCATCCTTGGCTTGGGCCAGAGGGTGAAGGGCAGCTTCCTCTTGGTCTTTGCTCAGACCAGCTCAGCCGGGCCCCCGCCCTCCAAAGGTTCAGCCTTCCTGACAGCGGCCCCCACCCCAAACATCGCCTCAGAGCAGAAGCCGGATGTTGGCTTCTCCAGGAGAAATGATCTGTACCCTTCTTGTTGCCCTCCCGTGGATTAATCTTTCACACTGAAATCTGGTCGTGTGAATTGACCCTGCCCTGTGACGAACGCGGCAGAGCTGTGACCTTCCACTCCTTGCCTCGCGGCTCCTTGCGTCAGCATCCCCACGCTCTGCCTCCTCCTGTTCTGAACGAACAGCCCTTCTCTGGACGCACGCTGTCTTCCTCTCAGCTCCTTGTCACTTCTGACGAGGGCTTTGAGAAACGCCCACATCGACCACACGTTCCAGCAGGTGCGTGATCCGCGGGCCGCACGCCAGCCTTGTACAACATCCGAGCTGCCCCGTGCCAGCCGTGCTCGGCCGTCTACTGACAGGAAGCTGGAGAGAGGCGCACTCCCTTGCAGGGACCCATGGGGCTCCATCCTGCCTCAGCCTCTGCCAGCTCCCGCTGACCTTGACCCCTTCCTGTCCACCTGGGCCGCTGTCCACCCACCACCCTCGCGTCACCATGGGAACAGGGAGCCCAGGTCCAGCCTCCCACCCCTCTGACGCCTGCTGAACCATGGGTGGCCTGTCTCCGCTCTCCTCCCTGTGCTTGACACCCTGAGTCAGGCTGGAGCTTACCATGTCTCTGAGCCTGTTCCCACCAGGGCCCCCCAGCCCCGCCCTGCTCCTGAGCCCTTCCCCACAGACGCACCTCCTGGCCTCTCAGGAGTGAGCCCTGTGGCCCCAAGGAGCTGGTTGCCCTGGTGGTCCCCTGCGTGTTTCCTCGATTATTCTTCCCCAGAGCACGCACCACAGTTTCTGAAGGTGAAGCCCTTTCCTTGCCGCTCGTCTCCTGGTCTCTGGGGCCAGGGAGTGCTGGGGGGAAAGGGGAGTCCGTGTCTTGGGGCCGTCAGGACAGGGTCAGGTGGGGGGCGGTGAGGAGAAGGGCCTTGGGCACAGGGCTCATGGCCCCCTGAGCCTGGATGCAGCGGCCGTGCTGGCCCAGGAGCCTTGGCAGCCCTGGATGCTCCCTGTGGAAGCAGACGCCCTGGGCAGCGGCCGGTCCTGTGAGAGCTGGCACCTTGGGTGCTCTGGGCCCCTCTGTTGACCTCGCCAGGAGCCCCTCGGAGCCTGCTGCCTGGGCGGGGGTCCAACAGGAGCCCTCCATGCTGCCTCTGCTGCCGCCTGAGGTCCAAGGACTCCTGCTTCCATATTGAAAACATTAGCATGGGTATTTGGACTCAGTCCCCGTCTCTGGTTCACGTGAACTTACGGCAGTGACCCGCAGTCAAGCCTGGAGGGCAAAGGGCATCGTTTTCTCCAACTGCTCTTGAAATACCACCACGATGACCACACAGGAGTGACAGAGAACAGCAGAGGGAAGGCAGCTGCTGAGCCGTGTCCGCAGACTTTGACAGGAGGGAAAGGGTGGGCAAGCGAGCCCCCCTCCAAGCCCTTTGCAGCACAGAGGAAGCTCGGGTCCGAGGGCATGCAGACAGGGAGCAGGCTGGCTTGTGCTGGGAACTCTGGAAAGGCCTGGGATTCAGAGACACGGGCGCCTCCTGGGCTGGGGACCTGAGTGCGCTGGAGGCCAAGTGTGAGGTGCTGCAGGGCTCATCTCCCGCAGAAGATGGTGTGTGAGACAGCATCTCCAACCAGAGAGAAGAACAGGGCCCACGACGGAGATGGTGCGGGGAGCCTCCGGACACCTGGCCACTCAGGGGTCACTGGGGGGTGCGCTGGCTAGTGAGGAGGAGTGGCCTGGGGAGAGCTGCCTCCAGGAGGACGGACAGGGGGGCTGGGAGTCTGCTTGAGGGTCTCCCAAGGCCGAGGGGTCAGGCGGAGGACAGGGAGATCACGCCACAGAGGCTCCCTGAGCAGCTGTAGCCTCTGCGAGGTGTTTCAGGAAGAGAGAAAAGAATATTGCCTGGGACCCAAACACTGCGTTTCCAGATTGAAAAGTCTGGCGTAGAGAATGAAAATGACTCACACAGTGCACGCAGCACTATGCGGTTTCACAACTCTCCGGTTAGACAGAAGGTCCCGAAAGCTTCTGGAAGGAACAGCTAGGACCACATAAAGAACAAGAGACCCTAAAGGCATCAGACTTATGCTACAAACTAATACGCAAAGGAGCAGGCCTTCAAAAATCAGAAGAGAAATAATTTTCAACCTAAAAGGATGTACCTAGCCACATTCCAAACTAAATGTGTAAGGGGATAAAGATCTTTCTAGACACATAAAGCCTCTGATTTCCCGTTCTTTCTGAGGAAGCTACTGGAGGATGTGCTCCAGCCAAACGAGCATCAACCAAGAAAGACGTCACATCGAGGGACCCAGATCCCTCACAGGAGTGTCCAGAGCAGTCTTGGGGGAAAAGGTCCCTGGGTATCCTCGAGGAGTGTGGGACACCCTGAGTCAGAGGCCACACACAAGCCTGGAGATCACCAGGAAAGCTAAGCATCTGAGACAGAGCCAGTTCCCTGGAGGGGAACTCCAGGAGGAGCGAGCGAGCAGCTCTGTTGCTCACCGATGAATGACACCTTCAGAGTCAGAAAAAGGGAAATCTGAATGTCCCCACATGGACCGTGGCGGCAGATGGGGGAGAGAAGCGGGGGGCCTGGAGGTGGCAGGAGGGCCACACCCTTCGTGTCTCTGCTGGTGGCGGGGCAGAGACGGCGTAGAAACAAATACGAGCAGACACAGTAAAAGTGGGGGAGGCGGCCGATCTGGCGCGCTGGCCCCGGGGGCGCCACTGTGGCCAGACCGCATGACCCGGAAGTGCATGGTGAATGCCTCCTGCCGCTCCAACAGACCGGCTACACGTTCTTCCGGCATATGTTTACACAAGATGGGTATCTCTTTGCATGCCGACATTCAGCTTGCTGTGTGGTAGGCGGTGGCCTTCCACCTGTGTCTGTCAGTATGGTTCCACCCCGTTCTGGGGGTCTCTGCATTAGCAAGGCCCAGTGGGGCTTGGGGTCTGGCACTGCAGCTAGGGCTGCCCAGAGCTCTGCGCCCCGTGGTGCTTTGGGCGCTGGGGAAGGTCTAGGCTCTCTGGGACAGATGGGCAGACGGGCTGCATTCGAGGTGGCCTCCAGTTCCAGGGTGGGGGGGGAGAGAAGAGGGGGCTGCAGGAAACCTCGGCCAGGTGAGTTGGCAGTAGGAGGATGCCCTTCTGCTGGCTGCTGCCTGGGGCCGGTATGGGGCTTCGCGGGTGGGTACCGTGCCCTGCAGCATTCCCAGACCTGGAGAGGAGCCCCTCCTCGGGTGACAGCTGCTGACGCGAGCCAGCTGCGCTCTGCTGCTGTTCTGGGGCTTGCTACCGAGCGGGGCCCGCATTTCCCAGAGTCGCTCCACGTGGAGCCCCCAGTGGCTCCGTGGTGGTAGAGTGTGTTCTCCCCCCCATCTCCTGGCTCCTGTGCCCCCTCCTGCCTGGCTCCTTGCCCGTGCGTTCTCCTGCCCCCCCCACCCCGTACCCCCCGCAGTGACCCGTGCACGCCATGATGTGTGTGACGCCATGCCTCTGCCCATGACACTCCCTCCCCGGAATGCTCCCTGCTTTCTGCCTTTGGTCATTAGAGTGGTTCATGTGCAAACATCACCCGGGACTTGTCAGCTTAGCCTTGCCTGGGCTCAGGGGAGATGAGCAGTGGGGGCCAGGGGCCCTCAAGCAAGGCAGCTGAGCAGTGAGAAGGACCAGCAACAGTTAGCGTTAGGAGACAGTGAGGAGAGCCCCCCCAGGAGTTGGCGGGGACAGGCAGGGGGAAGGTGGCGAGGCAGCTGTCAGGTCCCTGTGTCCTGGGACAGCAGGGCTGTTGTGGGCACCCTCTGGGTGGGAGATGGGGGTCCTGGCATTGGGAGCCCTCAAGGCCTCCCCGGGCCCCCACCCGGCCCCAGTCACAAGGCCCTGCTTTGCTTGGTGACCTCTTGGTCCTTGGAGGTGTGGCTGCCACAGGGACCCCCATAGGGTCCAAACTGACCTCACTGGGGCCACACAGAGAGCCCCTGGGGGGAGGGAAGACATAGCCAGTGCCTCTCTTGGCATTGCTGACCCTCAGGGAGAAGAAAGTCTAGTGGACTCTGAGGCTTGAGGTTGAGGCCCCCCAGGAGTGTCACCCCAACCCCTGGAGGGTGTCGGTGACTTGTCCAAGGCAGGCTTCTCCACACCCCAGCCTCTGTCCCCTCCTTGGAAAGTTCCCAGGGCCGGACAAGGAGGTCCGGGCCGCTGGCTGCAGGTTTGTCCAGCCTGGTTGTATTCCTTCCTTCCTTTTTGACTGATTCTCTCTGGTTTGCACCGAGAAGCCATCGCTGAGCCTTAGGAGACTTCTCACTTAGGGCTGAAGGCCGAGGGCCGCCCTCAGATGGTCGTACCCCTGAGTGAGGCCGGGCCCTGCCCCGGCGGCCGGCGAGTGAGGGACACGGAGCACGGGTTCGGGCAGGTGCCCAAGGCCAGGCCCTTAGACGAGGCGTCCGGGGAGTCAGCAGAGGTGCTAGAGAAAAACTCCCTGACGTTTACATTCTAGACAAATTAGTCTGAAAGAAAACAGACACTGGAGAAAGACTGAGGAGGACAGAAAGGCCAGTCTAGAAAGGAAGAAAGAGCAGACCAGGAGGCCGGGGCCGCCGTAAGTCCACCTTGTCCCTGTGCGCACGCATCTCACCCGCAACCCCGCCTCCGCCCCCCCCACACAGCGGCTCCGAGCCGGCGCCCCGCGCCATCTCACCTCCCAGCCATCGG
>NC_048221.1:3636145-3692186 GCF_002007445.2 Ailuropoda melanoleuca
CCAGTTCCCCGCCGAGGAGGTGCCCAGGCTGCCGCCCCCGCTGGAGCCCCCAGTACTGGCCCCGGGCCCCGCGCCACCTGAGGAGACCCCCCCACCGCCACCTCTCAACGTCGTGCCCCCTGAGGCACCTGGCGAGGAGCCAGAGGTGAAGGCGCGCCCCATCATCCCCATGCTGTACGTGCTGCCGCGGCCCGGCACAGGGTGTGACAAGGGCCGCGTGTCCTGCCAGCAGGCCTTTGAGCACTTTGCCCAGAGGGGCCCTACCTGGAAGGAACAGGCGGCCCCCATGGAGCTGACGGGTCCCGAGGAGGATGGCGGAGCCGGCGAGGTGCAGGTAGGGGGGCTGCCGGCGGAGGGCCCTGGGGCTTGGGGGTCCCACCTGCCCCTGCTCCTGCCCCGGCCCTGCTCGTCTGCAACAGCCCCCACGGTTCATCACAGAAGTATCACCGTAGCTCCTGGGGCCTCGCGCCCATGACACAGGCCCGCCGAGAAGAGCGGGCCGTCCCCTTTGCCCCGGTGGGGCTCTGCGCCTGCGAGCCGTGCCCTCCGCACATGCCCCCGTTCTGCTTCCAGGCGCCGCCCACGTTCTCCAAGTTGAAGGTGGAGATCAAGAAGAGCCGGCGCCACCCCCTGGGCAAGCCACCCACACGCTCCCCGCTGATGGTGGTCAAGCAGGAGGCCTCGAGTGACGAGGGTGAGGCCCCCAGACCCTCTCCCCCACGCGGAACGTCAGACCGAGCAGCCCCTCCCTGCTCGGCCTGCAGTGCTCCCCGCAGCCAGGCCCCGGCCGCCCCGCAGAGACACCCCAAGGCGTGGCCCCCACCCCCATTTGCTCCGCTTCCCACCTTGGGGCGCTTGCTTTGCGCTGGTCCCAGGGCCTGAGACGTACACCGTGGCCTGTGAGGGGCAGGCTGCAGGTCACGGGGGCTCAAACCGCAGCCTACCACCCAGAGCCCAAGACCACGGGGGCCTTTACCTTCGTGTGCCTCAGTTTCCCTATCTGGAAAGCAGGGACTGGCAGTCCCGTGAGGCATTCTGCTGGGAAGGTTAATGGAGCCGATGCCTGGAAGGCGCGCCACGCGGTACTGAGCCTGTGCCGGGTGCTGGGAATGCTGAGGCTGGGTTATGGCCTGTGTGGCTGTTTGTGCCTACGTCCCTGCCACGCACCTGCTCTGACACTCCTCGGGAACCTCTTCTGCCCCTGCTCGACTGGTGAAAGTTGAGCAGACTCTGTTCCTGCCGCGAGCTCCCCCCACCAGGCCTGGGCTGCCTGCCCTCCGCCCCTGCCCCCCACTTCCGTGGCCCCTGTGGGTCCACATCCCTAGCTGGCCCCCGGCAGGCGAGGACCGCGCCTTCTCTCACGGGCTCTGCCGGGCTGCCTGGTACAGAGTAGGCTCCCGGGCCAGCGAGCGAGTGAGCCGGAGGCCATGCCTGTGCCCCGTGTGCCGGCCGCACCCCCGCATCGGGGTTTGAGAAATGGCTTAGAGTCAGAGGATCACAGGGCTGGGCGGGCCTGAGGACTGCCCCGCAGATGGGTCCTGGATCTGTGACCCCCATGCCCGTATGCGGGAGCAGCGCCGCAGCCTGTGACCTGACCTGACCTGTGGCCGGGCCGCCCGCCCAGCAGGGCTCTTCCTGGTGGCCCTTGGTGACTGTGGGGAGGTTGGAACAAACACGCTGTGGAGCTGGGGCCGGGATGCCGCTGAGAGCCCGAGGCGCGGCCTCTTGGGGAAATCCTGCTGAGCCAGCTTAAGCCTGTCGCGTAAGACGCATGTGGAGTTTACAGATGGTCTGGAAAGCACCTTCCATTCTGAGTCGGATTTGAGGGCTAGGGCAAGGAGGGGTTCTGGAGGCACCGGGGATCGCAGGGCCAGAGCCCCCAAGAGTAGGGGGAGCTCACGGGAGGGCCAGACGCAGCTGGAGCCCTGCAGGCCCGTAAAGGCTGTTGTATCTTGCATCATTTCCAGAAGGTGCCTCCAGGGCTTCCCCCTCCCCCACCCCGCGGGCCCCTCGGTGAAGCTGCGACTCTTTGCTGTGAGACCACTGGGCCCCGTGTCCCGGGTTCTTTGGTGACAGAAGGCAGGCCAGTAGTTCTTGTCCCCTGCAGAGGGCCCGGGCCTGCATGTATTAGGCCTCGAGCCAGGCCCAGCCTCCAGCCCTCAGAAGATGTGCACATCCATCCCGGGGGTCTGTGCCGACCACCTCCTCCCTCTCGGGAGTCCCGAGTCCCACACCCAGGACTCCAGGCCCCTGTCTGCTTTCTCTTCCCACCGTGCCTCGTTGGCCCCGTGGCTGTGAAGCTTGGCGCCTCAGGCACGAGTACCCCGGTTCTCGGGGTCGCTTCCTGCGGGGCCTTGAAGCTCAGCCCCGTGTCCTCAGGAAATGCAGTAATGACTGAGACATTGGGGGCTTGGGGCGTGGCTGGCTGGTGCGTGAGGCCAGCAGATGCCACCAGGACAGGTGACAGGCGAGGTGGGGGAAACGTGTTTTTGGCCTCCATCTTGCTAGTGACACTATGTCACCGAGTGCGTCGGAGTGACACCGCCTTTCCTTGACTCCCGGCCATGGCCCTCTCTCGGCTCTGTTGAGCTCGGGGAGCCTGAGCCAGACCCGCCACAGCAGGGAAGCAGGGACCTGTCCCCACCAATGCTCGCCGCAGGAATGGGCCCGCAGGGTGGGGAAGGCAGCTTCCTCTGGGCCTCCAGCCATGCCGAGGTTTCTCTCCGTCCCCTCCCGCCCTCCTGTTTTCCTCTAGAAGCCTTCCCTTTCTCCGGGGAGGAGGACGTGAGTGACCCCGAGGCCTTGAGGTCTTTGCTCTCCCTGCAGTGGAAGAACAAGGCTGCCAGTTTCCAGGCCGAGAGGAAGTTCAATGCTGCGGCCGCCCTGACCGAGCCCTACTGCGCCATCTGCACCCTCTTCTACCCTTACAGCCAGGTGAGCGCCAGGCCGGTGTCCGTCTGCGCACTGGCACTCGCTCGCTCCACCTGACGGCGCTCTGGGAAGGGTGGTGGAGACCAAGAAGCCGTTTGCCAGAGGACCCATGGTGGGATGAGTTCGGAGCCTGGCCTGAAGGGCGGCCTGTGGGGCGCAGGACCGCCGTGGGGCAGTGGGGAGGAGGGGGAGCCCGGGGCATTTTGGGGCACGTGAAGCAGAAAGCTCCCTTGGAAGGGCTGTAGGAGGAGCGAGCCTGGTTTCGAGTTTACCGGAAGGGATTTATCAATGGGCCCGGACTGGGGCAGCTCGTGCAGGGGAGGGGCCTGGCCTGGAGGTGTGCAGACAGCTGTCCTCAGGAGTGAGAGCAGCGTGGGGCTGGGCCCTGCTGGTTGGAGCCGAGAGGCAGACTGGGGCCAGGGCACATGCTTGGCCTCACCCAGCAGCTCGGACTTGTTCCCAACTGGGCCTCCCTCTGTCCTGTTTCCCCGGTTGGGGACTTGGCCGCTCCCCGCCCTCTGTCTCATGCTGTTAGCCACCAGGTCCTGCCCGCTTAACCTCTGGCTCCTCCCTGTGACCCCTTCCCCCACCCTGGCCTGCCTTCTAGCTCTTTCTTCCCTCCCCTGCCCTGGCAGGGGTCCTTCCTGTTGGTGCCTCACTGAGGCCCGGGAGTGTTCGGGAGGCCACTCCGGCCATGTGTTCCCTGGCTGCAGACTCCACCAGGGTCACCACAGGCCCCAGACTCAGTATGTTCCCACAGCCTTCCTCTGCCCTGATATCTGCCCCCTGCCACACACACCGTGACAACGTGCTCTGTGCTGACCCCCAGGGTCCCTCCCACCCACCTACGCAGCCCCCTGCCTTGCCAGACAGATTTCTCTTCATTCTTTGACTCTGCCCAGCTGCCACCTCTTCCATGAAGCCTTCCTGGGCCTGCTGTCCCCGGGCACACCACACCCCAGGCTCTCCCACCCACATCTGCTCTTGTTCCCACTCTGTGTTTATCAGCTTCTAGACCGTGAGTCTCTGGAGGACAGGGTTCCGTCTCGGCTGATTTTGGGTCCCTGGCCCCTAGCCTAGTGCCCACTTAACTGAGTCGCCCTGAGGTCTGGGCCCTGAGCCGAGGGCAGCATGCTTGTTTTAAAGGCCCTGCTGCTTCGCACTGCCTGGAGCGCTGTCTCCATGCAGATGTTGGCAAACAGGACAGAACATGGACATCTTCTCCAGGCGCGGCTGTCTTTAGTGCTGCTGGGAGTCAGGGTGCCAGGAACTCCAGGCTGAGATGTGAATCTCCTTGAGTCCAGTGGCTAAATTTCATTACGCCCACTTCTGGTGGGTTTCTGCTGTCAGAGCCCTTGGAGTCAGGGACCAGGCCTCACTTGTCCCATGAGGGTGACAGACATCATGCCTGCGCATTCTGTCTGCTTGGGAACCAGCCGGTCCCTTAACCTGAGGTGCCAGGCAGGATGCCTCCAGTGGAGCACTTCCCTCCCAGGTCAGGAGTGGTGCAGTCTTCCTGCCACTGCTCTGTGGGTGTCCAGAGACGGGCCTGGGGGGGTGCGGGACCGGGGTACTGTGGGCAGGGCGTTTTCATCATAATCTGTTCATGTGATGGGATCCAGGGGGCTCAGGACTGGGGTACGGCCTTTATGGGACATACGTCAGAGGTGGGGAGAACACTCTGTATATATTCACAGGTAAAACAGTGTCGGATCACGGTCAGGATCACAAGAACACACAGAGCAGGGGTGAAGGGCTGGGGGCTGCTGGTCTTGTGGGCGGGCCGGGCTCTAGAGCATACACAAGCAGACATCTGAATGTTCCTGGAAGTGGGAACAGTACATGCAAAGGCCCTGGGGCAGGATGGTACCTGGCTCCTGGGGTATTGGAGGCTGAGTGAGGAGGCTGGTGTGCTTGGAGGGGCATGGGGGCTCAGGACAGCGTCCATGCCAGTGTGACCCTGAGTGGGGGTTTTCAGTGGGGGCGGGACAGGGTCTGACTGTGTTTGAGGGGATCTCTTGAGGGTCAGGGTTGGGGGGNTGGGGGTGGGAGGGTGGGATGGGGGCAACTGCAGGAGAGAGTGAGGAGCAGGCCATGGGGGTATTTGGGGCCAGCAGAGGGCGTCAAGGGTGGCCACGGTGCCTGGCCTGCTTGGCCCGCGTCAGGTGGCCCGCCCGCCCATGTTGGACTCCCCACTGAAGGCAGCCCCCTCTTCCTGCAGTCCCTACAGCCCGAGAAGGAGGCTCCCCAGGCCTCCCTCGGGGAGGGTCCCTCGGCTGCTCCTCCTTCCAAAAGTGGCCAGAAGACACGGCCGTTGATCCCTGAGATGTGCTTCACCTCCAGCGGTGAGAACACGGAGCCCCTCCCTGCCAACTCGTACATCGGTGACGACGGGACCAGTCTGCTCATCGCCTGCGCCAAGTGCTGCCTGCAGGTCCACGCCAGTGAGTCCCGGGCTGGGCCGGGCTGGCGGCAGACCGCCGTGCGCTCTGTGGCCCCTCCCCAGGTGGCCCCCCTGCTTCACGCTGTGGCCCCCTCCCCGGGTGGCCCCCCCTTGGGTCTGCAGAACAAGCAAGCCCCTTTCCTCCGGGCTTCTGTTTGGGGGCGGTCCCAGTGCCTGGCGTCACGGGGTGGCCTTCCCCCTGGCTGATTCTGACAGTCCCTCTGAGGCCAGTCCTCCCCTCAGGGCTCTGGGCAGCAGCAGCAGGAAACGAGGTGCCCATCATCTCCTTTAAAAGCGCTGTGATACCATTAAAATCCGCACTTTGGGGCAGGGGTCAGAATCGATGGTAAAGCTGAGGTTCTAGAGTAGTCCAGGGGATCCCATCTCTCTGCCATGGGCGACCACCCTCTCCCAGAGCCTGAGGGCCCGACGTAGCCCGAGACAGGAAAATGGATGTCTGCCCCTTTCTCAGGCATGAGGGGCGGCAGGTGCGAGCTGGAGCTCCTGGGCCGGGAAGGAAGCTAGAAGCTCTCTGGAGCCGTTAGCCCCGTGGGCTGCCCAGCAGACGAGGCAGCCGTAGCTGTCTACACAGCCCCTGCAGAGGCCCGCCCAGAGCTCATCTTGTCCCCTGGCTAGGAGCCTGTTTGCTGCTCTGCCTTGCTGAGCCCAAGGTGTGAGACATGCTCCTGGGCGGGCGGGCCCCCAGGGGACGGCGGTGCAGGCCCAGGCCAAACCCCGCTCCTCGATGCTCTCTCCCCATTTCTAAACCAGGACCAAGGTCCTAAGCAAACCTGGATCCCCCAGAGCCTCCAGTTTCTGGTTTTGTGAGCAGCGATTGTGCCTGACCGCAGGGCCCAGCCAGCTCCGTGATGCCTTCTGAGCTGCAATAGCCGCAAGGCCCCCTTTCCATCATGTACAGCTCCGTGGTCACTTTCCCAGCTTTCCAGCCTCCCCCGGCCGGCAGAGTCTGGGCAGGGCCTCCAAAACTATACTGGAGACGGCAAGGGCTACCCAGCAGGGGCCCTGCTCTCCTTCCCCCCTACTTGAGTTCCAAATGAGGCACTTCCAGACTGTTCCTGCTGCGCGCAGTGGCCTGGATTCAGGGAGAGAGAGCAGGGAGAGCAATTGCCCTAAATGCTGCCGCCGAATTCCAGAAGGCCGTCGACTCTGCATGCGGCCTGGCGACAGATGCTGCCCGTCTCAGCTGCTCCCTCCCCTGTCTTGCAGGTTGCTACGGCATCCGCCCTGAGCTGGTCAATGAAGGCTGGACGTGTTCCCGGTGCACGGCCCATGCCTGGACTGCGGTAACTCACCCCTGCAGCTGGGTGGTGCCCTGAAAGCCGTGGAGGCCTGGGGGTGGGGGTGGGATGGGTGGTGGGCCTTGGATGCCGGCTCTGGCCTGGTCCCCAGGGTGACCTCGGGCTGGCCGCCTCGCCTCCCTGGGTCTCGGTTTCTTCAACCTTGGCAGCGAGGGGGTGGAGCCCAGTGTACCCCCCAGCCCTGGCCAGTCCCTGCCGTGGCCACTAGTTTGAAATGTAAAGACCGCGGGCAGGGGCCGGAGCAGGCCCCAGGGCAGAGAGGCACCAGCCCTGCCCCGCACCCCCTCACCGTGTGGTCGTTTGGTTCCTGCAGGAGTGCTGTCTCTGCAATCTCCGGGGAGGAGCCCTGCAGATGACCACTGACCGGAGGTGGGTGGCAGGGTCTCCTCCTGGGTGTGTGGCCTTGGGCCCAAGGCGTGTGGGGGGACCAGGAGGAGCCGCTGGCCCAAAATGTCCCTTAAGGTCCTGTAAGTCCCCATCAGCCAGCGGCGCAGAGGTTGTGGGGGGCAACAGCTATGAGATGACCCCAGGGCCCAGGGGCGGGGTGCACCCGTGAGTCCTCACCCCAGCCTGCCCCCCTGCCCCCCCGCCCCCCACCAGGTGGATCCATGTGATCTGTGCCATCGCTGTCCCCGAAGTGCGCTTCCTGAACGTGATGGAGCGCCACCCCGTGGACATCAGCGCCATCCCCGAGCAGCGGTGGAAGCTGGTAGGTGCCTGGCACTTTGCCCCAGGGGTGCAGGGCGGTCGCCCGGGAGCCAGAGGCCGTTGATTGCAGTTTGGCCAAACCGATGTCTTTTCAGAGGCGCAGCAGGCCCCTGGCTTCTGGGGTCTCTGTGCAGAGATGTCCGCCGTACAGCCAAGCAGCGTGTGCAGTTCATGCCTTCCCGTGTAGGGGAGGCTGCCCTCCCCCTGCCCTGGGCTTGTGTAATTACCGTGAGCTCGGCACTCAGACAAGCCTTCCAGCGCACCGGGCAGCGTCACTAACCGTGGCACGCTGTCGCGGCAGAGCGCGCGGCTTGCTCCTTGTGCGTGACAGAGCTTTACACACACTGACCCTCCACCGCCCGGCCCCCTCCCCGGGCCCCTGCAGCCTCCCTTCTGCTCTCTGCGTCCGGGAGTTGGACTCTGAGTGGGGTCATGCAGGATGTGTTCTTCTGGGCGTAACAGTCAGTCTGCGTGCTTGCCGATGGCAGGATTTGCTCCTCCTGTGGCTGAGTAATATTCCATTGTGTGGACACTCCCCGTCTTCGTTCCTCCCCTGGTGGATGCGGGGCTGTTTCTGTGTTTTGGCCGCCGTGGACAATGCTGCCGTGAACACGGGCCGGCAGATACCTTCCGGAGATGCTATTTTTATTTCCTTTGGGTAAACGCCCTATCACGGAATTACTGGATCGTATGGTGGTTCTATTTTTTGTAACATTTTTTAAAAGTAATCTCTATACCCCACTCGGGGCTCGAATGCACACCCTGAGACCAGGAGTTGCGTGTTCCACCTCCTTAGCCAGCAGGCGCCCCCGATGGTTGTATTTCTCACTGTGTGAGGCCCCTCCGTCCTGTTCACAGAGCGGCTGCACCCATTTGCACTCCCGCCAGCCGTGTAAGAGGCTCCCCTTTCTCCACGTCCTTGCCAACACCTGCTGTTTCTGGTGGTGTTGACCTTAGCCATTCTGACAGGCATGAGGCGGTATCGCATTGTGGTTCTGGTCCGTATTTCCCTGCCGATGAGGGACGGTGAGCATCTTCCCCCGTGCCTATTGGCCACCTGTCGGTCTTCTTTAGAAAAATATCTGTTGAGGTCATTTGCTAATTTTTAAATTGGGGTTTGCTCTTTTTTTTGCTGCTGAGCTGTAGGAATTCTGTAGCTGGAATTCTGTAGCTGGCCCCACTTCCCTCTGCAAGGAACGCACAGCTTGCCTCGGGTGGAGCGTGGTGTCGAGGGGCTCCCACCGCTTCCTCTCACCAGTGATGGTCACCCTGGGGGAGCCCCTGGGATGGCAGGCGGGGTGGGCGGAGTGTGACTGTGAACATGCCACCGGCCAGCCACATGACTTTGGACAGATCCCTTGGCCTCTGCGGACCTCGGCCTTCCCATCTGTACGCTGGGCGGCCATGGCCTCCTGCCTGGTGAGCAGTAACTGGGCCCGACCACCCGGCTCGGGCTGAGCTGTCTGTGCACTAGCTCCTGCTCTCAGGCCCGTCCTTGCCGTGACTTCACGGCTTTGCTGCAGACACGTGTGGGGCTCTGCCAGGGACGTGTGTCGTGGCACCTGACAGCACCGGCCACTTTACCCAGCTGGTTTATTTGCCGGCTGCCGGGGGCGTTCTGAGCGTGCTGTTCCTCCAGGCTGCGGGCGGGCAGGAGGCAGAGAGGGCTTCGGCCAGCAGGCCTTTTGGGGAGTCCTGTGGGGACATGGCGCTTGGAGCCCGCAGGTGCAGGGCCACCTGGCAGAACGGGGCAGCCGGAGGGAGACCGTGTGGGAGGGGTGGGGGGCCTTGGCCGCAGAGCATGGGGCAGCTGGCGCCAGCCCTGCCGGGGGCGGACAGGTGATTAGGAAGAGGCCGGTGGCCTGCAGGTGATCCTCCAGGAGCGTGGCCATAAAAGGCTTCATTATTCAGGTGGAGGGATGGTGCGGCGCGCCGTGCCCGTGATAGATCCTCCCTCCCAGACGCTTTATGGATCATCTGACATTTCCAGCTTGCAGCCTCTTCATTACCAGCACTTGTAACGATGAATTAAAAATCCTTCTACACGAGGCTCACTTGTACTGCCTAATGGAGCCTCGCAAGGAAGCCAGCAGTTAACTCCTGCTTGCCCAGCTGCCCGCCCACCTTCCAGGGCCACATGCTGGCCACAGGCTCAGGGATGGTCACTCCTGGTCATCTCCGTCCGTCTGTCCCCATGACTACCTGCCTCTGGCCCTGGGCGCTGCAGGTGTCCTGGCTAGCGGGAGCGGCCCCGTCCATACTGTGGCTGAGTCCAGATGAGCTTTCGGGTTAGCCCGATCCGCACCCATGCTCCCCCTGTCACCAGGCTGGGATAATCCCCAGAGGAACTTTGAGGTCTGGTGGGGTCTCCCGAGTGGGAAAGACCAGCTTGTGGGGGTGGTGGAGGCAAGGCAGGTGGGGGGCAGGTGCTTTGAGTCCGTTCTGCCCTCCTGTCGGCCCTGCTTTGAGGTGGAGGGGCTCACATCAGCCAGCACGAGGAGGGAGGCAGGCATCAGCCAAAGCAGGGTGGTGGGTGGGCATGAGAGGCAGGCTGAGGACATGGGACCTGGTGTGCGTGTGTGATGGGAGGAGAGTGCCTGCAGGTGGGAGCAGCCTCCCAAAAGCCAGCGTCACACCCTCCTGTGGCCCCGGGCCCCCCAGACTGCTGCTCTGCACCAACGTCTGACGCACCCTCTGCACCCCCTTCTGCAGCCTCCAGGGGAGACCCAGACGCCCAGCACCAGGGGCTCCTGACAGATGGCGCGGCGGGGGCCTGGCCCGCGTTCTCACTGGTGCGGAAGCTCAGAACGAGGGGTCACTACCCGCGGGCTGAAGTGCTTTGTGCCGTCAAGCGTAGCCATCGGGTTCCCCCCGGTCTCCACTGTGGGGCCGGCCCAGCTCTGGCCCCGGGGGGTGCGGCAACACTGCTTGATGCCCCACTGGCTTTGTGGCGGGACCTCCGCTCCCTGCCCTGGGGCTGCTGCGAGCCTCCCCGCCAGTGCGAGGAGGCCTGGTGCTGGAGGGTTAACGCCGCCGCGCCTGCGGTGACCGCGCCTGTCCCTGCAGGCTGGCGGGATTAGGTATTGACAGTTTAATAATGAGATCTCATTGCCATCGATCGCAGTCCCGCCGAGCTCCTGCGGCGCCCTTTGCTGCGCTGCTTATCTGGCTTTTGAACATGGTTTACAGAGTGATAAAGGCCGGCTTAGTAAATGCTCAGAGTGATGGCGCAGCGGGCCTTGGGGGGTAGGGCTGTCCCACCTCCCGGACTCGGGCAGTTGGCGGGGGGAGCAGCCTCGTGGAAGAGGCAACAACACGGTGCCTTATATTCAAAATTAAGGTAGAATTTCCCATTTTAAAGTGTACAGTTGAGTAGCTTTTAGTACATTTCACAGAGTTGGGCAACCATCACCATGTTCTCGTTCCGGAACATTCTATCCAAAAAGAAACCCCGTCCGTCCCCATCAGCTGTCACACCCCCCCTGCTCAGCCCCCAGCCCCCATAAGCCCCCTTCCCGTCCGTGGAGGAGCCTGTTCTGGACGTGTCACACACATGGACTCATGCCACGTGGCCTTCTGTGTCCAGTTCCCTCCCTGAGTGTTGTGGGCTCAGGGTCCGTCCACAGGAGCAGTACCTGTCGGTGACTCGCCCCTGTTTGTGGCCAAGTGAGGCTCCCGTGCATGGCTCTCAGTGCCTGTTTCAGGCAGCTCTGCAGAGAGGGTGTGTGGAGAAGGATCCAGAAGTGCTCTGGGGGAAGCCACTGGCTGGGTTTGGGGGGCTCTCCCCCAAGGTCAAAACCCCCGGCCATGTGGAGCTCTGTGGGCTTTGCCCCCCATGCCTCCCCCCACTCCACCCGTGGGGACCGCTGCCTTCCAGCCCTGGGTCTCGAGGGCCATCCCGGGGAGACCTCCCAGCCCCATTTCCTCTGCCTGTGCCCCCCCAGAAGTGCGTGTACTGCCGGAAACGGATGAAGAAGGTGTCGGGTGCCTGCATCCAGTGCTCCTGTGAGCACTGCTCCACCTCCTTCCACGTGACCTGCGCCCACGCCGCCGGGGTCCTCATGGAGCCTGACGACTGGCCCTACGTTGTCTCCATCACCTGCTTCAAGCACAAGTCAGGGAGCCACACCGTGAGTGCCCGGCCCGCCCCCGCCCGCCCCACCGCCGGCCGCCTGCGCCCTGACACAGCCGTGTCCCCGCCACCCCAGGTCCAGTTCCTGAGGGCCGTGTCCTTGGGCCAGATGGTCATCACCAAGAACCGCAACGGGCTGTACTACCGCTGCCGGGTCATCGGCACCAGCACGCAGACCTTCTACGAAGTAAACTTCGACGACGGGTCCTACAGCGACAACCTGTACCCGGAAAGCATTACCGTGAGTGGCGCGGGGCGGGCGCGGGAGCAGGGAGGTGGCCCGAGGGGCTGCCCGGGACCCCTGCAGGGGAGACGCCGCCTGGTTCTGCGGACACAGAGCCGAGGGCAATCGATTCTAGAAAAGCCTGCAGCCGGGGGGCCCCATGCACCCAGGCCCCGGCACCCACACGCTTGCCTCAGGAGTTGAGGCCCAGCATGCCACCTGCCTCCTCGCAGCCAACACCTAGCAGTTAGGACGGATGAGTGTGCCAGGCGTGGCGTGGGGGGGGCGCTAGCGACCCACCGAGGCCAAGGGTGCCTGGGGCCTCACCTCCTGCCGCCTTCTTCCCCTGCAGAGTAGGGACTGTGTCCGGCTGGGACCCCCGCCCGAGGGGGAGTTTGTGGAGCTGCGGTGGGCGGATGGCAACATGTACAAGGCCAGGTTCATTTCCTCTGTGACGAGCCACGTCTACCAGGTGAGCGGGCCTAGGGGGCAGAGGGGCGGAGGGGCGGGTCCTGGCCAGCTCCTGCCCGCCCGGTGTAAATGGTCCGGGCTTGTTGCATCTGTAAGCTGGAAGGGTCTCAGTTGTCCGGTGTTTTCCCCATCGAGAGGTCTTCCCGGGTGCGTGCGTGGCAAACAACATACGTGGTGTAAAATTTACTGTGATGAGCATTTTTAAGTGTACAGTTCAGCATCCCTGATTTTTTTTTAACCTGGATAGTTGTGAGTTTCTTCCCATGATTGTGGAAGAGAAATTACTTAGCAGCCTGAAATCTTGGAAGAAAATCACCCACACTCCAGCCGCCAGAGTTGACGGCCGCTCACCCGCGGCTGTTCTGCTTTCTCCTGTATTCGCCAGCACCCGTCTCTCTATCACACCCCGACACCCCTTCTCCTCTCGCTGCCTTTCCACGATGAGTGGGGCCACCCCTGAGAACTACGCCCCTTTGCAGGTGGAGTTTGAGGACGGGTCCCAGCTGATGGTGAAGCGTGGGGACATCTTCACCCTGGACGAGGAGCTCCCCAAGAGGGTCCGGTCGCGGCTGGTAAGTGGTGTGGCCCAGCCAGGTGGGGGCGCTGTCCCCAGAAGCCTTTAGCAGCCCTCAGGGAAGGGCCCGTCCGAAGGGGCTTGACCTCCCCTTGGTCCTGCTCCCAGGGAGGGAGCCTCGTCCGTGGCGGCAAGGACAGCTTGCAGGGCTGGTGACAGCCCCGCCAGGAGGACGCAGCCCCGCAGGAGCCCGGCCCCCGGCCACTGTGCTCCATGGCAGCCACTCGAACACGATATCTGCCTCCGGAGTTGGCGGCGTGAACATAGCCGCTTTGGCAAAGCTCACCCCCTTGCCAAGGGGTTAGCGAGGCCTGGGGTTGAGAGACGGTGACTGGCCTTTTCTCCCAGGCCTTTTGCGGTTGGCTTTCTTTCATGTTTAATCCGAAAGGCAAGGTTTTGAGGATCAGGCGACCGTGGCGGTTGGTGGATGACCTCAGAGTAAGAGCTGGTGCGGTCGCACTGCTGGCCTCAGACCGAAGGTTCCCGTGGGGAAGCACGGGGCTCGCCGGACCCAGCCTGGCTGGGCTGCTCCTTGTAGCCGCTGTCTGGTGGGACAGACCAGGCTCGGGCCGCCCGCTTTCCTGGGGGCTGGGGGCTGGGGGCTGGGGTCTGAGGGTGGAGGGCCCCTGTCCCCGGGCCCTGCCTACTGGGAGGCTCACACGCAGGACTGGGGGTTCATGCAAAGGCAGGAGTGCTGAGCAACACCCCTGGCGACCGGTGTCACTCTCAGAAGGTCACTGGATAAGGGACAGTGGCTCAGGGACTTTGGCCCCCAGCGGAGTGGGCGTGTGCCCCGCCAGGTGCCCAAATGGAGCCCCTGTGTCAGTCTCTCGGGGCTGCTGTCATGAAGCCCCACATCTGGGGGGCTTACGGTACAGATGGCATTTCTCATGGTTCTGAAGGCTGCACCTCTGAGGTCAAGGTGTGGGCAGAGTTGGTGGCGGGGACCGTGGCTTCCGGTTCACGGATGCCTCCTTCTGGTGTCCTCTCGTGGCTGGAGGGAGAGGGAGAGTTCCGTGGGGTCCTTTTGATTTAAGGGCACTGACCCCATTGCCGAAGGCCCCCCACTTCCTGATACCGGCACCTCGGGGGAAGGGCTTGGACAGATGAATCTGGGGGGGACGCAGACCTTCCGTCCACAGCGCCGCCCCGCTAACCCCTGTGCTGTCTGGTCTCCTGCAGTCGCTCAGCACAGGGGCACCTCAGGAGAGTACCTTCTCGGGGGAGGAGGTGAAGGCCGCCAAGCGCCCGCGGGTGGGCACCCCGCGCGCCCCCGAGGACTCAGGGCGGAACCCGGACTACCTAGCGTTCATGGAGAGCCTCCTGCAGGCGCAGTGCCGGCCCGGGGCCCCCTTCTAGGACAGCCGGCTGCCCGGCGACCCCTCGGCCCAGCAAGGCAGGCGGCGGCGGGCCCTGGCGTTTGCTTGCTGTGAATTCCCGTCCTCGCCTCCCCCGGCCCCAAGAGGCTACCTCCGTGCGCGAGGCCGCCCCGCTCTGCGGCGACAGGAGCGAGCAGGACACCGGCGCGCGGCCCGGACTCAGGGAGCAGGGCCACGCGGGCTCTGGGGGGCTGGCCGGGGACTCGCGCCACCCCCACCACTCAGATTCGTAAACCACGTAAGCTCTTCTTCTCGAAAAGGTGCTACTGCCTTGCCTGCCTCCCGAGCAGCCTTTGAGATTGTGACTCCTGTACATACGTCACCTTTGTGAGGCTCTTTCTAGAAATACCTGTTGTTTAAAAAAAAAAAAACACGAGAAAAAAAGGAAAACAGAAAAGGAAAAAACCCGCAAAGTTGTTTTCTAGATTTGTGGCTTTAACAATGAAACAAAACAAAACAAAAATGTTCTTTTTCTCAGAACCAAGATACGCCGAGGGAGATGAAAGCATCTCGGTTTTTTTTGTTGTTGTTTTAAAACCTCGCTCGTCTCTGCGAGCAGCAGGGAGGTGCCTGGGAGGCCGGGCAGGGTGACTGGGACAAGCGTCGGCCTGTCCCCCCTCTCCCTGGGCTTGGCGAAGGTCTGGGCGGCTGGCCCCGCCTCCTTGACCAGCGCCCGCCCCCCGTTGCTCTCTACACCGACAGGAGGAGGCCGGCCGTGCCCTTTGGGGGCGACCGCTGGCCGTGGGGGTCCAGGAGCCCCCCTCCGGTCCGCGCACGCCTTCGCAAAATAAATACTCTCTCTTCTGGTTTGCTCCATCTTTTGCTTCTTCCCCTCGTGAGAACCACTGCACGGCTGAGGCCTCCAGTGTTTGCAAACGGGCTTGGTGCCCACAGAGTGTCCCCAGCACTGCCCAGGCCGTCCGTGGGCCTCCCAGCAGGTGCGTGGCTGGCTGCCTTTGGCCGTCAGGAGAGGGAGGACACGGGGCCACGCAGGACTCCCAGGTGGCCCAAGTCCAGCCGTTTCCCTGTGTGGGCGAGTTCTGTGTCCCCGGGCTCTGGCCACCCAGGTGCCCCCTGCGTTGGCTGCTGTCCCACGTGTGCAGGGTCGCCCGCTTTGGTCCCCGAGGGGCCGGCGGCACCCTGTGTCCCATTTGGGAAGTGTGGACTTGTGTGTCTGGGGGACAGCAAGAGAGAACCAGACCCGCCTCCTGAGAGCTGTGGGTCAGATTTATGAGAGCGTGCCTGTGAGGGGCTTGGGACCCCCGCCCCCTGCTGTCCTGCCCAGGGACTGACAGCATAATTTTGCTTGTGTAAAAAAAAAATTAAAAAATAAATAAAGAGTGTTCTGATGGTTTCCAGGCCAGAAAGAACTATTATAAGGAGAACGGAAAGAATGTAAATGAGCCGAGAACCTTTCATTTCCTTGGTGGGGGGCGGGGGGGCAGGTGCCCCTGGAGCGGGGCGGGGGCCGGAGGTCCGGAGGGGAGTCAGCCGGGATGTGGGGGTTTCCCTCTGCATGCAAGCCCCGCCCAGATGCGGCACTGTGTTCATATGTAGTTTGAAAATGCTATTTATATTGTAAAGAGAACAAAAAGAAGCGAGCTGGCCCTCTGGGTCAGAGGAGGGGGCCAGACCCAGGGGGTCTTTCTGGGTCTAGGGTGACGGCAGACAGGCTGCGGCTCGGCAAAGGGGAAATGCACATTTCCCCACAAAGGTATATCCGTGTCTATGTACAAAAACGAGAAACAGAAACACCCACCCACCCTGATTTTTCTCCCACCCGAGATTAAGGATGCGCTGTATTTTTGCCTAATTTCCCCTGCCTCTAGGTTCATAATGAATTAAAGGCCCGTGAGCGCTGTCGTGGCGGTGTCTTCATTTCTGGGGGGGGACTGCTGGGAGGCGAGAGGGCATTTCTCGGGGGGGCGTGCTGGGCCACCTGCTGCCAGACAGAGCTGAGGGGAGGCCTCCCCAGGGTGGTGCAGGTGGGGGTGCGGCCTGGCCCCTCGGCTCCCGCTTCCAGCTCCGGATGAGGCAGTCTCTTCCCCGGTCCTTGTCTGTCCGCGGCTTGTGTCCCGCAGACCCCTCCCCGGAGGCTGTCGGGCTCCACTCACAGGCAGGCTGGGGGAAGCGGTGGCTGGGGCAGCAAGTCCCCTCTGAAAGACAACTCTGCCTTTGACCCCTTGCTTGTCCAGGGCGGGTGGCCACCCTCCCACTGCCCTCCTGACCACCCAGTTCCAATGGCATCCGAGCCAAGGAGCACGCCAGACCATGGGTCTCCCAGGCCCGGGATGAGATGGGGCCCCTCCCTTCATGAGTGTGCCACTGACCCCGCGGGTCCTGAGTGTGTGGTACCAGTGTGGCAGGTCTCATCCCCGTCCTCATGGAGCCAGCAGGACTCAGGGACGCAGCTGGTAAGTATGGCTCAGCAGGCGAGGTAGAAAGAGCAGAACAGGGAGAAAGGAGATGATGAAGTGTCAGCAGGCATGGTCTGTGCACATGCAAAGGCCCCGGGGCAGTACCAGGCCTGGTGTGTTGGAGGCCCATGTGGCTGGAGCAGAGTGGGTGAGGGGGAGAGAGAGGAGGGGAGAACGGGGAGGAGATGGGGACGGGTCGTGCGGGACCTTGGGGACCCCAGGGAGGACTTGGGCTTTTACCTTGAGGGAGGTGGGAGCCCTGGAGGGCTGTGGGCAAAGAAGGGCCCACCTGACTGGGGTGCTCATGGGCGTCCTCTGGTGGCCGCTACAGGGAGGCCGGACTGGGGCGGGGGTGGGGGGTGGGATGAAGGCAGGGCTGTGCTGAGTGCCTGGAACAGTGGTTTTGCCACAAACAGATGGGGCAGGCCCGGGGCAGGGGAGACCAGCTTAGACCTGAGCAAAGACACCGCAGGTAGACCCACGACTGGAGACGCTGGTCTGGGGACAGGGGAGGGCGGACCGTGGGGCCTTTAGGCAACGCCAGCGTGCGGATGACGTATTTACTGGATGCTTGACGTGGGGACCTGGGACTGGGCCCTGGGGAGCTGGTGTGGGACAGTGGGGGCCCCAGACGGGGTGCCCATCTCTGGGCCTCGGTTTCTCTCCCCAGTGTGGTCGTCCTTGCATGGCAGTTGCGCCCTGAGCAGCAGTTTCCTTGGATAAAATCAGCCACTGCAGCCCTCATCCTGCTTCTCAGACCCTCCTTTTCAGGGAGCCCCTGCCTGCAGCATCCTCTCAACAGCTCCAGGACTCAGTTTCCCCATCTGCTACAGGGACCTCTGTGGCCCTGACTGGACAGGTCAGCATCGTCCCCGGAGGATCCTCCCGGGGGCCTGGCAGCCACGGTCTGTTCTCAGCCCCGGAGAGGGTCTGGCATAGCCACAGAGGGCCCACTGCCTCCCCCACTCAGTCGGGCAGCCGTGCAGAGCCCATGGGGGTCCCGGGCACCCTGGGTGCCGGGCCCTGTGCCAGGCCCTGGAGAGAAGCCCGAGGACAAGGGAAAGACAGCTGCTGCTTCTCTGGAGTTTGGGGTTCAGGAAAGCAGGGGGACCACAAATACAGCTTTGACACGTGCCTGCACAGACTGGAACAGGCAGAGATGCAGGGGAAGCTGGTGGTCACCGAAACCTGTTGGAGACGATATCCAGGACACTCTTCTGGGAGGTGATGTCTAAAGGATCTGACCCCTCAAGGGACAGCCCATCAGGAAGACTCGGGAAAGGTGCCCGACGTGGTGAGTACACTGTCCTAGGACCAGGTTTGGCGACCTGTAGCCTCTGGGCCAAGCCTGGCCTTCTCCCTGTCTTTGTAAATAAAGCTTTATTGGCACATAGCCATGCCCATTCATTTCGTTATCATCTGGGGTGGCTTTTGCCTACAGCAGCAAGGCTGCCCTGCCTGCAAAGACAGACATACTCAGCATCTGGCCCCTTACTGAAAACAAATGTGTTCATCCCAGACGTAGAGTGGGCGGGAGGCTGCCGTCACTATGTCCCCTCTGGGGGCAGCCCTTGGGGCCCAGATCCATCTCATCTCTCAAAGGCCCCCAGTTAGGCCACCTGCACCCTAGCCCCCCACCCCCTCCAGGAGCATGGTAGAGAGAGAGGCTTGGACCAAAGACCCTCCACCCATCCATCATCCACCTGCTGGGGGGCTCTGGCCTCAAAGCCTCTGCACCAAACCGTGGCCCGTGGCCAAGCCCTGCAGGCTGCCCCCCGCCCCCCAAGTGACCACCTTTGGCAGAGGACAGCAGACAGGCCTCCATTGACCTCTGCGGTCTGGGACCCCTGCTGTCACTGTTCGTGGCTTTTATGATGGTGTTGGAACCTCTGCGCGGCCGCTCTCCCCCCAGTCTTGTCGCCAGCCTCCCCCCGCGTCCTCCAGGCTGCCCGCCACCCCTGCGAGGCCCCTCGGGAACAGAGAGCCACAGCCACCAGGGAGAGCAGCCTCCCAGAGACCCCAAGGCCCCAGAGGCTGGGCACAGAAAGCGGGGCTCACAGCAGGAGGGACAGGCCTTGGAGCGCTGGGGGACACTCGCCGGTGAGCATTATTTGTAGATGAGATCTACTTTGTGCTTTTGCTCCATTAACAAAGAAAAGAATTATTTGGTGTCTCGGACAGCCCAAGGGGCGGCACTTGGCAGCAGGGACTAGGCCAGGGAGAGTGAGTGTCCAGATGCCCGGCGTCCCCTCCATGTAGCTTCCATCCTGGCCACTCAGCAAGCGACAGGGACAGATGACTCCCTCCCGGCAGCCTGCATAGGGGAGAGGCAGGGAGGGGCCTCTCTCTCTCACCCCACTAGCCCCAGCAGCCCTTCCGAGTGGCCCCTGCTGGCCCCTGGACACTCGCGGCTCTGTTTTCCCAAATCAGCTTCCTGGGGTCGTGGTCACCAAGGACCATGAACTGAGTGGCTTAGAACAGCAGACATGTATTCTCTCAAAGTCCTGGGGGCCAGTTGTCTGAAATTCTGGTGTCGTGGGCCCCCGCCCCGCTCCCCGGGGCCTCCCAAGGAGGATCTTTCCTGCGTCTCCCTGCTTCGGTGGCCCCAGTGTCCCTTGGCTTGTGGCTGCATCGGCACATGACCGCCTCCCTGTGTATCTGTGTCCTCCCTGCTCTCTGTCTCCCGTGTCCATCAGCCTTTCCCTTGTAAGGGCTCCAGGCGTGGGCTTTGGGGCCACCCGGGTAGGGCAGGATGCTCCCCTCATCCCAAGACCCTTAACTACATCCGTGAAGATAATTTTCCCAAATAAGGTCGGAGGCACTGGGAAGTAGGGCGGGGTGTGTCTTTGGGGGCCCCCAGTCAAGCTGCTCCAGCATCCCATCCCCCGCCGAACCCGGTGGTCCCTGCTCTAACTGCCCAATCCCCCCACTTGAGTGTGAGCCCCGTGCATGTAAGGCCCTGCCACTCTGGACCCAGGGCCTGGCAGGGGGATCTTCGAGTCCCGGGGTTGGCAGGGGGGCTCCTGAGAGCCTTGGGAGGTGGGGCGCCTACGGGGGCAGGTGGGAAAGGGTCTCGAGAGATGAGGCGTGGGAGAGAGTAGCAGGGCAGGCGGGCGGCCTCCGGGCATGCCCTTTGGAACAGCTCAGACGGACAGCACCATCCTGGGCCACGCACCGCGCACGGTAGCTGGTTAAAATCCAGCAGGACGTGCTGGGAATCCCGAAACGGAAAACCACGTGGGCCCAGCTGTGCTGCCAAGGGTGTTTTGAAGCTGGTGTTTTGACTGGATACCGTTCGCTTAATAACAAAGCTACCAGGCGCCCGGGTGGCTCAGTTGGTTAAGCATCTGCCTCCAGCTCAGGTCATGATCCCGGGGTCCTGGGATCGAGTCCTGTGGGCTCCCTGCTCAGCAGGGAGCCTGCCTCTCCCACTGCCTGCTGCTCCCCCTGCTCATGCTCTCTGTCTCTCAAATAAATAAGATTTTTTTAAAAAATTAAAAAAAAAAAAACCAAAGATACCTACACACCGACTCTGCACGCTAGTTAGAAAACCATGTCCCCGCAGCTTCGCCCTTCCGGAGCTGCGTTATGTAAATACAGGGTTGGACACATGCATAAAGTAATGGTCCATGATGAGGGCCAGGTCTCTCTCCATCAGAGAAAGAAATCATAAGGAAGTCAAGGGCTGGGAGGAGCTAGAATGGACCTTGTCCTGGGTTGGAATTAGGACTGTCGGGACGAACTCGTGGTTTTCGTACATGGAGAGACCATAGGTGTGGACAGATGGATGGGCACCACGGACAGGCGGGGGTGTGCATGCGTGGGTGCCGTGATGCCCGCAGCCATGAGCACCCTTGGCGCCCAGACTCTGGCTTCTAAATACCATCCTGCCATATGAGGAACCGGAGCTCCTCGGGAGATCATCCACTGTATGCCTGGGGCAGGGAACACACAAGATAAATTTGAGCATCCTGTGTTGGCAGCGAGCAAGGAAATAACTGGAAAAGGACACGGACGCCTGGAAAGGCCACTTGCAGGAGCCAAGGCCAGAACAGCTGGAACCACAAACTCAGGGATGGTTTTGGACTCTAACCTATAGAATAAAATAAATATCCAGACTCCTGAAAATGAATGAATGAATGAACGTGAGAGAAAGGCTAAGGACAGCTCTTCCTTGCAGATCCTAATTACTGAACGGAGGAGGGAAGAGAGGAAGGGCGTTTACTTTCAGGCCGCTTGCATGCAGCCATCCGGCAAACGCTGATGGAGCGCCTTTCTCATCCTGGCTCCTTTCCAGGGGCTTGGGCTGCCCTGCAAAAGAAGACAGGAAAAAAAATAAACCCCCCCTGCCCACAGGAGCTCACAGCCTCTCAGGGGAGGCAGATGGGGGCTGGGGGGTGAGTTTATGTACGGCATTCAGGGTCTTGCTGAGAATGTGACATCTGAGCAAAGACGCAAAGGAAGTGAGAGAGTGAGTCGAGTGTACATCGAGGGGATGAGAGCTCCACGTGGAGGGCACGGCCAGTGCAAAGGCCCTGGGGCAGTACCAGGCCTGGCATGTTGGAGGAACATCGAGGAGGCCCGAGCAGCTAGTGCAGAATGAACAAGAAGGACAATAAACAAATGGATTAAATATTTATTAAGGGCCTACTGGTTACCATGGCTTTAAGAAAAACGAAACGGGAAAATGATAGGTGATCAGGAGGGGCTATTTTGGCCACAGATGCAAGGTAGGCTTCACTGAGGAGGTGACATTTCAGTAAAAACCAGAAGGAGGTGAGGGAGTGAACTAGGTGGAGATCTGGAGGAAAGGTGTTCTTGGCAAAGTGAACAACACATGCAAAGGTCCTGGGGCAGCACTGGGTCTGGAGTGTTGGAGGAGCAGCAAGGGGACCCATGTGGCTGGAGCAGAGTGAGGGGGAGAGGAGGAAGGGAGGGCAGGGAGGGAGCTGGAGACAGGTCCTGCAGGGCCTTGGGCCCCCACCCACTCCACTGGGAGGACTTGGGCTTCCCTCCCCCACCCCGGGAGGTGGGAGTCCTGGAGGGCAGAGGAGGGCGGGACCCGATGCAGGAGCGCTCAGGCGCCCTCTGGTGGCCGCTGTGGGAAGGATGGAATGCCGGGGTGTGAGGGCAGGAGCTTAGGGTCGGGTTGGAGGGGACTGCACTGGTCCGGGCAGGAGAGGATGAAAGCAGAGAAAGGACCATTCTTCACGGTTGGCAGCGCGGAGGTCCCTGCCGACCCTGAAAAGGGGCATCAGGGTGGAGCAGGGGAGTGAATGTCTGGTTGGGGGCAGGGTCCACATTTTCAAACACAGAATTACCTGTTTGTTCTTTGGTGAAAAGTAACCACTATGCAATTTTAATAAATCAATCAGCTATTAGTGGGCACTAGGAGTGTCTCTGGTTTTTCCCAATTAGGAGCCACGCTGCAGAGAAGCAGGTTGGTTTGTGGGTTTTTTTTACAATTTTATTCATTTATTCAAAAGAGAAAGCACAAGGGGGGAGGGGCAGAGGGAGAAGCAGACTCCCAGCTGAGCAGGGAGCCCGATGTGGGACTCGATCCCAGGACCCTGGGATCATGACCTGAGCCGAAGGCAGACTCCTAACCGACTGAGCCCCCCCGGGCGCCCCGAAGCGGATATTTGGTACTCACGGGTATATGTCTCTCTGAAATACGTTCCCTTTAAAGGTGTGGGGTGGGGATTGCTGGGTGGAAGCATCTGGACTTTTAATTCCTTCAGCCAGGTGACCCCCTTGTGCCCCGTGCCCCGCTGTGCGATGTGGGTTAACGCCACCTCCCAGACCTCCCGGACGGGAGCTGTGACCCGGCCAGTGGCCTTTGTCTACGGGATAGGTCTACCATGGCTGCAGCATTCCTTCCCCTTCTAATGAGTTGAGCATCCTTTCACATGATTAAAAGCTTTTTGTCAGAACTGTCTTGAAACATATTATTTAAAAAATTCCCCAATGACCGTTCCCGTCAGAGAGAGGGTTGATTTGATGTTCAGTCTCTCTCCACGCTATATCCATCCCGCTCAGCATCACTCGCTGAGCCCCAGGTCAGGGGCCACACCCAGGGCGACTCTTCTCTTATTTGGTTCTGTGAAATTAGAAAATCCAAGCCCATAATTACTGTGCAGCGAGAGTAGTGGTGAGCAGCTGGTGGCGGGACGTCAGCTCAAACTAGGACCCAGAACACACAGAGAGGTCTTGCCAAAGACCTCTTTCTTGCCGTCACCCTGCAGGCTAGCGCAGGGGTGGAGTGCCACCAGGAGTGGCAGCCACTCCGCACCCCGACTTTGGTCCCATTGACTTGCAAAGAATCCCACATTTGGGTATTTGGGTCTGCGGAACATTTGGGTGCTGTTTTAAGATATACGCCCTGGGGCGCCTGGATGGCTCAGTCGGTTAAGGGTCCAACTTTTGATTTTGGCTCAGGTCATCTCGGGGCCTGGGATCGAGCCCCTTGTCAGGCTCCGCAATCCGCTTGGAGTCTGCTTCTCTCTCTCCCTCTTTCTCCCCCTACTCGTGCTCTCTCTCTCTCCCAAATAAATAAAATCTTAAAAAAAAAAAGTCTCTCTCTCTCCTTCTCGCTCTGCCTCTCCCCCCCCAAAATATATATATTCAATGATGAGTCCCCCATCTTGTGCCCCAACCAGAAAAGAAAATCATCCTGTAGCACTGGAGACTCAGACGTCTGGTGACAGAGCCATTTGTGCAAAGGCTCAGTCTTCGGAAGAAACCCCAACTTGTTCTCGGAGTTGGGGTTGTCAGCTCCAAAGGGATGGCCCCAGGCTTCCCCGAGGGCAGAACACGTCCGCACAAGCCCCGTCTGAGATAGCAGCCGTGGACGTGGCTGGAGCAACCGGTATCACAAAGAAATGTCCTCTCCAAGCTCGGGTTTCCAAACTCAGGCCAGCGTCCCTTCCCCGGGACACCCGCGTCCTCCAGCGGGCAAAGCGCAAAGTCTTGTCACCGCCGCCCCACTTGTCAGTCTGCAGAAGAGTGTGACGGGGCCATGGTCATCACTTTCTTCAGACTGGGCTGCCAAGGCTCCTGCTGGCTGTCTCCCAAGCCGGTGGGCTTCCCAGACCAGCCCCACCCGCCTTCCCCGAGCTTCCCTGCAGCTCACAAAACAATGCTCAACAGGAGAGACCCTCCTCTTCGTAGAAAAAGTTCTAGGTGATGAAACAGGGCAGATGCTATGGCAGGAAAACCCACAGACATCCCCACCTGCCTTTCCCTTGTCCCTGTCCTCCACTGAAAAGCCTGGAAAATAAAAAACTTGCCTTCCCAAACTCTCTTACCTACTCGGGGTCCCATGACATGGGTCTGGGGAATTAGAGGGAAGTTTTTAAATTTCCTGCTGAAAGAGACAATCAGGGCTGGTGCTGCCTCCTTTTGCATTCCTTTCTCCTCTTCCTCTCAAGTCAAATGTGGGTGTGATGGCTGGAGCCACAGGAGCCATTTTACAGTCACCAGAGAGAGGTTGAGAGAGGTCCCTCACATCATTCACTCATTCATTGGATTGGTACTGTTTGCCTATTTCCATGGTGTAAAAATCCCACCGTGGCCAATTTCAAGCTGCCAACAGGATGTCACTGAATGCAGAGTTGGAAAGAGAATCACCAAAGCATACCATTATATAATGTTTCCATCAGACAGATACAATAATTATAAAAAACCCCCAGAGCATAGATGGTAGCAAAATGTAGTAAAATAATTAGTAAAATGATGGGATTTGGATATGTATTGCCTTGGTCTTAATATAATAATGTATGTAATTATAAGTTTATATAATTTTATTTTCCACGGTGGCTGTATTTGGCAATCAGTTCATGGAATTCCTGAAAATTTAACGATTGACTCCTGCAGGTTGGCATGAGCTGGCTCCCTGGAAACGCAGGTGACTCGCCCTGGCTTTTGTGTGAGCGGCATGATGAGGAAAGATGCCTCCCCAGGTTGGTTTTGCTCCCGTGTCCGACAATCCAATGTACCAATTTGATACAGACCTGCATTATTTTGCCCAAATTCAAGAGGGGGATAAACACATTTGTTAAGCCCAGAGGTCACTGCATTTTGTTTGGAAAGGATTTGGTCGGGTTCGGCTTTATTTGGGGGCAGCTCAGATCATGAAGGGCCTCACGTCATCTTTCAAGGGTGTCTGAACGGGGCTCGAGGAGTCGCAGGTCCCACACATGCTGCCTGGTCACTGTTCTTGGCATTCACACGATTTCCAGGGTTTGCCAGAGCTCTTCACCCCCACAGCGTGACCCGTGCGGGCGACACAGTCTCCACTCCGTTTGGGCTGCCTTGAAGGCGCCGCTCACGCTTACAGAATATTTCCAGATTGCAGTATTTACCTCGGGTTTTACACCTCAATGAACCACTTTCGTGCCACTGATTCATTTTCTTTAAGTTTTTATGGAAATATAACACACGTACAGAAAAGTATGTTTCAGTGAATGACTTGATGAATTTTGGCAGCTGAGCCCCTTCATAGTCATTCCCCAGATGAGCTCCCATCTCCCTGGGGAGCCCCCCATGTGCCCCTCCTAGTCACTGCACCCCAAGGGGGTGCCCACGTCTCCCTGTTCATCACCCTAGATTCGTTTGCCTGTTTCATATTTTCTATAAATTTGGAATCATGTGGCACATTCTCTGTGTGTCTGGTTTCTTCCACTCAAAATTGTGTCTGTGATATTCATTCATATTGTCTATATCTGTGAGTAGTTCATTTTTAAATTTTTGCATTAAATATGTGATTTCTGCATATGCTAGCATCAGAATAAACCATGGTGCATTTATCCACTCTACGCACGCTGGGCGTCCGGGTTGTGTCCACTTAGGGTCTCATGTGTAGCAATGCTGCGAACCTTCTAAAACAGGTGCAAGCAAGCATGTAAGCCCAGGAAGGGGACAGCTGGGCACACCCTTCATCTATTTTTATAAATGAGGGCAACAGCACGATATAAAACTAGCCATGAGACGTGCTCATCCAGGGACCGTGAATGACAAAGCAAAAAAACAGTGGACAAGGGGTGCCTGGGTGGCGCAGTCGTTAAGCATCTGCCTGCGGCTCAGGGCATGATCCCAGCGTTGTGGGATCGAGCCCCATGTCGGGCTCCTCCGCTATGGGCCTGCTTCTTCCTCTCCCACTCCCCCTGCTTGTGTTCCCTCTCTCACTGGCTGTCTCTGTCTCTGTCAAATGAATAAATAAAATCTTTAAAAAAACAAAAAACAAAAAACAAAAAACAGTGGACGGTACTTGCTGGCATGTACTGGCCAATGCTGTCCTTGAGGCACATGCATAGTCTTTAAGGGACAATCTCACGAGACATTTGGGAAATGGAAGATGGACCCTATATTTCAATTTTGTGAACTGTATGCAAAATTGTCTTGTTGCGTCTTCCTTGGAAACGATTACCCACCTGGAGCCCACACGTGGAGTGACCTGGTCCTGACTCCTAACTGAGTCCTAACTCCTCAGCCTGGCACGGCTCCTCAGGTGCGTCATGGCCACGTCCCCGTGGCCCTGGACCACATGCCCTGTGCTTCAGGCCTGTGCCCGAGCTGTGCCAACCGCATGAAGGGCCCTCCTCATTACTCAAAGTCCATCTCTTACCTTTCCGGTGGCATGCTGTGGCCGACCCGAATGCCCCTCCTCCAGTGTGGGTCTCCTTACCCTGGGTCAGAATTAAGCCTTTCCTCCCCTATGTTCCCATTCCAGCTTTAGATAGTGGTGACCACCCCCCTGGGCAGACATCCCAGAGGGCAGCTCAGGGCCTGGCCTGAAGCTAGTATTCCAGGCTAATTAAATTAGCAATCGACAATACGGACAGAGAGCTATCGCTCTTAGAAGAATCACGTTGCGGCAAAGTTCTTTACATGGCTTTCCTTCCCTGATCTTTGCAACAACCCTGCAAGGCATATTCTCATTTTATATAGATGGGGAAGTGGAAGCACAGAGA
Organism: Ailuropoda melanoleuca; assembly: GCF_002007445.2. Classification (NCBI taxonomy): domain Eukaryota; kingdom Metazoa; phylum Chordata; class Mammalia; order Carnivora; family Ursidae; genus Ailuropoda; species Ailuropoda melanoleuca. The sequence continues at coordinate 3,662,714 of NC_048221.1, forward strand.
GGTGAAGTAACTTACCCAAGGTCACACAGCAAGCAAGTGGCAGAGCTGGGATTTGAACCCAGGATACCTGGGCCCAGAGTCTGCATTTTTGGCCCCTTTGCAGTGGTGCAAGGAATAGTCTGATGACAGTTGCAGGCAGTAGGGGTTGGGGGTCTATCTCAGAGCATCCAGGCTGCCGTGACAGAACACCACAGACCGGGCAGCTTACAAACAGCACGTGTATTTCTCACGGTTCCGGAGGCTGGGAAGTCCAAGATCAAGGGGCCAGAGATTCTGCAGCTGGTGAGGGCCACTTCTGGTCTGTAGTCCACTGTCTCTCCCCGTGTCCTTTCCTAGCAAAAGGGGCACGGGAGCTCCCCGGGGCCTCTTTCATAAAAGTACCGATCCCACTCATGGGGGCTGCACCCTCATGACCTAGTCACCCCGAAGGCCCCGCCTCCTCACACTGTCACCTTGGGAGTAGGACTGAAACACATGAATGTTGGGAGGACAAACGTTCAGTGCGCCATGAGGCTCTGCAGTCTGCGGTTGGGACGTCATTTGCTTGGCACTGTCTACCCGACACTGTGGACGTTTATCATATCATTACATATTCATGATCCACATTTTAATATCAAGCGAATATTATAATTTTTTCGTTTAGCCATAATCGACATTTCCCAGACATATGTGAAGTTACACAGCTCCATTAGCTTGGCAAATATATACCCTGAATACCCACCACCCAACACAAACATAGACTATTTCCCTCCTTCCACAATATTCCCTCATCAACCCTCCATGCTCAGAGGCAACCACTGATCTATTTTCTGTCCCTGTAGACTAAGGCCTCCCCTTCTAGAACCTTCCGTAAGTGCAATCATGCAGAACAAAGGCATTTGTGTCTGGCTTCCTCCCCACTGCACAAAGCATGTGAGATTCACCCACACTGTTGCGCAGTCTTGCCATCTGCTCCTTTTTCACTGCTGTGTAGTGTTCCTGGGCATGGCTGGACCACCGTCTGCTCGCAGCGCTGATGTGCGTTTGGCAATTGCAAGCAAGGCCTCCATGAACTCACTCATACCTGTGTCTGTTTGTAGATACTTTGTGAGAATTTACCCTTGGGTTTTGCTCCCTCTCACTGAAACTTCTTCCCGCTGGGGGATGCTCAAGGTGGTTTCCATCCCAGGGCGCTTCTAAAGAATGATGCAGTGAGGGGCGCCTGGGTGGCTCAGTTGTTAAGCGTCTGCCCTCGGCTCAGGTCATGATCCCAGGGTCCTGGGATCGAGCCCCGCACTGGACTCCCTGCTCAGCGGGGAGCCTGCTTCTCCCTCTCCTTCTGCTACTCCCCCTGCTTATGCTCTCTCTCTGTCTCTCTGTCAAATTAAAAAAAAAAAATGTTGCAGTGATGGTCCTGGCACCGGATCGTAGAGCAAAGAGGGGACAGTGCAGGGGGTGCGGGGTAAGGGGCAATGGCTGCCAGCGCGGCTGGAGCAGAGTAAGCGATGGGAGCTGACGGCCCGGGGCGGGGGCGGGGGTTTGCTGGCAGAAGAGTGGGGAGGCACTAGGAGCTTTCTGAGCGGGGAAACGGTAGGCCCAGCCCAGGGCTTGTGGTGGACGGGAGTGGAGGTCAGGAGGGCCACCATGACGGAACTGAAGAATGAATGGGCTGCGGGCAGCCCTCGCACCCCTGCCTCCGCTGGAGAAAGCACCGTTGACACCAAGGCCATGACCATCTGATAATAGAATCTGTTCGGAACAGCTGCCTGGTGACAAGTATAATAAAGCGTATTAATGAGGCCATTATTACTCCCTAATTAAAAGCTAATAACTAAGAGTTAATTGCCTTTAAAAGATGAAGCAAGGCTGGGCTGGGATTTATCTCTGTTTGCTTTTGCTTGCCTGGATAGGCTGATATTTGGGAACTAATTAATTGAATCAAATCTTAAGAAAACTAATAATCTTCTCATGCCATTTGGGCTGTGAATTACAAGGTGTTTGCGGTGTGTGTCTGAGTGTCTCCATCTGAAGGAGTCCTGTGCTCTGCGTTCCTGCGTGGGGGAGCCCGGGAGCTTGGCAAGGGTGAGGCGGGCATCTGGGGGCCCCTCGTCCTCTTGGTGCTTCTCGCCCTAGCCGGTGGGGCCCAGCGTCCACACGGCCTCCAGGCAGGCTGCCCAGAGCTGCGCAGAGACCGGACAGCCTGGCCAGACTTGAGATCCACTTCCCGTGCTACTAGGCCTGTTGGGACCTTTCATGTTGAACTAGCTTCCGTCTCACAAGAAGTGGCAAAAATAGTACAGAGAAGGGCTGTGCCCACGTCACCAAGCACCCCCCCCAATATGTCATCTTACCCCACCCTCATGCCTTGTCGAAATCGGGAAATCAGCAGAATATGATCAACTCGGACTCCAGGCTTACGCAGACCTCATCAGGAATTCTCTTTTTATTTTATTTTTTAAAAAACATGTATTTATTTATTTGAGAGAGAGAGAGCGGGCGTGGGGGTGGGGAGGAGGGGCAGAAGGAGAGAGAGAATCTCCAGCAGACGCCTCGCTGAGCAGGGATCACAACTTGAGCCGAAACCCAGAGTCAGAGGCTTAACCGACTGAGCCACCAGGCGCCCCAGGCGTTCTCTTTTTAAAGACTCTTAAAATCCATACATATAAAAGAAATAAATAAAAACTCCGTATGTACATTTTTTTCAATTTGGGAACATAAATCACATATCAGCAAGTTCAGCCTTTTAAAATGTACAATTCAGTGGCTTCTATTGTGTTCATAAGGCCGTGCACCCACCACCTCTAGGTTCCAGCACATTCCGTCACCCCATAAAGAAACCCCATCCCCATCATGTCACCTCCCCACCCCCTCCCCAGCCCCCGGCCCCCACAAGTCCTCTTCCCGTCCGTGGAGGAGCCTGTTCTGGACCTGTCACACACGTGGACTCACACCCCGTGTGGCTTTCCGTGTCTGGTTCCCTCCCCAAGTGTCGTGGGCTCCGGGTCCGTCCCTGGGGCAGCGCGTGTGGGCGCCCAGCTCCTGCTCACGTACAAGTTTCTGTGTGAACATGTTTGTAATTCTCTGGGGGTCTGTACTCATTTTTAATTGTGGAGTTTTTAAATTGCACGCATAAAATGCAAATATGCCACTATCACTGTGAGCAAAGCTCATCTCTCTCCCCCTCCCCCCACCCCTGCTCTCAGGGGGAGGCCCAGCTCCTACAACGTGGCCCTCAGTGTGTCTGGAGACATCTGCGTGCCCCCACAGATGCGTACGCACCAAGATAAATTCTCGGTTCTACTGAAATTTGGCTGTACTCCTTGTTTGTGTTTCTAGAAAATCCCCATAGAGTTACCTCCTCCTTTTAATTTTTCCTTTGCGCTTGTAAACTGAGTTATAGCTTAAATACAAAACAGCGTCTATCTCTGTGTCATATACACACCCCTGGGAGGCCACCACCCTCTGGTCCCCCAAATGTGGCCCCTGCCTGTTTAGTATGAGCCTGAAGCCTAAGGAGCTTTTACATTTTTAAATAGATTTTTTTTTAAAGATTTTATTATTTATTCTACAGAGATAGAGACAGCCAGCGAGAGAGGGAACACAAGCAGGGGGAGGGGGAGAGGAAGAAGCAGGCTTCCAGCAGAGGAGCCTGATGTGGGGCTCGATCCCAGAACACCGGGATCACGCCCTGAGCCGAAGGGAGACGCTCAACCACTGTGCCACCCAGGCGCCCCTAAATAGATTTTTTTTAATCAAAAGATGAATGCCTCACCACACACAATTGTATGAAATTCAAATTTCTGTGCCTTCGACAGAAGTTTTTTGGGGACACAGCCACGGCCGTTCACCTCCGTATTATTGTCCGTGGCTGTGTTCATGTGACGATGACAGCAGAGCAGTTGTGACAGAGACTCTGGCCCACGGAGCCGGACGTATTTATTCTCCACCCCTCTTCAGAAAATGTTTGCCACGCCTGCTCCTTGAGGCCTAATCAGCAGGTCCCCTTCATGCCCTGAAGGCTCCCCACAGCCCACCCCCTCCTCCTTTGCTCCTACTTAGTAAGATTCAAATTTCGGGTCATTTATTTGTGCAGTAGGTAGCTAACGGTGTCCCCTGTGTCCATCTCGTGCTTGTTGAAACAGGGGCCCCTGGCCTGGCTTTTATGGAGCCCCCAGACTGGGAGGAGATAGAGCCGGGACCAGACACTCCTCGTCCTATGGGGTCAAAGCTGGGGGACCCGAGGGGTCTGGAGTGGGGCCCCCAGAAGCCTGCTTGGGGAAGCCATTGATGGAGCCAGGCTTTGGAGGATGAGGACATGTAGTCTGGGGAGAAGAGCGTCAGGGACGAAGGTACCGAAGGTACCGGAGGCTAGGAGGGGGAGATGCCCAGAGCGGGAAGGGAGCAGAGGGGCGTGGGCCCTGGAACTCCAGGTTAAAAGGACGCCCTGCCGGAGACAGTGACCGCGGTCCGTCCCAATCACAGAGCCGCTAGTCCCTCGGCTGCTCACGAGCCCTCCATGGCTCCCCGTTCCCCCGGGATAGAGTCCCAGCTATTATGAGCTTGGGTGACATGGGCCGTCGGCGTCTGGTCCCTGCTGATGCTTCCGCCTTGATTTTCTGCCTCGAGTCCCTCAGCTGTTGGTAGGGGCCGCCCCCCGCCATCGTCACCACATTGCAGGGCTGACTCTGCCATCAGCAGCCAGATGCCGCTCTGAGGCCCACTAGCGTCCTCTCCCTTCCGCCCACAGAGCTCCCTGAGCATTTCCCCGACGGCGGGCTGGGCAGTGAGGACTCCTTCCACTTCCGTTTGTTCGGAAAGTCTTTCACTTTCCTTCATTTCCGAAGGCAATGCTTTGTCGGGTATAGAATTCTTGGTGGACGTGTTTTTTTTCCTCCAATATTTAGAATAGGCTGCCCCATTCGCTCCCGGCCTGAGCGGGTCCCGTAGACTTCTGGGGGCTCCCTTGCACGTGGCTTGTCTCTTCTGTGATCAGGGTCCACCTGCGGGCGAGGCCGGGGTGCTGCAGGCGGAGCGGCGGGACGGGCTGGCTGGCGGCTTCCCGCAGGTGCGGCTGTCGGGCAGGGTCGCCTCCCCTCCGAGGTGAGCCCGCTCAGGTGGGGCCGGCGCCTCCCCCAGCCGCCCTCGGGCCACGCACATCAGCTCGGCGTCTGGGCCCGGCCACAGGCCAGGCGGCTTCCCGGCCAGACGTCGCCGTCACTGCCCATCTCTGCTGGGACTCTTGTTCCGGGGCAGGTAGGAACCCCGTCTGCCACCATGCAGACCCTGGCTGACGCCAACCCCTCTCCCTTCTCCGTCACAGTCCTATTGCCCCAGGTCAAGCCCCAAATACTCCCCTGCACGCCCCAAGGGGCGAGACCGGAGTGGGGGTTCCCAAGAAGCGACTCACAACACTTGGGGGGGGGGCTGGACGCCCACCCTGCACTTCCTTCTCCCCCTGAAGCAGCTGCGGGTTTGGGAGAGACCCTGCGGGTGGCGCTGTGCCAGCCTGGGGGAGGGGCAGCGGGGTCTGTGTGCTGTAGGGGGTGCTGCGGCCTCACCCCTGCATTCCAGGACTTTCTCTCGTGCTGTCTTGTCTGTGAATCGCTGTTACTTGTTCTTGTGAGGGAGCCAAGTCACCAACGACCTATGTCCCATCTTTTTTATTTTTACTTGTTTCGATTTCATTTGCTTACTTGAGAGCGTGAGTGAGCACAAGCAGGGGGAGCAGCAGAGGGAGAGGGAGAAGCAGATTCCCTGCTGGGCAGGGAGCCTGACGCCGGGCTCCGTTCCAGGACCCCATTCCAGGACCCCGGGATCAGGACCCTAGCTGAAAGCAGATACTTAATGGACTGAGCCACCCAGGCGCCCAACCTCTGTCCCATCTTGGTGACCTCCCCTCTTCGATTCTCCCCTTTTTTATGCTCCAGGCAAGACTGCTGACAGGTCCCCCCACTCACCCCCTCCAGGCTGTGCATGTGCTGCTCCCTCTGCCTGCAACACCGTCCCTTTACCTGTCTCCCTTCTCTTTATCCTTGGGCTCTTAATTTGGATGGTCCCTCCCCTCAGAGACTTCCCCGCACCGCCCCCCCCCCCCCCCNGTGCCGGCTCTCGGTGAGCTTGCTGCCAAGGACAGCTGTGTTCCATGCCTGGCTCTCAAGACGTGGGTGTGTTTTCGAGTGTGTCCGAGCACTGTGAACTCCTTAGAGGTTCCACAAAGAGATGGAGATGTATTTGTAGACTGGGGTGAAATCCAGAAAGGGCTTGGCAGGACGGCAGGACCAGCCCAAGCACAGTCCTGGAGGCAGGACTTTGCCAGAATCGGCCTAAGGGGGAGGAGTCCACGCTGAGTGTGTTGGGGCTCCTGTGGGCTCATCACGATGTTTCGGTGCCACCGTGCACCTGTGCCGTGTGGCCACCTGCCAGGGCCCCGAGTGTGGCAAGAACAATTAGTGAGTGATAGATGGTGCTTCTGTGGGTCTTGCTGTTGGCAAGGCTCATTGTTTAAATAAAGCTTCTCCCGGGTGTTGGGCAATGAAGGAGGTGGTGTTTCTCAACTCCTGGCCCCACGAAGTTCACAGTGTGCCCGATCCCTGCGGGTGGCGCGGTGAGCTCCGCAGAGTTCCCCTCAGCTGGCTGTTCCTAGGGCTGTGGTCTCTCCAGAAATCATTTGATCTCTGCTTGGGTCTTCGCAGCTGGGAAGCTTTGTCCTATAGAAGACCACAGACTTCGGTCCATGTTTTTAAAACTTTTTATTTTGAAATGATTCTGGAGTGATAGGAAGTTGCAATAACTGTACAGAGAGCAAGTCTGGGCGTCACTCAGTTTCCTCCGACAGTTTACGTCTTACATAAAGGTGACTGTTGTGGCCACCAGGAAACTGACATGGGTACAATGTGTCTAATTCTAGGCGGTTCTAGCCTACGTGCAGCTTGCTGACATCCGGATTCCATCTCCTTAGCAGTCCCTGCGCTCCTAACCCCTGCAGCCGTGAACTCTTCCCCACCTCCATAATTTTGGTTCTTTCAAGACTGTTATATAAACGGAATGGTACAGTGTGTTGCCCTTTGAGATCGGCTTATTTCACTCAAAGTGACGCCCTTGAGATTCATCGGAATGTCCTGTGCCTGAGTGGCTTGTTTCTTTTCGTTATTGAGTACTATTCCGCGGCGCGGGTGCGCGGGTGCGCGGGTGCGCGGGTGCGCGGGTGCGCGGGTGCGCGGGTGCGCGGGTGCGCGGGTGCGCGGTGGGTTTGTTTAACTCTTCACCCGCTGCGGCTTCGGCCTGCTGTAAATAAAGCTGCTATGAGCAGTCGTGTCCGGGCTTTTGCATGGACATAAGTTTTCATTTCTCTGGGATAAATGCCCAGGAGTACAATTGCTGGATCGTATGGTAAGCGTTTCGTGCTTTAAGAAACAGCCAAGCTGTTTCCCAGAGAGGCTGTACCATTTTACGTTCCCACCCGCAAAGCATGCGAGCAGGTGTCTCTGTATCCGGAGCATCTTTAACCTCCCGTCAGCCTTGTCCTGTTAGCCCCACACCCCTGACTCTTGGCGGGGGGGGCGGTTCCGGGCCTCAGGGGGAGGCCTTGGAAGAGGAGAAAACGGGGGCTTGTGATTCTGTCGCGGGAGATCGCCTTAGCTTTCTTTCTCCCTGGAGTGCGCCATGCACCGCACGTTTGCATCAGCCCCCGTTTGGAGGTGAGGTGTTTGGAGGTGAGGCCTTTGAGAGGTAGTTGGGTTTGGATGGGGCTGGAGGCTGGAGTCCCCAGGATAGGATTCGAGCCCTTGGAAGGAGACGATGGGCCTGGAGCGCGCTCTTTCTGGGCCATGCGAGCACGCAGCAAGGAGGTGCACCTGCAGATCGGGTGGGGGAGGGGGAGAGCTCTCGCAGAACCCGACCTCGCCGGCACCCTGATTCTGAACTTCCAGCCTCCAGAACTTGGGGAAAGAAATGTCTGTCGCTAAACCAGCCAGACAACGGCATGTTGTTAGGGTTTCGGAGCCAATTCTGACAGGCTGGGAAGCTCCCGGCCCCGGAGCGCCAGCCCCTCCGATACGTTCGGGATCCAAGATGCTGCCCGACCACCAGACAGAAAACCCACCCAAGTCAGGCGCCGGAGTTTGAAGCGAGAGTTGGAGGGTTCGATGAGCTTTATCCTAAAAAAACAAACTCCGTAGTTGGCTGTATTTTCTTCTGTGAGCCGCGCGGTCCTACAATTGCAACTGTGTGCGAACCCTTGAAATAAACACACGGTCAAGCGTTTGCAGCAATTTTGGCATATTTTTATTCCCCCAAATCACACGCGAGGATGACACACTCTCTCTCTCGCTGTCTGTCTTTCTGCCCTTTGACTTTGCAGCACAAACAGTCACGGGGGCACTTCTGAGGGGAAAAAACCATTAGTGTTTCCAGGAGTCTCTTAATCCATTGCTAACCAGATCTTTCTCTCTTGGCTCTTTACCCTTTTCTTTGGAAATAATTGTAGACTTCCAGGAAGTTGCAAAAATAGGACACGGAGTCCCGAGGAGCCTCCCGCAGCGGTGACCTCTTAGATGGCCGTGGGGCATTGTCAGAACCAGAGCGGTGACCCCGGGTCCGTGCTGTTAACTAGACGACAGGCCGACTGTGCTTCCTCAACACGCATGCGCCTGTGCGCGCGTGCACGTGGTTCTGCGCCGTTTATTCCATGTGCAGATTTGCGCGCCCATCACCACAAGACCGAATGGCTCCGTCTCCTGGAGTGATTCTGCGCCTTTAAGGGAACCCCGTTCCCCTCCCCGGTCCTCAGGAAACCTGAGGCTGCTCTCTGCCTCTCCGGCTTTGCCATTTTTGCAAGTGCCGCGCTCGGGAAGTCAGACCGCGTGTCACCCGAGACCCACTGTTCCCACCCGGCCTGTGCCGTCGAGTCTGTGTGTCCTCGGTGGTGCAGGTGTCAGTGGTCTTCTCCTTATCGTGGTCGGGTCATAGTCCAAGTACGGGCTTGCCAGCTTGCTCAGCCATTCAATCATCAAAGGACATTGGGTTTCCAGTGTTTTGCTGTCATGAATACAGCCGTTTTGAATATCGGTGTACACTTTTTTGCATGAACATATGTTTTCTTTTCTCTGGGATAAATGCCCAGAAGTGTATTTGTTGGGGGGAATGGCAGCCACACGTTTCGTTTCGAAAGAAACTGCTGATCTGTCTTCCAGAGCGGCTCTACCGTTTTACGTCCTGCCAGCAACGCGGGGACACCCAGTTTCTGCACATCTGCTGCAGCATTTGGTGTTGTGACGACTCGTGGGTTTTTGCTCTTCTAATAGGTGCAAAGAGGGGCGCTGCTGTGGGCGTAGCTTGCATTTGCCTAGTGGCTGATGACGCCGAGCGTCTCTTCAGTGGTCGTTTGGCCTAAGATCATTCTCTTTTCTTTTTTTTTTTTTTTAAATTTTATTTTATTATATTGTGTTAATCACCATACAGTACATCCCCAAGGATCATTCTCTTTTCTAACGAATTGAGGCTTGGGGTGCCTAGCTGGCTTGGTGGGTGGAGCGTGTGACTCTTGGTCTCACGGTCGTGAGTTCGAGCCCCCGTGTTGGGTACGGAGCCTAAACAAACGAGTAAGTACATTGAGGCTTCCCGTACAGTAAGGAACAGAAATCTTCAGTGCAGATCTCAGTAAATGTTCACGTTTGCAGGAGCCTGTGACCAGCACGCAGACCAGACCTAAGACATGGCCAGAGGGCCAGCCCCCAGAAGCTTCCCTCGTGTCTCCTCCCTTTCCCCTTCTGGCAGCAACCGGTGAGCTGGTTTGGCTTGCAGGGCTATGCAGAATGAGGGCTCCCCTCTCCCCGCAGGAATGTCTGTGTCTAACCCCTGGGCCCTGTGAATATGTTAGGTTACATAGCAAAGCGAAATTCACTTTGCAGATGGAATGAAGTTGTCTGGTCAGCCAGCCTTAGACTGGAGCGATCATCATGGATTATATAGGTAGGCTCAAGGTAACCACCGAGATTCATAAAAGTGGGAAAAGGAGGGAGAGAGAAATGTGATTGGAGAGCCAGCTTCACAGAGGCAGGAAGGGGCCATGGGCCAAGGAACCTGTAGATCCTGGAGAAGGTGACGGGGGAGTCTGCCCTAGAGCCTCCGGGAGGAACCAGCCATGAAAACGCCACCTTTTTCACCCGTGAGAGCCACGTGAGGGCCACTAACTTCCAGAAACAGGGCGGGGGTGGGGGTGGGGGAATAAGTCTGTGCCATTCGAAGCCCCTCGACTCTTGGCAGCAGTAAGACCCGACGCTTGGCTGTGGAGGAGCGTGTTCTCTGCTCGCAGTGTGTTTGTTGTTGTTGTTTTTAAGATTTTATTTATTTATTTGAGAGAGAGAGAGACAGCCAGAGAGAGGGAACACAAGCAGGGGGAGTGGGAGAGGAAGAAGCAGGCTCCCAGCAGAGGAACCCGATGTGGGACTCGATCCTGTAACGCCGCCGGGATCACGCCCTGAGCCGAAGGCAGACGCTCAACGACTGCGCCACCCAGGCGCCCCAGCTCGCAGTTTTTATCAGGGCGATCCCAAAGCGTGTGATCATTCGCCCCCAGCTACTTTCATGTGGCGTCTTGTTGACAGGCCTCCCTGCTGTACGAATAATTCATTCCTTTTCATTGAAAAGTGGTATCCATTTTATGCATGGACCGGCTGGCTCCCGCATTCCTTCGGTCGCCACAGACAACTGGGTGGTTTCCAGTATGGGGCTATTAGAAATAAGGCCGCTGTAAATATTGGCAAGTAGGTTCCTGTGTCATCAGACGTTTTCCTTTCTCTTGGGTAAATACCTATGAGTTGGAGGTATGCGCCGTGAGTACGCAAATCATTAGCTTCATAAAAATCATTTCCCAGAGTGGTTTTACCCCATTCTGCATCCCCGCCGGGACGGGCTGTGCGTTTCTGATTTCCCACACCCTCCCCAACTCCTGATGTCAGTCTTTTTAAAGTCTGAATGTTCCAAAGCCACGCTGTCCAGTATGGCAGCTGCTGGTCTTGTGTGGCAATTTAAGTTCAAATTAATTCAGATGAGGGAAAATGTAAAATCCAGGTCTCGTGCCGGCCACATTCCACTGGTCCTGAGCAGCGCGGGCGGAGAGCATTTCCATTCGTCATCGCAGAAAGTTCGATCAGACGGTGCTGTGCTAGTGGGTCCGAGGAGGCAGCTCACGATGGCTTTGATTTTTCATTTCCCAATATCATCTCGTAATTCCCCCCCCCCTTTTTTTTCTTAAAACCCTCCAGCGGAGGATCCTGTCACTGTCAGCCAGTAAGGGCCCTGGCTGTCTCGGGTGCGGTCCCATTTCCCTGCCCCCGCTGTGGGCCGTGACCAGGATCTCCGGCTCTCTTGCCGCCCCCAGAAGCAATCCCTCACTGCATCCCACATCCCATGACTCTCTATCCCCACACCTCCCTGCGCCCGGCACCCACCTCCTCCAGGCCTTCTCTGGGCCAAAGCCAGGCGGATCTTTTAAAACCTAAACCTGATCATATTTCTCAGTTGCTACTCTGTCAGCGTCAGGAGGGCAAGGATCTTGCCCTGGTTTGATCACTATTGGACGTTCAGGTGCCTGGTATGCAGTAAGTGCTCAATAGATGCTTGCCAAATGAATGAATGAACAAACAGCTTACAACTGTTACAGCAGAGATCATGGTTGGCCCACCCAAATGTCCTTTTCCCTCTCTTGTTCAGCCACAGAATCCTGGTTTGATTTGGGGGACCCATGCATCTTTAACTACATGTAGTTAAAAGACTACATTTCCCAGCCTCCTTTGCAACTAGATGTGATCTTATGATTACATTCTGGCCACTGAGATCTTAGCAGAGGTTTCGCGTGGGATTTCTAGGGAGGCTTTTTTTTTTTTTTTAAGAAGCTGATTCAGGTGGAAACTGCATCATTGGGTCCCTCTGCCCCCTCCCTCACCCCTTTCTCCTGCCTGCTCCCTGGAATGAAGGCAAGATGGCTGGGGCTCCGGCAGCCACTTTGGATTCTGCAGTGACTCTGAGAAGAAAGAAGCCTGGGACCCTGATGGCCCCCGATGTGCTAAGCAGCCCCGAGTCACTCACCTGCAGATACCTTGTTTCTCTTGTCTGAGCCACTGTCACTTTGGCAGTTGCTATTTATCCTGGTTTGAGCTCCCCAGAAGAAGACACAAGGATTTGGGGGCAAGTAGTTAATGTGGGAGGTGATCCCAGGAAGCCCTGGGAGAGGGTGGAGAATTGAGACTGGAAAGGAAGGGAGTCAATACACAGTGCTTTCATGGGTACATGACGCCTGTGTGTAAACGGGGCTCAGTCCCACCAGAGCCCCTGGAGACCATATAGCACACAACCTGAGTCATCCCACCCGAAGCGCATCCCTGTGAGCGAGGGGTGAGTGAGAGGTGAGCTTTGGGTGGCGGCCAGCCTAGTTCCAGCACCCCGGCTCACCCTGCACCGGGCTGAGTTGGCTCCTGCAGCTGGAGCAAATCCCGGGGGTGGAGACAGAGACTTCTAATTAGCAGCCTTTGGTGTGTTGAGGCTGGGGTGTGACCCGTATCCACTGACCTCACAGTACCTGAAGCATCCGCCTGGGTTCCCTGTTGTTCTTAGGACAAATTCCTCAGCGCGGGTCTCCGCGCTGTTGGACCTTGTCCCACGCTACACTCCCCGCCGCCAAACTCCACAAATGCCCCAAACCCCTTCTACCCTGCAGACCTTTCCCCGGGCTGTTCCCCAGAGCACGTTTCACCCCTCCTACTTCTGGCCCCAACTTGTATTCATCCTTTGGGTCTCACCTTGCATGACACCTCCTCCAGGGAGGCCCCCCTGATGCTGCCATCCAGCTTGAGCTCCCTGTTGCAGGCTTCCACACCTCCTTGTGCTTGCCTTTGGAGAAATACTCACAGTCGTATTATATGATTACCTGAAGACGATTGAGGGGTTTGTCTCCTCGGCCTGCTCCCCCAAAGGTACCCAGCCCAGGACATGGTATACAGAAGGTGCTCAGTATCTACCAGGAAACTCAGGTCTGCCAAGGGAGGGAAATGTGGCGTGGATCCCACATCCGGGCCTCCTGGCATCCTTTCCTGCTGCCTCCTCGGTCCCCCTGGGGGCCCCTCGGCCCTTTACTCCAGATCTCTCGTAATTGAAAGCAAATGTTCCCTCCAGAAGTTTACCATATCTGTGTTCATCTTCTGTGTGGGCTAATTTTATTAAAGTTCCCCAAAGAGAGAATTGTAAATTCATTAGTGTGCATCTTGGACCAGGCCCTCCTGTACGCCGGGTAAGAAAAGATTAGAAGTCAGCTGGGCCCGGTGATAATGAAACAGAAGATGCTTAAACATAATTCTTAATTAAACTGTAACGAGATAAGAACTTGTCGCCGGCTTGTGGGCCTGGTCCGAGCCGCCCGCGTTCCCAGCCTAACGCCGTGATTTATGGCTCTCTCCCCTCATTGATGTAATTAGTTTTTCTCCCCTCTTAAAAAAAAAAATCTTAAACATTGACATTATATATATACAACATAAACAAAGCCTGGGCCACGGTTGGTTGGTTTTTATCCTGGTGGGATATTAACTTCCGCTGAGTAAAAGTGAACGTAGGAGAGGCTGAGGGAGGAGAGGCTCCAGATGCGAAAACAGGGCGCAGTAGTGATCTCGGTCCTCCCACCAGGGGAGACCTCCCATCTCCAAAGCAGGGTCACCTGAGGGCCCCCCGTCCGCCCGCCGGGCCTCAGAGCCAGCCCTGGTTTGAGGCGAGTGTTGCCTTGTGGCGGGTCCTATGGCCCACGTGCGGGGGTGTTTGGGGTCAGCCTCCCAGTCACCGAGCTCTGGGATCAGGGTGGGCTTGGCTCTCCCAAGATAATTCGGGAGCCCAGGACAGAACCTCTTGCAGCCGTCCTGGGGGGACAGACCTCGGTGGCAGGATATGGATATGGGGGGACAGTTAGGGCTGCCTCCCTCCCCTCATGTTACCTGTTCCAAAGTACTAGGAGAGGGTTATTCAGCCTAAACCCGTGACTGCACCTTGCATGGGGTAGTGAGAGGGCATCGTGACACCCCCCAAAACCACATGCAGCGAGACACTCTGTGACCCAGAACCAGGTGTGATTAAGCCTGGGGGGCACGGGGCAGCGACGGGTGGCTGTCTCCCACAGGACTTATGGCCGGCTGTTTGAGGAGGACGCTGTGTAGGGGGTCCAGGTCCCCAGTCAGGACATCACATCCCCCTGGAGCCCAGTGCCTCACACCCTGCTGTGCACACTGCTGCAATGACAGGAGTCATCAAAACCACGAGCACATGCCGAGCCCCTCTTATGCACCTGACACTGGGGTCAACAAGTGTATCAGTCGATTATTGCTGTGTAACAAGCAGTACCCAAACTTTGCAGCTTGAGAAAATAACACTTATGGCACGGCGTCTGCGGGCCAGGGCTGTGGGTGCAGCGTGGGTGGGTCCCCCGTTTGAGGGTCTTGCAGGCTCTGATGAGGTGTGGGTCTGGAGCCAAGGCCTCGTCTGAAGCCTCCACTGGAAAAGATTCTCCCTCCACGCTTACAGCCATGGCTGTGGGACTGAGGGCCTCAGTTCCTTGCTGGCTGGTGGCTGGGCCACACTCTTGTTCCTTGCCCCTGACAACGCCAGGTGGCAGTTTGCTTCATCAGAGCAAGTGAGCAAGAAGGCCAGAGAGTGGGAGCAAGACAGAGTCCCGGACATGTACGGCCTCCTCTTGCACTGACATCTCATCACTCTGGCCTTATTCCATGGGTTCAAAGGGAGCGAATGGGTCCTGCCCGTCACACAGAGTGTGACCGCCAGGCAGCAGGGGTCCTTGGGGGCCATATCAGAAGCCACCTGGCCATGTCGTATTGGTCCTCTGTGCCCATATCATTCACCACTGTGACCTTACACCAGACACAGCGCCTGGCACATAGTAGGTGCTCAGTTAACAAATGTTTGTCGATTCAGCGACATTCATTTGGCTTCTGGGTTCATTCATTCATTCTTTTGCCTGTCTGACAAATATTTACCCAGCAACTCCTGGATGCCAGGTCTGGGGTGCTGACACCTGGTGGTTCTCAAGAGACCAGATCCCTGCCCCGGTGGACCTCACAGTCTGGTGAGTCAGATTGTGGTCCTCTCAACAAAGACCCATATGTGGAAATATCGCCAGTGTGGTCAACGCTGAGAAGCCGAGGAGCTAGGAGGATGTCTTAAGGGGGCTGACCTGGCCTGCAGGGCCTGTGAAGGTTTCTGGAAGAAGTTTGAGCTGGAGCCTGAATGGTGAGGGGGAGACACAGGAGTGGCAAGAGTTGGGGGGAGGGTTCCAGGCAGAGAGAGAACGGCCCCGGGCAGCCCTGTGAGGCGGGACAGCAAGAGGGGGTGGTGGGAGGCTGGGAGTGCACAGTCGGCCTTCGGAGGCCCTGAAGGTTTACAAAAAGAAGTTACATAGCATAAAGTCAACACATGAAAGTTTATAACTCAGTGGTTTTCAGGACATTCAGAGCTGTGCAACCATCACCACCCTCTCATTCCAGAACATTCCATCACCCCAAGGGAAACCCCGTCCCCGTCAGCAGTCACCCTCGGCCCCCCTTTCCAGCCCCTGACTTTCGCTAATCTGTTTTCCATCTCTATGGAGGAGCCTGTTCTGGACGTGTCACACACGTGGACTCACACACCGTGGGGCCTTCTGTGTCTGGTTCCCTCCCTGAGCATCCTGGGTTCAGGGTCCGTCCCCGGGGCAGCGCGTGTGGGCGCCTCGCTCTTTTTGTGGCTGAATGATACTCCGGCGTGTGGATGGGCTGCATTTTTTTTTATCCATTTGGCGTTGATGGACATGTGGGCTGTTCCACATTTTGGCTCTTAGAATCACGCTGCTGTGAGCAAATGTGTACAAGAGAACACAAACATGTTTGCACAATCACTTGCTTGTGACTCTTGGGTGGACACCAGGGTGCGGAGTCGCTGGGTCATGTGATCCATCCTGAGCTTGACCGTTGGGGGAAATCCCAAGCTGGCCCCTCTGATGCCCCCCCCAGCGAGTGCTTGCCCCAGCACCGGCACGGGGGACCACGTCTAGCCATCCTGCTGTACGAAGCGTGGGGCCGCCCCCTGTGGCCCTCAAGGGTATAAACCCGGAGAGACCCTGGATCATCGTAGGAAGTCACTGCGGAGGGAGCTCCCAGCAGGTCGGTATCGCCTCCGTGGGCTCTGGGTTGGGTGCAACCTGCCAAGCCCCGAGCTCTGTGGCTCTCCTGTCCTGCGTCCCCGCTGAGGATGCCTGGGGGGCGGGAAGGAGGGGGTTAAGCCCATCCAATCATCCCAGAACCGGGAACCGTCCGCAGGGCCCCAAGACAGCAAGGCTGGCTTTTCAGGAGGTTCATTCAGCCGAGCCCCGTTCTAAAAGGGCCAGAGGGGGGAGAGGCCGTGCCTCCGCCGGGGAACAAAGCTCTGAGACGAGCAGCTCCTGCCTGCCTTTGTGGTGTCCAGGCCGCTCTCGGTCTGGGGGGCTGTGGGGGTGCCGGCAGCCTCCGCCTGAAGCCCTCCGGCCGCAGCCGCCCATTGTTTGCCCTCATTGAAATGCAAAGAGAAAATTAGAATTCACCCGCTCCCTTTCCCCCTTCTTCTGGATTTTAATGAATTCAGCAGTTACAGGCTGAGCTGGGGGGGAATATGCCTTTTGAGGTTTTTTAAAAAAGAACAATTTTCGTTTCAAGCCCGGTCCTCACCCTTCGTTCATCATCATGCAGCAGGACGCTTCCCGGGTGTGGTGCAGTGTGGACAGCCCTCTCTGTATTCCTGCCGCCCGGCCTCGGCGCTCTGTTGGCTCACTTCATCTGGAGTCGCGAGGAGACTTCATAGAACCACAGGTGGTGTCACCTGCATAGGTGACAGGGCGTCATGAGAATAAATATGCGGGAGAGCGTATTTGCAAAAGACGCCTCTGATACAGGACCGCTGTCCAGCACGAGCAGATAACTCTTAAAACTTAACCACAAGCTCCCATCAGACTCAAACCAGAAAAGGCAGGAGCTTCTCCTCTAAGCTCGGGAGCAAGACAAAGATGTCCACTCCTGTCATTTCTGTTCGACATCATCCTGGAAGCCCTTGCCAGGGCAGTCAGGGGAGAAAAGGAGAGAAAAGGCGTCTGACTGGGACAAGAAGAAGTAAAATTGTCTGTAGACAGCATGATCATGCCTACAGGACCCCCACTAGCCTACCAGGAACGTGTTAGGACACAAATGAATTCAGTAAAGTTGCAGCGGACAACAGGGATCGGTTGCATTTCTAAACGCCAGCAATGAACTTCTCAAAAAAAGGAGTGAAGCAGACATCCCATTACAATAACGTCAACAAGAATAAAATACTAAGGAATCAATGTTACCAAAGGGGTGAGAAATGTGTGCCCTGAAAACAATAAGGCACTGATCAAAGACACCGAAGACACAAATAAATGGAAAGACATTCCGTGCCCGCAGATTGGAAGAATTGGTATTGTTGAAACGTCCGTAATACCCAAAGTGACCAGTAGATTCAGCGTAATCTTCGTAAGAATTCTAACGGTGTGTTTTTTGTGGAGCTGGAGAAAACAATCCTAAAATCCATATGGAACCACACAAGTCCCTGAATAATCAAAGAAATCTTGAATGAGAAGAACAAAGCTGGAGGCATCACACGTCCTGATCTCAAACTGTCCTGCAGGGCCGTGGTAATCAAACCAGCACGGTACTGGCGTAAACCCAGCCACACAGGTCCATGGAACAGAAGAGAGAGCCCGCACGTCTATGATCGACTGATCTTTGACAAGAGTGCTAAGAACACACAACGGGAAAGGAAGTCTCTTCAATAAATGGCCTTGGGAGAACTGGACAGCCACGTGCGGAACACTGAAATCAGACCCTTATCTCACGCCATACACAAAAATCAACTCAAAACGCATTAAAGATGTAAGTGTGAGACCTGAAATTGTAAAATGGTGGAAGAAAACATAGGCTTCAACCTTCATGACATTGATCTAGGCGTTGATTTTTTTTTCAACAGGACGCCAAAAGCACAGACAACAAAAGGAAAAATAAGCAAATGGGATTTCATCAAACTTTTAAAAAGCTTCCGCAACAGTAAAGGAAACCATCGACAGAGTGGAGTGACAACCTGGGGGATGGGAGTAAATATTTGCAAGCAACACATCTGATAAGGGGTTCGTCTCCAAAATACAGAAGGAACTGGAACAACTTGGTAGCAAAAAACGAAATAACCCAATTTTAAAATGAGTGAATGATCTCAATAAACATTTCTTGGAAGAAGATACACAGGTGGCAAACAGACACATGAACAGATGCCCAATGTCACTCATCATCAGGGAAATGCAGATCAAAGTCACATGAGGTATCACCTTGCACCTGTCAGAATGGTTAAAATCAACAGATGTGGGCGGGGCTGTGGAGAACGGGGAACCCTCCTGCACTGTTGGTGGGACTGCAAACTGGTGTAGCCGCTGTGAACGGTATGGAGGTTCCTCAAAAATTAAAAATACAGCTACAATATGGTCCAGCAAATCCCACTTCTGGGTACATACCTGAAGGAAACGAAATCAGAATCTCAAAGAAATATATATGCATCCATGTTCCCTGCTGCATGATTCACAATAGCCAAGCTATGGGAACGAGCTACGTGTCCACTGATAAGTGCGTGGATAAAAATGCGATCTATACATGCAATGGAATATTATTCAGCCTTGAAAAAGAGGGAACTCTCCTGTCATCTGGGACAACAGGGATGAACCTGGAAGACATTACACTACATGGATGAAGCCAGACACAGAAAGAATAAAACTGTGCGGTATTCACTTCTCTGTGGAATCCAAAAAAACTCAAACTCCTACAAGCAGAGAGTAGAATGGTGGTTGCCAGGGATCTGGGCGGAGGGGAGCAGGTGTGACATGGGGAAGCCTTTAGTCACCTGGGGTGAGTACGTTCTGGAGATCTAGCGTACGGCAATGAGAGCATCGTTGATACTCTTGTAGAGTTGAAGTTTGCTAAAAGAGTAGATTGTAAGTGCTCTCACTACACACACACAGGAGGCAATTATGTGAGGTGCTGGGTACATTCACTGGCTTGATTGTGGTGATCATTTCACAGTGTAACCTATATCCAAATAAGCATGTTGTTTACCTTAAGTGGATACTGTCTTTGTCTGTCAGTGATATCTCAATGAAACTGTGGCGGACAAAACAATAAGAAAACAACTAACCCAACTAAGGAATGGGCAAAAACCCTGAACAGACACCCCACCAGAGAAGATCTCCAGAGGGCAGATAAGCACACGAGAAGAGGCTCCACATTTTATGTCATCAGGGAAATGCAGTGGGGATCCCAGTGAGACACCACCACACACTTGCGGGAATGGCCAAAATCCCAAACACTGACAACGGCCAACGCTGGCGAGGGTGTGGAGCGAAGGGAACTTTCATTTGTTGCTGGTGGGGATGCGAAATGGTCCAGCCACTCCGGGAGTTTAGTGGTGTCTTACAAAGCTAGACCTACTCTTACCGTATGACCCAGCAATGGCACCCTTTGCTATTTACCCAGAAGAGAGGAAAAGTTTTGTCTGCCCCAAAATCTGCACACACAGGGTTATAAGCTTCATTCATAATCTCCAGAATTTGGAAGTCACCAAGATGTCCTTCCGTTGGCGAATGGATAAATGAACCGTGGGGCATCTGGACAGCAGGAGATTTTTCAGCACCAAAAAGGAACGAGTCATCAAGTCATGAAAAAACATGGAGGAACCTTGAGTGCATATGATCAAGTGAAAGAAACCAAGGTGAAGAGCGCATGGTGTAGGATTCCCACTAGACGTTCTGGAGAAGCTGAAACCGTACAGACGGTGTTAGAGAAGACGTGAATGGTTGCCGTAGGTGGGGGGGGGGAACAGGAGGAGCATGGGGGATTTTCAGGGCAGTGAAACTACTCTGTGTGATACCACGGTGATGGATAGACGTCATTATGCACTTCATGTATGACACCCAGAGTGAACCCTAATATAATCTCGGGACTCTGGGAGGTGATGCGTCCACACAGGTTCATCGACTCTTAACAAATGCTCTGTTGTGGAGGGATGCCAGTGGCGGGGGGGGGGGGGGCNGTTGTGGAGGGATGCCAGTGGCGGGGGGGGCTGTGCATGTGGGGGGGGGAGGTTTATGGGAAATCAGTGGTTTCTGCTCAGTTTTGTTGTCAACTTAAAACTACCTTAAAAAGGACAGTTTGTTAATTTAAAGAAAAATAAAGGAAACGATTATGTTCATAAAAATTCGCCTACCCGAGGACCTGAACCCCAGGCCTGATATCCTTTAAAATGAGAGAAGAAGAGGGGCGCCTGGGTGGCTCAGTCGGTGAAGCGACTGCATCCGGCTCAGGTCATGATCTCAGGTCCTGGGATCGAGCCCCGCATCGGGCTCCCTGCTCAGCGGGGAGTTTGCTTCTCCCTCTGCCTGCTGCTCCCCCTGCTTGTGCTCTCTCTTTCTCTCTGACAAATAAATAAATAAATAAAATCTTTAAGAAAAATAAAAAATAAGACAAAAGAAGACGCCGAGGACCCAGCAGTTCCGCTCCTGGGTGTTTGCGCCAGGGCTGGCTCCGTGTCATTGAGCCGTGCTATTCTACCGTCTTGGGGAGCCCAATATTCCGAGCCTTTGTGCAAGAACGACTGCAGCACTCGGGTCCTAAACTAGAAGCAAACCCTCGCGCTCGTCAACAGTGGAATAAATGTCCCGGCCGTGGAAGATAGTGGAGCAGTAGGAAAGCGGGCACCATGTAAAGGGAGCGTGCAGGGCCCCCCAGGAACCCCCTTGTCGTGTCATGGAGTGAACGAAGCCAGACCGCACCGAGCGCAGGCCACGTGACTTCATTCCTGGGACGCTCGAGAATAGGCAGGAGTACTTTACGGTGAGAGAAATCAGAGCAGCGGTTGTCCCTGGGGTGGAGACTCCCCTGGGGTTCTCTCTCTCTCACTGGGGGTGGGGGGGCGGTCTTAGTCCGTTGGGGCTGCTGTAACGGAAACCAGGGACTGCACAGCTTATCAGTGACAGACATGCGTTTCCCACGGTCCCGGAGGCTGGAAGTCCGAGATCCAGACGCTGGCGGCTGCCGTGTCTGGTGGGACCCCGCTGCCCGGTTCATAGCCGGGTCCTTCTCGCTGCGTCTTCGTGTATCGGAAAGAAGAGGGAGCTCCCTGGGGTCTTTCTTTTCCTTTCTTTTTTTTTTAAATTTATTTATTCATCAGAGAGAGGAGAGAGAGCACAAGCAGGGGGAGCGGCAGGGAGAGGGAATCCTGACCTGAGCCAAAGGCAGACGCTTCACCGACTGAGCCCCCCAGGCGTCCCTCCCTGGGGTCTCTTTTATAAAGGCACGGATTTCATTTACATGGGCTCCACGGTCATGACCTAATCACCCCCGAAAGGCCACACCTCCTATGCCATCTCCCTGGGGGGCAGGATTTCAACATGAATTTGGAGGGGACACCGGTCAGCCCGTAACATGTGGTTTAACTCCACAGAGAAGCAGAAGGAAGGTCAGGCTGGCTGGACAGCCGGGGTGGAGGGAGCCCCCAGGGGGGTGGGGAGTGCCCGGCTTGCGTGGCCCCTCCCTGCAGCAGGGGCTGACTCTGGCCAGAGGGAGGAGCGCGGGAAGGCTGGCGGCCCGCGGAGCTGTGCAGGAGCCTGCGTGTTGGGGGCTGGAGAGGTGGCACAGCTGGCCGCCCCTGTGCTCCTCCAGGACTGGCGTCCAGCGCGCCCCAACCCTGTCGGACCATTTTGTTACACCATACACGAAAATGAACTCAACGTGGGCTAATGACTTGAAAGTAAGACATGAAACTATCAAACTCCTCAAAGAAAAGGTAGGCGTCAGGCTCTCTGACGTTGGTCTTAGCCTTATTTTTCTGGATCTGTCTCCTCAGGCAAGGGCAACAAAAGCAAAAACAAATGGGACTCCATTACACTAAAAAGCTTCTGCACAGCAAAGGAGACCATCAACAAAATGAAAGGCAAGCTAGTGCTGGGAGAAGATACTTGCAAATAATATATCCGATATGGGGTTGAGAGCCAAAATATATAAAGAATGCCTACAACTTAACAACAACAATGAAAACCAAACAACCTGATTTAAAAAATGGGCAAAAGATCTGAACAGGCATTGTTCCAAAGAAGACATCCAGATGGCCCACAGACACATGAAAAGATGCTCGACGTCCCTCATCATCAGAGAAATGCGAATCAAAACCACGATGAGCTCTCACCTCACACCTGTCGGAATGGCTAGAATCAAAACCACAAGAAGTAACAAGTGTTGGGGAGCATGTGGAGAAAGGGGGAGCTCCTGCATTGTTGGTGGGAATGTAAACTGGTACAGCCTCCATCGAAAGCAGTATGGGGGTTCCTAAAAAATTAAAAATGGAACCACCATATGATCTAGCAACCCCACTTCTCAGTGTTTGAGAGACGCAAAAGTATTGATTTGGAAAGATACATGCACCCCTGCGTTCTCAGCAGTATTATTTACAACAGCCAAGATACGGAAGCAGCCAAAGTGTCCAGTGACACGGAGAGGGTGAAGAAGGCGTGGCGCGTGTACAGAGCAGAATATCACTCCGCCATTCAAGGGAACGAAGTCTTGCCATTTGGGACCACATGGATGGACCTAGAGGATTCTATGCTAAGTGAGACAAGTCAGAGCAAGACAAATACTATATAACATCACTTGTATGTGAACTCTAAAAAATGAAACAGAAACAGACTTAGAGGGAACAAACTGTTGCCAGAGGGGAGAGGGGTGGGGGGCGATGGGTGAAGGGGATTGAGAGGTACAAACTTCCAGTTATGTAATAAATAAGTCATGGGGGTGTAATGTACAGCATAGGGAATGTAGTCATAATACTGTGATAACTTTATATGGTGGGGGCGCCTGGCTGGCTCAGCTGGTTGACCATCCGACTCTCGCCTTTGGCTCAGGTCATGATCTCAGGGTCCTGGGATCGAGCCCTGCATCGGGCTCTGTGCTCAGCATGCAATCTGCTTGTCCCTCTCCCTCCCCATCCACTCCTCCCCTTGCTCACACTTTCTCTCTCAAATAAATAAAATCTTAAAAAACCCCATGACTTTATATGGTGGTAGATGTTAATTGGAACTATCGTGGTGACTGTTTCGTCATGTATAAAAACATCGAATCACTATCATGTACATATGAAGCTAATCTAATATTGTATGTGAATTATAATTCAGTAAAACTTATAATTATTTATTTTGAAATAGTTTTATACCCACAAAGAAATTGCTAGAATAGTAGAGAGTTCCTGTGTATTCTTCATTCAGCCTCTCCTAATGTTAGCATCTTACATAAACATAGTACATTGACTGGGGGTGCCCAGGTGGCGCAGTCGTTAAGCGTCTGCCTTTGGCTCAGGGCGTGATCCCGGCGTTATGGGATCGAGGCCCACATCGGTCTCCTCTGCTGGAAGCCTGCTTCTTCCTCTCCCACTCCCCCTGCTTGTGTTCCCTCTCTTGCTGGCTGTCTCTCTGTCAAATAAATACATAAAATCTTTAAAAAAAAAAAAAGGTACCCCCTTTCCAAAAAAAAAAAAAACATAGTACATTGACTGAAAGCAGGAAATTAACATCAATACAATACCAGTAACTAATCTACAGACTTTATTCAAATTCAAGCAGTTTTGCCACTCGTGTCCTTTTTCTGGTCCAGAATCCAATCCAGAACCCCGAGTTGCATTTAGTCATCATGCTACCTTAGTCTCCTCTAGTCTGTGACAGATCTTCATTCTTTGGTCTTCCATAGTCTTGACACTCTAAAGGGTACTGGTTGGTTATTTTGTAGAAAGTCCCTCAACTTGAATCTGCCTAGTGTTTACTCACGATTAGATTGAGATGGTGCCTTTGGGGGCAAGAATATCACAGAGACGATACTGAGTCCTTCTCGTGTGTATCAGGAGGCGTGTGATGCTGGTATGTCTCATCGCTGGGGGGCCATTGACTTCACTTACCTCGTTAAGGTCTTGTTGGCCCGGCGTCCCCACTACAAAGTTCTTTCTTTTTCCTTTGTAATTAAAAAGTATCTTGTGTGTAGATACTTTGAGACTATGCAAATATCCTGTTTTATATCCATTTTTTTCACCCATGGACTTTACTATTGTTGTCATTATTAATTTCCTCCCTTGCTCCCTTCCTTTCCAAAGCATCTGTCTCACAGCTAACTTCAGGCCAGGTAATACCTGTGCACATCCTGGTGATACAAAATAATGACTTAAAAAAAAATTTGTTCTTTCAAACAAGTAATTGCAACCCAGAGAGAGAAGCTCAACTATGCACAAAGGGTAGAGAAGAACCAGTGAATTCTGCCTGACTTTGCAAAAAGTCAGGTTCAAATGCCAAGTGTGGGAGCTGGGTGGACCTCTCTTTTATTTTTATTTTTTAAAAGATTTTATTATTTATTTGAGATAGAGCGAGGGAGCCAGAGCACGAGCAGGGGGAGGGAGAAGCAGAATCCCTGCCGAGCAGGGAGCCCTATGTGGGGCTTGATCCCAGGACCCTGAGATCATGACCTGAGCTGAAGGCAGATGCTTAACCAACTGAGCCACCCAGGTGCCCCTGGACCTCTCTTTTATATGGAAAATTACTTTTCTTCTGGCCTGTGGGTATATGGTCATAAAGGTCTTAATTTGAGCATGCTGAGCAGCTGATAGAAATTGGATCAGAGCTATCCGTGGCTGGAAGTGCTCTTAGGTGAACTGCATCAACTTCAGAAATAGGCCAGTGACTTTTTATGGTGGTTTCATAATCGGTATTTTGTTGGGTTTCCTTATGGCTTCCGATAAAATTTAAGATGATTCTTCAGAGTTGTCTAGGTAGGCAGTCATGTGTTCGGCAATATTAAAACCTTTGTTTTTTTCTTTTTCACACTTGTACCTCATTTCTTGTTCTTGTCTTATTGCACTGGCTGGGGTCTCTAGTACTACATGAAAGAATTGTTATGATAATGGATATTCCTTGTCTCATTTCTGAATACGATGGACCATGTTTGTAAAGTAGGGATTGACATGTTTGTAAATTATGGCCTGTGGGCCAAAGCCAGCCCACCACCCATTTTTGTAAATCACATTTTATTAGAACACAGCTGTACCCATTCGTTTTGTCTGTGGCTGCTTCAGTGACATAGCAGCCCACCTGACTAGTTGCACCCAGGCCTTCTGGTCTGTAAAGCCTGAAATATTTATATGTGGTTCTTTACGAAAATACTTTGCCAACTCTTCTTCTAAAAGGTCAACATTACCAAGTAATAAAGTTAAAAAAGTTGTTTATTTTTCAAAATTGGGTGGTATCTCTCCCTTTTCCAATTGATAGATTTATTATTCTATTATTCCTGATACACAAAAGTGACATCATAGCATAAACTTCTCACCTAACTTAAAAAGTCAAACACTACACATAGCTGGATGTACCCACGTACCCTTTGCTGAATTGTCCTTTCTCCAGCCAAAAGGGAGTAATTACCCTGAATGTATTTATGGATGAGTTTTCCTAAGAGTTTCATAGTTTATCTCTTACATTTAGTTCTTTGAGCCATTTTGAGTTAATTTTTGGATACAGTGTGAGATGCCCACTTTCGTTCTTTCGTGGGTGGATTTCCAGTTGTCCCAGCACCATCATTCAAGACTATTCGTTCTTTGGGGCCCCTGGGTGGCTCAGTTGGTTAAGTGACCGACTCTTGGTTTCAGCTCAGCTTGTGATCTCAGGATTGTGAGATCCAGCCCCACTTTGAGCTCTGTCTTAAGAGTCTGCTTAAGATTCTCTCTCCCTCTTCCTCTGCCCCTCCCCCGTTCCCTCTCTCTCAAAAGATAAATTAAAAAAAGAAGACTGTTCATTCTTCATTGAATGGTCTTGACACCCTTGTAGAAAATCTACTGGTTACAGATGTATGGGTTTCCTGGATTCTCAATTCTAGTCCACTGATTTATATGTCTATGCTTATGCCAGTATCACAGTATTTTGATTAGTGTAAGTTTTGAAATCAGGAAATGTGAGTCCTCTAAATTTATTGTTCTATTTCAAGATAGTGCTGTCTATTCTGGGCCCTTTGCAATTCCAAAAGAAATTGAGACTTGACTTTTCCATTTCTGCAAAAAAGATCTTAGGGATTTTTACAGGGATTGCATTGAATCAGTAGATTGCTTTGGCTACTATAGCCAGATAGATGAGTTTTTTTGGTAAAGATTTTATTTATTAGAGAGAGACTGGGAGGGGA
The DNA here is from genome assembly GCF_002007445.2 of Ailuropoda melanoleuca. Lineage (NCBI taxonomy): Eukaryota > Metazoa > Chordata > Mammalia > Carnivora > Ursidae > Ailuropoda > Ailuropoda melanoleuca. Next base: position 3,689,002 of record NC_048221.1, read on the forward strand.
AGGGGCAGAGGGAGAGGGAGAAGCAGACTCCCCGCTGAGCAGGGAGCCCGACATAGGGCTCGATTCCAGGACCCCGAGATCATGACCTGAGCCGAAGGCAGGTGCTTAACTGACTGAGCCACCCAGGGGCCCCAAATAAATCAAATCTTTTAAAAAAACAGTCTCACCACAGAGGAACCTGTGCACGCCTCCTCACGCACCCCTGCGGCAGCGTCTGTAAGATACGTACCCAGCGGCGGGATCACTGCGTCAAGGTTATGTACGTCCGCAGCGTGCTGGATACCGCCAAATTGTTCTCTGAGACGGCGATGATTCTCACTCTGGTTTAAGTAGATTTTCCATCTCCTTCCCTACGCCAGATTTGCCAGCATTTTCTTAGCATTTTTGCCTCTGGGTACATCAGCGGGACGTCCTGTGGTTTTTCCTCGGGAGCTGTAGTTTGAGTACTATGTTTTTATAAGCTGACAGCGTTTACAAAAGACGCAAATCTTCTCTTCCTTGAAGATTTGGTAAAACTCACTCACCTGAAAAAACATCTGGGAAGGTGCCTCGTGTGGGGAATAGATCTTTGACCATCATTTCAATATTTCCAAAGGTGATTCACTTTTTTGTGGTTGCGTTTTGATTTTGATATTTATTATCTTAGATTCTTCCTATTTTATCATTTCATGCGTTTAGTGGCACAAAGTTGTACATACGTGGTATATGCTCACCCTTTAAAGTGTCTCCCCTGCAAAACGAGTTGGTCCCCCGTCACCCCTCACTCTGTTTATTTGTATCTATGGTCTTTCTGCCAAAGTTCTGCCTCTTTTCATGGGTGTTTCCAAAGATCTTGCTCGTTACATTATTTCGTGTCGGTTGCTGCTGTAGTTCCCCATTTATTAATTTGATTTTCTTTTTTAAAAAAGATTTATTTATTTTAGAGAGAGGGAGAGAGCGAGCGAGCGTGAGCGCTCAGGAGTGGGGGGAGGGGCAGAGGCAGAGGGAGAAGCAGACTCCCCGCTGAGCAGGGAGCCCGACACAGGGCTCGATCCCAGGACCCTGATATCATGACCTGAGCCAAAACCAAGAGTCAGACGTTTAACGGACTGAGCCACCCAGCTACCCCTAATTTCTGATTCTCTTTGTGTTTTCCCTAGAATTTCCTTGGGTAGGTCTTTTTTTTTGCAGATGATCAAGGTGAAATCTTACCTAGTTTATTTTATTTTCCTCATAAATTTATATAAAGGCTACGTATTTCCCTCTGAGTCCTTCTTTGGCTGCTTATTTCATTTATAGTCAGTGATCTCCCTCCCCCCATCAATGCATTTAAGGCTTTAAATTGACCTCAGAGTACATTTTTGGTTTTCATTTGCAGTGGTCTCCTTATCCAGCCCTAAATGTCTCGTGCTTTCGGTGTGATTTGCCTTTCACTCCTATTTAAACTCTCCCGACTCCGTGGCCTCGAGGAACTACGGATCAACCCTGATTTATAACCTTACTGCGCTGGGGCTGGTGCGTGAAGCCTGAACGTTGAGCTCGCTGTTAGGGCCTCGCACAGCGTCTGGCTTTGTGATGGCTCCAAGTGTTCGGACAGAATGTACGTTCCTTGTTTGTTGGGTACACAGACCTTACATATGGATCTGATCACGTTTGCTGTTGTGTTAATTATCGCCTGGAGATCCTGATTGTTTTGTCAGCTTGGTCTTTGCATTCCCGAGTTAGGGTCAGTCCCCTGCTCTGCAGGTTGGAGCTATTTCTTTGTCAGGGGCGTTTCTGCTTTAAACATTTTAAGGTGGTGTTGTTTGGGACACAGTGTGTATCACCCTGCCCCCCCCCCACGTGCTAGAAGGCCTTGGCTCCCTGGTGATGGGCTTGGTGATGGGCTGTTCTAGGCTCTGTCCCTTCCAGCCAGGGGCTGCCCTGTGTGGGTGAGGCTGGCCACGCGCAGGTGGGACGCCCTCACGATGGCTGTGGGAAATGGGCAGACTCGGCTCCGTGTCCAGGTTCTACCACTGTCTGTGTGATCCGGGGGGAGGGACCTGACTTGTTTGAGCCTCCGTTTCCTTATCTGTCCACCCGTGTATTGTTGCAAGGATGAAATGAGACTGTACGAGCTGAGCATACAGTAAGTGCTCAATGAATGGGGGTGGATGCCATGGTGTCCTGTGGTAAGGGCCAGGGCGACTGGAGATGCCGTCTCCGTGATCACGTCTGTGGGTTGAGGCAATTCTGTAAGGTCCTCAGTTTCCCGGAAGTCTTCAGATCGGTCCCTACCCGCTGTCACCTACCACCAGTCACAAGCACGAGCGTCTCAGGGGCTGAACCCCAGAGCTGACAGTCATACACATTAACTTTCCTTAAAGACCCTCCTTGTCCAGTTTCCAGCACAGAGGGGAAGGTAGACCCTGTTTAGACGCTTCTGCTCCAATGGCTTGGGAGACCAAGGAAGGGAAAAGAGATGCTTCCTTGGAGGGGCGTTGAGGACTGGGTTCCCTCTGAGGGCAGAGCAGTCTGCCCTCAAATCCTGCATGATTCAGGTAAGGCCAGGCTTGGGTTAGAATCTGACTGTTGTGGGGGCGCCTGGGGGGCTCAGTCGGTTCAGGGTCTGCCGTCAGCTCAGGTCATGATCCCAGGGTCCTGGGATCGAGCCCCACATCAGGCTCCCTGCTCAGCGGGGAGTCTGCCTCTCCCTCTGCCCCCTCTCATGTTCTAATATTTAAAAAAAAATTAACAAAAAATAATCTGACTGTTCTGTCCCTTTTGTCCCACAATCTGTTACTAAGATCCCTCCTCCCTACTTGTCAGAACTTGGGAGCTGCTCAGTGCCCCGTGTGAGTCTTAATCTTCCTTCATGGCCGGTCCTCCCCACGCGACCCCCCTGCCTCCCGTCCTGCAGCGGGACAGGGACACCTCCCACCCCAGCTCTGCTGCTTCTCCTGATACACTGCACAGTTTAAAAAAAGATGCTTGTCTATAGTTAATTCTCACCTTCCTGGTTACTCTCTTTTCTTGAGTGTACTTAGCCTATGACTTAATCCACTTTTGGTGTTTTCAGAAAGTGTTTTGTTTTGTTAATGCAACAGAATAACTCAAAACTGTCCAGAGTTAGAGCCATCTTTCTTTTTTTTTTTTTTTTAAGATTTTATTTATTTATTTGACAGAGATAGAGACAGCCAGCGAGAGAGGGAACACAAGCAGGGGGA
>NC_048221.1:3692211-3708194 GCF_002007445.2 Ailuropoda melanoleuca
GAGGAGCCTGATGTGGGGCTCGATCCCAGAACGTCGGGATCACGCCCTGAGCCGAAGGCAGACGCTTAACGACTGCGCCACCCAGGCGCCCCTATGCTGGTTCCTTCTTTAACCCAAGCCTTATTTAGAAAAGTGCTTTTAGGGGCGCCTGGGTGGCGCCGTCGTTAAGCGTCTGCCTTCAGCTCAGGGAGTGATCCCGGCGTTATGGGATCGAGCCCCACATCAGGCTCTTCTGCTAGGAGCCTGGCTTCTTCCTCTCCCACTCCCCCTACTTGTGTTCCCTCTCTCGCTGTCTCTCTCTGTCAAATAAATAAATAAAATCTTAAAAAAAAAAAAAGTGCTTTTAAGTTTCCCACCGTAGGCCCTTCTCGGGAGGGCTATCTTTTCATCATAGAATCTACTCCTGGGGGCCCAAGTCTGGTTATCTTATCTACTGTTTGTTTCTTGGGGTTTGTGGAGATCCCCACTGCTGATCCGTGTAAATGTTCCCTGTGTGTTTGAGAACTCGGGGGTGGGGGAGACAGGACTCGATACATCTGTTTGGCTAAGCTAATTCGTGGCATTAGTCACACCTCATATATATACTTTCTGACTACTGGATCTGATGGTTTCTCAAATGGGTGGCCCTACCCTTCCTAGGCTGGGCCCCTGGCCTCACTAAGACCTCCCCGTCTTGTCCCTGGAGCGTCTCTGTGACCGTGGGAGGGACCGCCCAACCCCTATCTAGCACCTGGTTCAGAGCATGAAGAGGTTCGAGCAAGGCTGCGGACCAGCATGGCCCCCCCCTCCATGCCCCTGCGTCTGACTCGGTCCACTCACTGGGTGACCTCCATAGGAAAACCAGTGACCGCAACCCCATGCTTCCCTCCGTGGACTCCGTTCCATCACTGACTCCTCGGCTGTGGAGGAGACGGACCAGGGCACGAATCCCAGCTTCAAACCACTTCAAACCCACTGTGTGACTCTGGGTTGGTGTCTGCCCCTCTCTGAGCTTTGGTTTCCTTATGTGTAAATTGGGTTGATGACCCCCACATCTCAGAGAGCCGGGCCACGGCAGATGCCCAGCCATGGTCACGATTATCACTGAGGACGTGCAGCGGCCCCTGGACACCAGAGCCTCGGTTCTGGGCTCCAATCCCACTATGGCCCCTCGGGCCCTGTGTGATCTCGGGCCAGCGGCACTACCTCTCTGGGCCACCTTCCTTACCAGACCGTGTGCACGACCGAACGAGAACACATCAGCTCTGTGGGCACCCGCCCGCCCCAGGGACGAGACGGGGGCATGACAAACACTCCACCACCGGCCGGGGTCAGACCATCTTCCTTTAATACAAAGTCAATGTATCTACATACGCAGAGGTGGGAAAACCACCCAGCTGCTTCCGCTGGAATAAACAGTGTTGAAAGCAACGGCAGATCCGCTCTTGTACAAAGAGAAAAACTCACTTGCTCAGGGCTGGGGGGGGGATCCCATCCTTCTGCTTCTGCCCCCAAACTGCCCCATAGTCCCAGGGGGAAAGGGTCCCTGATCCAGGCAGAACATGGCCTCTCTCTCCCGGAAGACGTGGGACCCCCTGTTTTGTTCAGTCCTCCTCCTCAGGGGCGGGAGACGGCGGGGGCGGGGGTCACTGCCCTCTCCTCGGCGGCAGCACCCACCCCGGTGGGTTTTTGAACCTGACGCGGGTGGGCTGCAGCCCCCCCTGCCCCCCCACTGCCCCCCTCCCCCAGACCGGTCCTTGATATGTTTCAGAATTAAAAAAGGAAAAGAAAAATGCAAAAAAAAAAAAAAANTTTAAAAAAAAATGAAAAAAAATACACTATTTAAAAAAAGAAATGTCACTGGATACAGTTACACGGAGTCTGAAAAGAAAGCTGAATTTTGCACCCCCCCGGCCCGGCGGCGCCCCCAGCCTGCAGGGCAGGAGGGCTCCCCCGGGGGGAGGGCCAGGGCTCAAGTGCACGGCCCCACCCTCCTCTGGTTCCAGGGAGAACCCCTGTTTGCTCACTGCCCCCCCGCCCCCCACCCAGGAATCTCGTTTGGAATCGGAAGGAAATGAGGAATGTGCCAAGTATCGGAAGGCGGCGGCCGGTGCCGGGAGGCTGCTGGGCACCACACGGGGGGCTCGGGGGCCACATCGCTCCTGCAGACCGTGCAGACACGTGGCCGCTGCCTCCTCCTGCCCTGGCCGCCGGGGTCCAGGCCTCCAGGGGCCCACCCGGCAGGGGCAGAGGCATCAGGGCCGGTGGCGTCTGGCCGGCGGTGACCATGGCTTTAGGTTGCATAGTGGTCAAAGCTCCCAAGGTACTCCAGCGCCGCCTGGTAACAGAACTGATACTCGTCCTGTGGGTGGGGGGAGGGCTCGGTCAGGGCCTCCGCAGCCCTGCGGCCGCCCAGGGCTCCCCATCGCCCTCAGGAGCCAGCCCGCGGCCTGGCTCCTGCAGGGGCAGAGTCACACAGGCTGGGCTCTGGCCCCGGAACGGCCTCCCCTCTACCTGCCTGCAAGCCCCCCTCCCCTGCAGCAGGGCCCTCGGGGCTGGGGGTCTGACTCCAGCTTTGTCTCCGCAGTGACGGGAAGGGACGGCCTAGAGGACACCTGGAATGCCCAACACGTGATCCCAGGGAGGCCCCTTCTAGCTCTGGGCCTCACTTTCCCCATCTGCGGAGGGGGAGGGAGCTTCCGGATCTCTGGCCTGTGTCCGGGTCCTAGCTGAGCTGTGGACTTGCTGTGACTTTGGAGCTGGGACGGACGCCCCTCTGCCCTCTCCGTGGGCTGCTTCTCGGCCCGGGATTTCTTTCTACTCTCACGTCAAGAAGTCTGACTAATCCCCTTCCGCCCGCGACAACCCAGAGTCAAGGCTGACTGCGCCCATCTCCCAGGAGAGGAAACGGAGGCTCGGGAGGACGGAGGCGTGGGGCCGGGCTCTCACCTCCGTCTGCACCATGGCCGGCCTCTGGGTACGCAGCATCTTCACGGTCTGGAAGATGTCCACCACGCCCTCGTACCGCATGCGCTCCAGCACGATGCTGAGCGTGATGAAGACGCCCGTCCTGCCCACGCCGGCACTGTTGGGGCAGGTGCAGCGATTCAGGGGCGGGCGCCCCGGAGCACCCCACGTGCCTGCCCAACTCCTCAGGGACGAAGAACGCCCAAACTCATGAGCCTGGGGGCGGCTCAAGGCCGTGCTCGCTGGGCCTCAGTTTCCCCAGCCGGGCTTGAGGGACAGCTCACCTGCAGTGGACGGAGATGGGGCCGTCCTGGCCGAACTGTTCCTTGGTCTTGTGCACTTGGCCGATGAAGTCAATAAAGCCCTCCCCCGACTTTGGCACGCCCTGCTCCGGCCAGTCCGTGAACTGGAACTGCCGGACCGTCCGGGACTGGCCGTCCTGGAACGAGGTCAGCGGTGGTCATGGCTGGTTTTCTGCTCAGGCCGGCCTCCCAGCCCATCTTCTGTCTCCAGCCAACCCCACCCTCCAGCCTTCCCCATCCCCGGCCCCGTTTCCTGCCGCCTGCCCTGGGGACTTGCAGTCTGTCAGCATCTAAGGGTGCCAACGCCACGCTCGTCCACATCCGGTGACGATGACATCTTAGCCGCCCACCGCCCGCCAGTCCACAGCTGCGCCGTGCACGTCTCCGGGGCCATCCGCCACGGCCAAAGTGGCATCCAACACCACTGCTGGCTGCACGGACACCCGCCCTTCTCAGTCCCGTTCCCGCCACCATGCTCCTCAGCCTCCCCCGCTCTCCCGCCAGGAGCATCACGCCGTCGCACCACCTTCCACCCTTCACCACCCAGCAGGGTGCCGTCGTCCACTGTCCCCCCGTTCCTCACTCTCATCTGTCACTTAAAAAGCGGCGCCATCATCCCACCTCTCACCACCCGCTGCTGCTAACTCCTAATCCGTGACCACCACCAGCCACCTTCCGCAGACCCTCTCCATCTCCTGTTCCTGCTCCCTGGCGGCGCCAGCCCACACCGTGCGCTCCACCCGGCTCCAGCCACGGCGACCCAACTTGTCACTAGGAACCCTTCACCCTCGTCCACCCTTCACTCACCATCTGCGTTCCCAGTCACGTTCTCCCCACCCACACGGTGCCGCCCGGCGATACCCCCTCACCCCAACGGCCTCCATTCCTGCCTCCCTCAGGCTCGTACCATCAACGGCACGGGTAGCACTGGTCAACGATTCCTCATCCTTCTTCGCCACCCAAGGTCATTTTCCACGGATTCTCTCCACCCCCCACGGGCCAAACGCTTGCCCTCCTCCCAGCACCTCTTCCCCGGCCTGTGGCTGAGGACACCTCCCCCTTTGCCAATCTGGGGGACCGCGTTCTGCTGGCGTTCCCCACGTTCTGGCACCTGCATTCACTCTCCAGGCCTCCCTGCCTCCCGCCCAACACCGTCCATGCTTGTCTCCTTCCGCCACGTCCAACGGCACCGTCCGCGGATTCTCCAGGCCCACGTCCCACCAATCCGACGGCACGGTCTCGCGCCACCCAAGCGCCATGACCAANTTCTCCACGGAATCCTCACCCACCGACACCGCCTACCCTCCATCCTCCTCTCCCCGCCACGGTGCTGCGACCCAGCCCCGCCGTTCACGACTCTCTTCTAGTCCACAGCTCCACGCACCCCGCCCCGCTGCACCCTCTGTCACATCTCCCACCCTGCTTTCGGCCCTGCCACGCCGTCCTCCACAAGGAACACCCTGCTCACGCCCCCCTACACCATCCCCTTGGGCCTTGCTTTCCAGTGAGTGGTGCTACACACGCTCCCAGGGACCCTGTGGCATCAGCACCGGGACGCAGAGCTCTTTCCCACCCGTTTGGTGCCGGAGGGATTGGTCCGCTCGACACCCCACTCTGCTTCCTCCCAACCCCCAGGCCTTTGCTTCCACCCCCAACTAGGGAAGCCCTCTCCAGATCACGAGGTTCCATGCCGCAGGGCCCGGCCCGGTTCCGGCATCTCCCAGCGATCCCTCCCCCGCACTCACCCGGGCATCCGTGACCTTGAACTCCCGCAGGATGTACTGAGGCATATTGTATTCTGCCATCGGGTCCACTACGAAGTACTGGTAGCGGGCGGAGCGCTCGGCGGGCCAGTACTGGTGACATTTTTCCTGTGGAGGAGACGGGAGCTGCGGTCAGCCCAGCCTCAGGCCAGGCCCCCCAAGCCCCCGGTCCGTTGCTCACCTAGCCACCCCCACTCCCAGTCCATCCCTCACCGCCCCACACGGCCCCCGGTCCGTGACTCACCCCCTGCCCACCCGGCCGTGGCTCACCGCCCTCCCCCCACCCATCTCCCGCAGCTTGGTCAGCATCACTACGATGGTGGAGTTGTTTTCCCACAGCATGCGCCAGAAGTCCTCCGTGGTTTCTGCCAGCGGCCCCTGCGTCGCGATGTAGGCCTTCTGCTGCCTGCGGTGTGGGGCGTGTGAGACCAGGGCCAGCAGGGAGACACGGGCCCAGGCGAGGGGCCAGCCTGACGCTGCCCGGCGGGTCAGGGCCCCGCAGCCACACTTGCCATGCCTCTGCCTCCCCTGGAGTTGCCGGCCGGTGCCCCATCCCCCTCCCCATCTGGCTGAGCCTCCCCATAACCCCGTTTTGCACCCAGGGACGCCACTGACCGCAGGATCAGTTCCAGAGCCTCAAGGAGGCTGCAGGATGTTTGCTGACCTCTCCTGCCTCCCCCTCTACCCCTTCGAGGGCCAGTAAACTCCTTCCAGGCATCTGCCCGGCCAAACTCTAGGTCACCCCCAGCCTCTGTGCAGGCGGGGCCTTCTGCTGCAACGCCCTCCCGCGGCCAGGGGTTCTCTGCCTCGGCACCGACGCTGGGGCTGGACCCTGCTGCCTGGTGGGTGCTGTGCTGACCAGCACCCCCGGCCTCCGCCCGCCCCACGCCCATCACAACAAAAATGTCACCAGACACGGCCCTATTCTCCTGGGGTGGCAGAAATGCCCAGATTGAGAACCACCGACGTAAAAAGGACAGATGGAACCACGTTACAGACAGCAGCCATCCGTTAAATACCCAGCTCAAGATCCCCTCCACCTTAGCCGCGACCGCACGAGGCCGGCAGGGTGTCCAGCTCTGCTTCCCACGTGAGGCTGGAGACCCCTCGGGGGCCGGGGCAAAGCGAAGGTACCTATAGCCGTCGATGAAGCTGGCGTTGATGTAGTCGGAGCCCTCCACCCCGCGGATGGGCTGCAGACAGACCCGTGTGCTCTCGTACGGCATGATGTTTACCAAGCGGTTCTTGAACTTGTTACAAGGCAGATTGGCACTGATGAAGCGGGATGTGTGGGCTTTGGAGTTGGCCAGCCGCTGCGGGGACAGAGGAGGCCGGGGGTCACAGCGGGACAGCCTCCAGCCGGGGGCCAGCTTTCTCCGGGGCTGGGCCAGCGGGGCTGTGCGTCTTCCCAGCCAGAGCGCGGAGGGTGGGGTGTGTGTGGGGGAGGGGGCAGCCCCGACCTCCAGCTCCTCGCCCACCGGGGACGCCCGCCAACCTTGAACTCGAGCTCCATGCCGGTGACGTGCTCGCCGGGCTCCACCTGTGCCAGCTTCTGGATGTAGGCGTACAGGCTGCGTGCGGGCACCTCGGTGTTGCCGCAGCCCACGGCCTCCAGCAGGGCCTCGTGGATGAAGCTGTACTGGTCCTCGGTCTGCACCATGTAGTTGCGCTGGGACCGCATGAGCGTCACGTGGCCGTACACGTCCACCGTCTTCTCCGGCTTGATCCGCTCCAGCATGGCATCGATGACGATGAAGCAGCCGGTGCGGCCCACGCCGGCACTGTGGGGACGGGCGCGGCGGTCAGGGCCCCCGAAGGAGGCCCCGGGGCGGGAGCGGGGGGCGGCCAGGGTACCTGCAGTGCACGACCACGGGGCCCGCATCCGGCGGGTTACAGGTCTTCACCCTCCGCAGGAAAGCCAGGAACGGCGTCGGGTACTCGGGCACCCCGTGGTCCGGCCACGCCGTGAACTGGAACTGGCGGACCTCACGTTTCTCACTGGAGCCGTTCTGGGGACCACAGGGACACTGCCGGTCAGAGCAGCCCTCCGTGCATGGACAGAGGACGCCAAACTCACACCCAGGGGCCCACCTGCCTCACACACCCCCACCGGGTGTGTCACAGTGTGGCCAACATCATGCCTGACTTTCTCCCCAGATCTGCCCCCATCTCAGCTGGTGGCAGCTCCATCCTTCCAGGTGCTTGGCCAGGACTCAGGAGTCCCCCTTGACCCACTGCCCCTCCCACATCCAACCGGCTCTGCCCTCATCCGTCCCAAACCCGCCCGATTCTCACCCCCTCCATGGCGGTGGCCATCCTGGTCCAGTCCCCTCCGCCCCAGACCCCCTGTTCAGACCCTTGCCCCAACAGTCCGCCCTCCCCACAGCTGCCACCAGAGGGCGACGGTGAGCACCCGAGTCAGGTCTGCCCCACCTCCCCCAACAGGGCTCCCATCCACCTTAGCCCAAGTCCTCACTGAAGCCCTTGCCTCCTCCCTCTCCCCCCATCACTCACTCTGCTACAATCATAATATAAGCCTCATTGTTTCTCCATCATGCCAGGCATGGTCCTGCCCCAGGACCTTTGCACGGGCAGAGCCTCTGCCAGGAATGCTGTTTTCCCAGATCTCACGGCTCCCTTCCTCACCATCTCCAGGTCCCCTGACAGTTTACTTTTCTCCTTCTACATGTAAGATTTGTCATTTTATGTATTTACTGTCAATGCCTTGTTGGCACTGGAGACTAAGCTCCAAAAAGACAACACATTTTGTCTGTCTTGGTTCTTGCTGCGTCTTGGTGCCCAAATCGGGGCCTGACACACAGTGGGTGCTTCGTGTTGACAGAGGACCTGGCTGGAGTCTGGGGAAAGCTGTGGTGGCAACAGCCCTCCACCTCCCCATAATAACAATGAAAAAATGTCCTCCGGATCGCAAACTGCCCCAGTTGAGAACCATGACATAGAAGACACATGGAACCACGTAACTGATAGGAGCCATCAGTTAAATACACATCTAAAGATTCCCTCTGCCCCAGGCCTGACTGCCCAGGCTAGCAGGGACTCTCTAGCTTTGTCTCCCACCCATCATGGGCCTAGGCTGGGTGGGCCAGAGGGCAAGGAGGAAGGGAAGGCCTGGGACATAACCGATGGCAAGGGGACGACAGGCTCATTGCTACATTGGGTTCTGCTGGTTTTGTCTCCTGATGTAGCTGGACACAGGAGGTACCCTCCTCTGGGCCCCAGCTTCCCTGTCTACCAGTGGGCTTTGAGAATGTGGTCAGCCTGGGCCCACACTCTTGCTTCTCTCTGTGATGGGGAGCTCCCAGGACAGAAGCTGGGGCCTTCTGTCTGCCTCTTCCACCCCCATATCCCCCTCCCACAGGCCCCAGCCCCAGCCCAGGCCCTACCTTGTGCAAAGAGAACGTCCGGACACAGAACGTGGCCAGCTCGATGGTGTCTAGCAGCGTGACCTGGATGAAGCCATATGTCTCCGTGCCCCTATTGGGCCAGTACTGATCACACTTGATCTGTAGAAAGCGAGAGAATGGAGGTGAGCATGGGCTGGGGCTGGGGCTGGCGCTAGCCCGGGGCATGGGGACGCAGGGGCTGCAGGGTTTAGGCCCCACCCGTGATTTCTCCTCTAGACGCGTCATCATGACGATGGTAGCCGAACGCTGTTCCCACACCATACGCCAGAAGTCGCCAAAGGTCTCCGGCAGTGGCCCCTGCGTGGCAATGTACGCGTTCTGCCGCCGGTAGCCATCCACGTAGTTGGCGTTGATGTAATCACTGCCCACGATGCCTAGAGCCGAAACAGAAGCCAGAGGTCAGCAGGCATGCTGCTGCCTCCCACACGGGTTCAGTCTGGCCAGCACTTCCAGGAAGCCCTCCTGGACTGCCCCAAGCTGCCCCCAAAGGAACCCCGGAGTCTGAATGTTGCTGTTTCTCCACCTCAACACTGCCGTCACTGGGGGCCAGACTGTTCTGTGGTGGGGCTGTCCTGGTCTGAGCAGCAGCTCTGGCCTCCAACCTTCAGATGCTGCTTGCTCTCTCTCCCCCAGAACGTGAGCACAAAAATGTCCTCAGACATCGCCGGTGTTCCCTGGGCATTGAGAACCACTGACGCAGAGGGACAGACGGGAACATGTTACGACCGCAGCCATCCATTAACTACACGTCCAACAATTCCCAGTAGCTTCTGGCTGGGGCTGGACCAGGCCTGTGACCAGCATCAGGCCTCAGTTTCCCTAATCTGTTGCCCTCGCTCGTCCACACTGGCCCTGCCCCGTGGCCAAGTGGAGGCACGGTGTCTGTGCGCTCTCTCTGGCCCGGGGAAGGGCAGGACGGGGCCTGGGCCGCTACCTTCAATGGGCTGGAGGATGACACGGGAGTGGTCGTACGCGATGACGTTGGCATAGCGGTTCTTGGGTTTGTTCACTTCCAGGTTGGAATGTTCCCACGTGAACTGCTGGCCCGGATCAATGGACTGCAGGGGAAGGTGATGGGGGAGGCATCAGGGCGGGGTGCTGGGGGGCCTGNGCGATGGGGATCGGGGGGTGGCTGAGCATGCCTGGGGGGAGAGCAGACCCCACGGTGCAGGCCGGTCACTCGGGAGCCAGCCCTGGGGCCGGGGGGCGGGGGGGCGCTCTACAGTGTGAGTCTGTGACAGACGCGCTGTGGTTAGAGCGAGTGGCGGGGGATGGGGAGGGTTGAGGACGGCCCGCGCTGGGGCCCGGGGCCCAGGCCTGCGGCTCTGTCTGCAGGTGGAGCGTTCGAGGAGCGGCTCCCAGCTGAGGCTGACACCCCCTGGCTCGTGATGTCCGCCCATCCCAGTGCCCCCAACCCAGCTGGGGATGCAGGGGCTGGGGAAGGGTGGCCCTGGAAGAGTCCAAACTGCTGGTGCGTCGCGGCAAAAAGCAGGCCAGTGACAGAAATGAAGCAGACACGGCTGGCTGGGCCCCTGGAACCTCGCTCCCCAGGGCACGGGCCAGGGACGGACTCCCCTGTCTGCACCTCTGGGATCAGAGCAACTGCGAGGTCTCCTGCCAGGGAGCGCTGGGGAACTGGGGAGGGGAGACGGGTGTGTGTGTGTATGTGCTGGCTGGGGGGGGTCCCCATCTCTCTGTGTGCCTGCATGGGGCAGGGGCAGGGAGCCCCTGACCTCTGAGAGCTCATTTCCCCGTCTGGTGCATGGAGTGGTGTGGGGTGGGCCTGGCTCTTTCTCCCCAGCGTCTGGGTCTGCAAGAACCGTCTCCTCTCCTGGGGCCCGACGGCTGAGCTACGTGCCGGCCCAGAAGTAAAACGCGGCCAGGCTGGCTGGTAAACACCAGCTGTCCCCCACACCCTGGCTGCTCCCCAAGAGCTAAGGAGTGAAGCTGGGTCTGTCTGCCCAGGGGGTCCCCCTGCCTGTCACACAGGACGCACCCCCCAAACCCCTCCCACACGCAGTCACAACCAGCGACCTAAGGGCCCAACAGACTCCCTTGAGAAGCCAGCGCAGGACAGGTGGACAGAGATCGGAGGCGGGATGGAGAACCAAGAATGAAAACAAACGGGGGGTGCGCGGGTGGGGGCGCGAAAGGAAGCCGAGAACAGAGAGACACAGGAACTAACTTTCAAAGTGAAACCCCGGCTCCCTGAGGGGGCTGCTGAGGCCCGAATCTGCAGAAACAGCAAACAATAAAAAAATGAAAACACAAGGGGGCCCCCGCCTCCCCCACCCCTTGCTGGATGCACGCACAATGGCCGGCCGACAGACGCAGAGGGCAGAGCGACTTCAACAGGGGATGCACGCTGCCCCGGCCCCGCCCCGAGGACCTACAGGAGCTGCCGTTCATCCCTCCGACTGGACTGCAGCCAGTCCCGGTTCTCAGCCGTGACTTTGGGAAAATCCCAAAGCTCTCGGCCTTTTGTCAACGAGTCCCCCCAGACAAACCTGGCCTTGGGTCCCCTGTTGGGGTCAGCAGAGGAGATTCAGATGAGGTGCAGGATGGTGAGGGCGAAACTTGGGGGCAGGGGAAGGACCTGTGGGCCCATGCCATGAGCTTTAAGAAGGACAGCGACTATCAGTTAAATATGTGTGTTAAAAATCCTCATTTGGATGAAAATAGAACTGACATGATCTAGTCCAGAGACAGAAGAGGGAGTACATTAGGGGTGCCACATGGGACCTTGCATGATCCCTTATGGTAGACTGCAGCCATCAGTTACACTTGATCTTAGCCAGAAGGCTGAGAAGCGACTGTAGCCATCGGTTAAATATAAGTGCTCAAAATCCTCATTTGGATAAAAACAGAACTGATGTGAAACAGTCCAGCAGCAGAAAAGAGAAAGGAGTATATTAAGAACCGCATGTGAGGCCATGCGTGAGCCCTTCAGGAGGACTGCAGCCATCAGTAACATATAAACGTTTAAAATCTCTGGAAACACTTACTATGGAAACAGGAAGTAGACAGGAAGTTCAGAGACAGGAAGCAGAGAGTGGGTGCAGGGAGAGGGACAGATGTAACCATGCTGTGATCTCATAAGGAGGACAGCAACCATCAGTTAAATGAAAACCTCCTTATTTGGTTAGAAGTAGTTGGCATGAGCCCGCTAAGAGGGAAAAGACGAGGGAGTGCGTGGATCGCTGTACATGAACAAGACCCTGGGTCACTGAGTCCCCCTCCAGGCACGGCAGGTGTCCGCAGTGGACTCGTGTGACGCTACAGGGAACTGGGAAGAGGCAGGGGGGCATGAGCATCTGTGGCCTTGGACAAGAGGCATGCAGGGCCCGTGGGAGGCACAATCTCTGTACCTCACCAGGGGGACATCCCACGGGAGCGTGGGGAAAGGCCGAGGAAAAACCTGAATGCCCACCCCTGAGTGTCCCCAAGACCAGAAGTGGGGACCAGAAGCAAGCTCTTTCCGCAGGAAGAAAGGAGGGCTCTCTGGCTTGTTTGGTTGTTGAGGGGTCCCTTCTCCTCCCAGAGATGACCCCAAGCACCAGTGAAACGCAGCTTTGCGAAAGCCTCCCTTGGTTGTAACCGGAACTGACCTGTGGAATTCCCAAGCCCAGATCCACAGAGGGATTTGGGAATCGGGCATTTCGCTGCACCAGACCGCTCAGCAGGAGCGTACGAGGGCCCACCGCAGGGGCCGCTTCCTCGTCCCTCATGCTACAGCCCCCGCCCCCGGCGGTGTTGATCCTGGCACCTGGGAGACGCACGTACCTGGCGTCTGGAAGTTAATGCGTCTCATTTCCACGGGGTCCTTGGGGTGGTGGGGGGCGAGGTCCGCGTTGTTCAGGAGGCATTTGGTGCGGGGCTCTGAGTCCTTGCGTTTACTTTGGGGAAGCAAGCAGAAGATTCCATGAGTACCGGCACGTGTCCAAAGACGCACTTGTACGCGCATGAACCATGAACGCCGCTCAGGTACCAGGAGCGTGTGACCCGGCCGGTGGGAAGGGGTTCCCGGGACCAGCCACGGACGCGCGTGCAGCCTGCCGGCCCAGCCAAGTGTCCCCTCAGCCCGCGGGCGCGGCGCCACCCCGATCCCTCCCCTCAGCCGCTTGCCTGAAGCCCCCCAAGGACGGACCGGTTCTCACCTGTCAGGTTTGCTGCTCCCGATGGCAGACGCAGGTTAGAAGGAGGGAAAAGAACACAGATGAGGGAGTGCCGGCCACAAAGCACTTGTTTGTGACGGCCAGCGGCTTTCTTACCCACCAGAGCCTGGGGCTCCCCTGGACGAGGGGGCTAATCCTGCCTGCCTGGGTCCCCACCACAAGAAGGAATGTCGCGGCCTCCCCCTGCTAAGGCGCGACGTGTCCCGCGTGGCCACTACAGTTACTCCCCTCGCTAAACTGGACAGAGGCAGCCGCCACCCCAAATCATCCTGCTGAATGGCGTGCAGAGCTCGAGAGGAATCAGGTCCCTCGCCTGCTCTGAACCCCAGCCCTGCCACTCCCCAGGCTGTGTGACTTTGATCTAGTGGCTTAACCTCTCTGAGCCAGGTTTTTCTGTCTATGTTGTAGAGAACCTCAGCGGTCATCCTGTGCAACCAGCCTTCCCTGGACCTTGCAGACCCTCCTTCCTTCTCCAGGAAGCCCTCCCTCCTGTCCAGTGGGGGTGCATGGGGGCTCACTTCTTGTACAGCAAGATGGCGATGACGATGCAGATGATGAAGACGACAGCCAGCACGGGCCCGATCACCCAGATGAGCCCCTCCTCACCGTCCACGATGGGCTGCGGGTCTGGGTTATCCAGCTGGAAGGGATCTGAGAAGGGGCTGGCTGCAAATGTCTGCAGGAACAGGGCGGGAGGGGCCTCCGTCAGTGTCCCTCCCACTTACGGTGGCCAGAGGAGTCTTCCAACACACACCTGTGTCCCCCCCCCTACCGAAACCCTCCTATGGTTCCCGAATCTCTGCTCTCCCCATCTTTCCCCTGGCTTCGGCCACTCTGAAGTCCTTTTGCTCCTCTCGCGCCGCACTTCTAGACCTCTGCGCGTGCAAATCCTGAAGACAGCTTGTCTTGGTTGAACTCCTACACAGCCACCAAAGCCCTAGGTCCCAAGTCCCTTCCTCTAAAAAGCCTTCCCCCTTGGGGAAAGACCCCCAACCTCAAGTCCTTCCCTCTGCCCAGCCCCGATCACAGGAGGCTGGGAGGGTCTGTCTGGTTCTGAGGTCGGGGCCCTGGGGGCTGAGGCCACACCAGGGCCTGCACACTCAGAGGGTATGGCTGGACGTGGGCAGACACCGTTTGGGACTTACAGGCTCGCTCTTCTGCAGCACCGCAAGCACAAAGAGGACATATCGGTGGCCGGGCTCCAAGCCCCTGTTGTCGAAGCCCCCGTACTGCTTCTGGTCGCCGGGGTGGAAGGTGGACGGCAACATGGAGAAGCGAGCCGCGATGTAGGGACGGGGCGCCTCCAGCTGGCGTGAGTGCCTCAGGCTGCGCCTCTGTAGCCGCGAGATGTCCTGGATGAGCTGTGGGAACAGAGGTGCAGGGTGCTCAGAGGCCGGCTGGCAGCAACAGGGTTTCCAAAAGTCAGGGCAGGTTTGGGCCTGGCAGGTCTGGGCCCCACCTCACCTCCTCCAGATCCATGTCTTCCGGGCTGCCCAGAGGGGTCAGGAACTGGCCACCACGAGACTTGCGCAGTGGCACCATCACAATGAAGTAGCTCCTGTAGGGAGATGAAGGATCAGGGGCCGCATCCGAGCAATGCCTGCTGGAGGTGGGTGGGGGAGTCCCTGCGCTCTGAATCTTCCCTTCTGCTTCTATGCCCCTCGAACCCCAGCCATATAGGACTATAGCTCCTGATTCAAGCCTCCAGGCTTTTTAGTATGTGGTTCCTTCTGCCTACAGAGGCTGCCCCAATTATATTTCTTGAACTCCTACACATCCCTCAAAGCCCCAGCTTCCACACCCACACATCCTTGTAGTTCTTAATTCTTCTCTGCTTCCCAGGCAGAGTCTCCCTCTCCCCGCTGGGGACTGTATCACACCATGGGTCTTGAAAGTGTCTGTTTCCAGATCTGTCTCCCCACCAGCCTGGGAGACCAGAACCCAAAGAAGGTCAGGCACACAGAGGCATCAGGCATGTTGGAGGAGAAGCCATAGGCCACATTTAGTGACGATGCCCGTGAGAGGCATCAGGGTAACCACACACTGGGGCTGACACGACCCATGTTTTAGACTCAGGTGAGGACACTGAAGCACAGAGAGGTCACGGGGCCAGCCCCAGTCACAAAGCTGGCTAAGGGAGGGGGCTGAGGACCCCCTGGGGCAGTGGGTGGTTTTGATCGTACTGGACAGGCACGGGGCTCTGGCCGTCGGGCAGATACACCATGATGAAGCCGTCGGAGTCGGGCTTGGGCGCCACGCTGGGCTTGGCACTGAGAAGGTTGAAGGCGGTCCAGGCAGTGACCGTCTGCTGAAGGCCACCCAGGCTGCTGCCTCGGCCGGTCAACACGAAGTTGTAGAAAGTGTTGGGCTTCAGGTGCGTGATGAGCTTTTTGGTGGTGCGGCCGTCCACGTCCAACGTGAGCCCGTTGTACTGGATCTGCGGGCCAGGGCTGGCTCAGCGGGCGGTCTGCACAGAGCCCCGGCCCTGGCTGAACCTTGATCCCAGACGGAGCCGCAATCCCCGCTGAGCCTCGACTCTAAGCCCAGTGTTGACTGAGCCCTGCTCCCAGAATAAGCCTCAATCCTAGGCTAACTCCTGACCCTAGACAGATCGCCAATCCCAGCTGAGGCCCAGCTCTGACCAGGTCCCAATCCTGACTGACCCTTAATCCCGGAATGAGCCCCAATCCTAGACGGAGGCTCAATCCCAGCTGAGTCCCAACTCCGACCAAGCCCTAATCACAGACCGAGTCCCAGCCCAGACTGAGCTCTGACCTCAGACTGAGCCTGGATCCTAGGCTAAATCTCCCTGCTAGGCAGATCCTCAACCCAGCTGAGCCCTGACCCGACTGAGAACCAACCTTGAATGAGCCCCAATCCTCATGAACCCCTAATCTCAGACTGAGTCCCAATCCCAGGTTAAGTCTTGACCACAGACTGAGTCTCAATCCCAGCTGAGCCCAGATCCCACTCAGCCCGGAGTCCAGCTGATTCCCGACCCCTAACCTGGCCCGCCTGCTCCCGGGGCGGGGGAGGGGCCGGCACCTTATAGGGTGTGGGTGACTTGTAGCTGTCAGGAAACTCCCAGCTCAGCAGGACTGACGTCTTCATGATCATTTTCACCTTGAAGTTCTTGGGTGAGACTGTGCCGGGCAGCAGGCAAGTGGGAGAGAGCAGAAGACAGGCCTGTGAGTGCTGGGGGTGAAGCGAGGCAGGCCGGTGGGGTGGGGTGGGGCGGCCCAGGTGCTCCCTGTCATCCGCTGTGCCTGTGCCCATGGCCTTACTGCCTGGCCCTGCCTGGCCCTGTCCCAAGTCCCTGCCGGGGTCGGGGGGAGACGGCGCTGCTGCAGAGAGAAGGCGGAGCGGGAGGGG
>NC_048221.1:3708294-3714838 GCF_002007445.2 Ailuropoda melanoleuca
GGAGGGGGCTGGGGTGGGGGTGGGCACGAGGCCCGGTCCGGCTCTGGTGCGGGGATCGCCGCGCGCCTACCTTGGTCCCGCAGGAATGTCCGGTAGCGGACGGGGGGGCTGTAGGGGCCAGGGCCCTGGCGCGTGTGGGCCCGCACTTGGAGGTCATACGCCGTGTCGGGCTTGAGGCCCTGTAGCGTGAGCACATTCTCGGCGCCCGGCTCGGCCGCCGCCGGCAGCTCGGTCTCTCGGGCGGGGCCCAAGGCTCCGGCCTCCCGCACAGCCACCGTGTACTTGACAATAGCCCCGTTGCGCTCGGCAGGCACGGGTGGCAGCCAGCGTAGCAGGACGGTGCCAGCTGAGGCGTTGCCGGCTGCCTCGAGGATCTGCGGGTGGCCGCGGGGAGTGTCCTCGGGGATGCTCAGGACCTCGGCCGCCTCCTCGCCCAGGCCTCCTTGGCTCCGGGCCGCCAGCCGAAACACGTACGTGGCCCCCTTATGCACACCCAAAGCCGTATAGTGGTCCTCGGTTGGGGGGAACTCCAGCGTGGCCAGGGGCGAGTCCTCGCGGCCAAACTGCAGGCGGTAGCCCAGCACCTGGTCCTCGGCGGTGCCGGCCGGGGGCTCCCAGTGTGCCAGCAGGCTGCCCTCGGGGGTCTGCTGCACCGACAGGGTGGGGCGGCCCAGCACTGTGGGGAGACAGCAGGAGTGTCAGGGCCACGTGGCCATCCAAGTCGGGAAGCAAGGGGTGGGGCTGCAATTTTTAAAAGCGGGCCTCAGGAAGGCTGTACTCCGAAGCAAAGACTTAAAGGGAGTGAGGGAGGCAGGGAGACCTGGGGGAAATGGTGTTCCAGGCAAAGGAACAGCCTGTGCAAAGGCCCTGAGGTGTCACTGTGCTGGGTGAGTAGAAGGAAGAGCGAGGAGGCCGGGGACTGAGAGAACCTGATAAAGGAAAACATCTGCAGATGCCAGAGCAGGCCTTCGTATGTTTACTTCCTCTTTTAGTTCATAAGTCACTCATCTCTTGCCTCACTGATTTGCCCCCTTGCCTCCTGCTGGCATATGATTAATACCCACGGGACACAGGAATGTCCAAAACCCTGCCCTTGCCCCACAGTTCTCACGGTCTCCGTAGTAATCAGTGTGCCAAAGTCCTGGTAAGTCCTGCAGGAGAGAAGCACCACAAGTAAAACCAGTCTTCTCCTCCCACAGGACTTATCAGGACTTTTTGTGAACTGTGCTTTGAGCAGTCACGGCATATGCAGCGGGTCTGCTTGACAAGCATGGCTGTAGTGCAGTGTGGCTGAGAGAAGAGGAAAAGACCAGGGGAGGCTTCTTGAAGGAGGTAATGAGGGTGCTGGACACTGCAGGATTCAGAAACTAGGCAGATGGAGGGAACAGCATGGACATGGACCAGCGGCAGCGTGGGGAGGGGCTGTGTCCAGCTGGCCCGGAATGTCAGGCTCTGTGGGCTGAGGGAGGGTCCGTGGGGAAGGGGTAGGTGTGGGCCGTGGGGTGGAGGGCTCAGGGCCTAGCATTCCCGAAACACAACAAACGTGTTCCCCTTTGCCCGGGCTGTGCCATCTGCCCACAACACCCTCCCCTTGTATTTTCATGGCTGCCTCTCCCTCTTCCATGTTGGTGGGGTAAAAACAGTCCCTTGGGACTGATGATAGGGCCCTGGCGGGGACAGAAAGGGAAACTAAGGCAGGGACACTAGGAGAAGAGGCTTCACGGTGCAGTGGGGGCGATGGGCACACCACCTGCAAATGACAACCCACCCAGGGTGATCAGAGAGCTGTGACGAGGGAAGGGGGGCTCCGGGGCTGCCCAGAGGGAGCACTGGACTGAGACTGCGGGGTGTGGGCGGGGTGGGGAAGGGTATCCAGACAGAAGGAACAGCCCAGGTGAAGCCAGGATGGGACACAGGCCTGGTCATGGTTTTCACCGGGCTGGAGCTAAACGGGCAGGGAAGCCAGGGAGGAGGAGGTGCTGGGGGTCAGCCCCTCACCTCTGTTCTCACTGGCCCCGCTGCCCAGTGCTCTCTCCCTGCGTCAGCTCAAGAACTCCATGGGATGCTCTGGGGGCAATGGGGCCGGGGTGGGGGAGTCTCCTACCTGCTCCCTTGGTCACGACCACCTTGGGTTTGCTGCGAGCACCATCGCCTTTCATGGTGTAGGCGGCTACCGTGATGGAGTAGGCGGTCTCGGGCTGCAGGTTTGCGATGACCATCTCCTGCAGGCCGGGGTGGCGGTCAGCGATGCGAGCGGGGCTGAGACCGGCCCTGCCCACCCACCTCCCCGGGCTGGGGTCAAGCAAGGTCTGCGGGCAGAGGCGTGCATCCGAGCTCATGCACAGACCCTGACACATAGCACGTCCATGCGAAGATGGGCACACGCGGCCTGCTCCCCCATCATCTTCCACCTGGACCAACCCTGTCCCCTCTGCCTCCTGTCCCCTGGCTCCCGCCCTTGCCCCCAGTCCGTCCTCCCCGCAGTGACCACCAGAGGGCGCCCGTGAGCGCGCGCCCCCGCCCCCAGTCCGGTCCTGCCCTCCTCTGCCCACAGCCCTCCAGGACTCCCACCTCCCTGGGGTACAAGCCCAAAGCCTTCACTACCTACGCCCACCTCCTCCCGCTTTCCCCCTCTGACCCAGCCACCCGGCCCTCCTCACTGCTCCAATATGCCAGGCACGCTCACACCCTAGGGGCTTCGCGCAGGCTGTGCCCTCTGCCTCCACTACGCCCACTGGCGTGAGGGAGATTCCCTCTACCAGGCCACGAGAGCCAATAGTTAAATTCTCAGTTCGCAAGCCGGTACTAAACACAGCTGTTATTGGGAAGTAAATTATATAAATGTACTGATAAGTACTAAGAACAAAGGTAATAAATACTCGAAACCCGCCCTCCCCTAATTGTTTCACATCTTACTACCATCCATGCTCCCGAGGTGATCCTATCTCTCGTCTGCAGCAGGAAGCTAAGCGTGACCAACACACACTCCACAGGGCACTCGAACTGGACACGGTGGGAGTCTTTACATCCCAGAAAGGGGGGGAAGCTACAGATCAGGACTGCCCACCCCCCAACTCAGAGAGCTCACCAGTAAACCTTCACCCCACTGTCTAGACCTCGCCCCAAGCCAGAGCTGTCACTAGATACGTACAGTTGACCTTGGACAACGCGGGGGCTAGGGGTGCCGACCCCCATGCAGTTGAAAATTTGCACAGAACTTCTGACTCCACCAAAACTCTACCATTAACCTCCTGCTGACGAGAAGCCTTACTGATAACTAACGTATCTTTTGCATGTTACACATACTAGATCCCGTATTCTTACATTAAGGCAGCTGAAGAAAAGAGGAGGTCACAAGGAAGAGAAAGTCCATTTACAACACCATACTGTGTTTCCCAAAAAGAAACGGGCAGATAAGCGGACCCCCGCAGTCCAAACCCGTGCTGTCCAAGGGCCAAGTGTATCTGTGTCTTGTTCCAATTAGCCGTCCTCCCCCACACTGGACTGTGACCCCCAGGAGGGCGGGCTCAGGTCCGTCCTGGTCACTGCTCAGGAAATTACGGCTTGTCCAACACATGTCTGAGCCGCTCAACCCTGCAGGCATGTCTGCGTCGGCCCTCACGGTCCCACAAGTGCCCACGTCCCCGCACATGCACACCCACAAACACAGTCTGGCATGCCTGGGGGCTGGGGGGTGGCCCCAGGTCAGAGCATGAGGAGGGGGCCAGGGATGCACGAAGAGAGGGTCTCCTGCCCCTGAGCCCTCGGTGGGAATTCACCCCTCCAGCCTGGGGGTAGGGAAGAGGCAAATCCTCTGTGAGTGGGTGGGTGGGGCTGGTGTCAATTTAACATCAGACTTGGGACTCTCGGAAGAGCCCATGCCTCCGTGTTAGGGCAGGAAGACAGCCCAA
This sequence comes from Ailuropoda melanoleuca, assembly GCF_002007445.2. Taxonomy (NCBI): domain Eukaryota; kingdom Metazoa; phylum Chordata; class Mammalia; order Carnivora; family Ursidae; genus Ailuropoda; species Ailuropoda melanoleuca. Next base: position 3,712,206 of record NC_048221.1, read on the forward strand.
GGAGAGGCAGCAACTGGCCCAAAGTGCCACACAGCCATGTGGACTGGTTCAGGGCATCCGGAGAAAGCTGGGGTGGGGTGGGGGGGTGACAGAAACAGTCCTGCAGGCAGCCTTCCCCACCCTGGGGCCCACTGACCCTCTCACCACTCAAGGGCTACAATGAAGTGGATGCTTTGGCCAGAGAAAGAAACTTCAAGGTCAGAGAAGCCTGAGCTGGGTGATAAAAGGGTCTGGCTGGGTTGGAAAGTGGCCCAGTTTGGATCCGCCAGGCCTGGTTCCAACAGGGGAGACTGTGGAGTGCAGGGCTGGGTCTGGGCTGCAGGAAAAGCTTGAGCAAAGGTGTGGTGGTGAAAACCACAGCAGGAACCAGGCTGGGGGCCGGGCAGGAGGGGCACCATGTGAGCCCACTGGGTGTAGGGGCCATCTAGGTAAGAGGACTAATGTGTACCCTCTGGGTCCAGGACCCCAGCAGGGCGCCCATGCCCATTTGCCTGATTGAAAACTGAGGCTGCAAGTTCCAAGTAACCAGTAGGCATCTGGGGCCCAGGAGAGATCTTCTTACAAGAGACATGCGGGGGGGGGGGGGGGGGGGGTGTCACATCACTGCACAGCCCGCGGGAGAACACTGCAATGGCCGGGCAGGGGTGCTACTTACATATTCGGCTGTGTCGTCCGTCTCCCACTGAGCGTGGGAGGAGGCGGCAGGGGAGAGAGGAGTAGGTGAGCAGGTGGCCAGAGAGAGAGAGAGAAGCAGGGAGAAGGCAGGAGCGCAGGGTCTGGGTGCCGCCCCGCCCACCTGGAGCCCCGCCCACCCAGGCCCCGCCCGGAGCCCCTCCCACCTGGGCATCGGCCAGCATGATGTCCTTGATGCGCGGTGGCCCGCGGGCCTCGGCGCCCTCCATGCGTACGTAGTGGACCTGGTAGCCGCGGATCTGGCCGTGCTGCCGGCCGGGCGCGGGCGAGCGCCACAGCACGCGGATGGCCGTGGCGTTGAGCGCCTCCGCCTCCACCTTCCGCGGCGGCGCGCTGGGCACTGGCGGGGGCAGGGGAGGGGCGGGCAGGGCCGTTACTGGGGCGCCTGGCACCGCCCCCGGGCAGCACCGCTGCCCGATGCCAGGGTGCCAAGTGGCTGCCGGTTAACTTGGCGGTCTGCACACTCACCACCAGCTGGGAGGGCAGGCCTCCTTCATGGCTCCCACAGCCCGGGGGGCGAGAAGGGGGACCGGTGCTGTCCCCCACTTACAGATGGGCAACTGAGGCCCCCCAGAGCCTAAGCCACCTGCCCAGGGCCACGCGCCATGGTGGGCCCTGCATGCCCCGCTCCATGGGCATTACCCACCTGCCTCCATCCTAACAGCATCCCTTCCAGGCAGGGGCTCTTACTCCCATTTTATAGATGGGGAAACTGGGGCCCGAAAGCTGGGCCCCTGATCGCAGAGTTAGTAAGAAGCAAAGCCCGGATCTGAGCCCCCATGCGTCCCAGTATGCAGCCACCCCGCAGATACCGGCCCTTCCTACCCAGCCACGCCCTGAGGTCTGGCCTGAACAACCGCTTCGTTTCTTCCCCACTCTCCCGACCTAATGTGAGGCTGCTCACAGAACCTTTCAGGCCATGGCTCAGAAGGCAAGCCAGCTTCCCAAGGCCCAGGAACTGTGTTTTATCGCAGAAGCTGGCTGCTCTCATTTCTCCCCATGCCCCAGCTTCTACCAACTGACTCCAGACCAGAGCCTCACCTCCCTTTGCAGCTCAAAGCTTTCTAGCTGGAAAGTCAGCCCCCGCGGGGATGCTTACACCACAGAAACTGGCCATGGCTACAAATTGGGCTCCATGCCCCAGAAGCTGGTTGTTAAACGTCACCAGCGCACGCAGCCTACCTACTTGCCAGATAGGATGGCCCAGACCGAGGAAGCTGCAGATCCCGGCTTATCCCGGCTGATCCCAAGAGTCTACAAGCTAGGTTTCTGGGGTCAAGGACCCTAAGTTTGTTGCAAGTGCTGCTGGCCGTTCCCCACACTGTTTCCATACTTTCCACCATCGGACCAAAAACTACAGGGCTGCCAGCTTAACTTTCCAGGTACAAGGGCCCGGGAGAAAACACTGCCCGGAACGTCTAGCACGGAGGATTCCAGAATCAAGGAGCCCAGGATTCCGTGGGGAGGCTGCTTGCTTCATGTCTCGCCCTCAAGACTGTGCCTTCTACCTTTTGACCACCAGCCAGCCCCGTTTTGCAGAGCCAGAAGGCGCAGAGGCGCGGGGCGGGCTGGGGCCTGCGGGGTCCCCGGCTGGGGCCGGTGCTTACCGTCCTCGTCGGTGCGGATGACCACGGGCGAGCTCTCGGGCCCTGGTCCCACCTCTGTGTGAGCGACAGTCGTGATGCGGTACTCGGTCCACTTGTCCAGCGCCTCCAGCAGGATCTGAGTGGTGGTCGGGGGGATGCCATTCACCTCCTTGGGTTGCGGATCCTCCGAGCCCAGCGGTCGGTAGCGGACGCTATAGCTCACCAGGGCCCCGTTGTGCGTTTCCGGCGGCGGCGGGCGCCAACTTACCAAAATGGCCGTGGAGCGCGTGCTGACACATTTAACGTCTTGAGGGGGGGCTGACGGTTCTATTGGAGGGGGGAGAACGTGGGGGT
>NC_048221.1:3714909-3719431 GCF_002007445.2 Ailuropoda melanoleuca
GGGAGGCGGGATGAACGGGGAGGGCGGGGAAACAAAAGATGGGAAAGAGAAAATAAAACAGAAGATGATAACAAACAAAACAGAACCAAACCAAAGAGAAGTCGAACCCAAAAGAAGTGGGTGTCAACCAAAGGTGAGATGGACGGGTGGGGATGGGGGCCGGGAGGGCTGGCCAAGAACACTGCGCTCAGCGCCCGGGGCTGCACCTGCCCGGCACGCAGGAGGTCCCGGCGGGTAGCAGTAACATCCGCGTGCATGAGGCACCTACCGTGCACTGGGCACGGCGCCAGGGGCATCGCAGAGGAACAGGAAGAGCATCTGTCTGTTGAACCCCTGCTATGTGCCAGGCAGAGCCAAGGGCGTCACAGGAGAACAGCAAATGGACTTATTTATGGAACACCTACTGTGTGCCAGGCACCATGCCAGATACTTGCAATAAAAGCCCCATTTATCAGGCACCTACTGTGTGCCAGGCATAGTGCTGAGCTTTATATAGGATAAAAGTAAATGTGTTTATTTGCCAAACACCTACTGTGTGCCAGGGGAGTAGCACTGCCACATAAAAGCAGTGAAAGTCCCATTTACTGGGCGCCTACTGTATGCTGGACACAGTGTCAGAGCTTCACAGGTCACCGGGAAAAGCATCTATGTACCGAACACCTGCTCTATCTGGGGCCCCGGAGGCCACTCCATGGCTTACTTCAACTAGGACCACCCTCTCAGCCTCCTTGGAAGACAAAATAATGTCCGTGTCTTGAGCACCTACTGTTTGCCAGGCACCTACTGTTTGCCAGTAGGCACGCCAAGGGCTTTGTAGAGGCATAATACAAGTGCCTGTGAACGGGACACCTGGGCTGGTAGCAGGCTCAGGACTTTACAGACAGGACAGCCCCGATTAGCAACTACCGTGTGCCAAGGTCTTTGCCGATCATAGTTCTTAGGCCACTACGCTAACACCGTCAGAATCAACGGCCAAGTCTTATTCACTGAGCGCCTGCTGTGGGCTGGGCATCCAGAGCCCTCCAAAGATAAAAACAGCAGGTGCCATTCACACGGAACCTACTCCATGCCAGGTACTGTGCTAAGGACTTTATCAGACAATACTAGCCCCCACATAATGAGGACCTACTACGCGCCAGGCCCTGTGGTAGGGGCCTTACTGAAAAAACAGCAACAGTCCCTACCTACTAAACACCTCCTATGTGTTAGGCAGTGTGCTAAGGGCCTTGTAGAACATTAATAGTCCTTGCTTCTTAAGCACCTACTGTGTGCCGAGGGCTGTGCTAAGGGCCTGCTACATAAATGGTACCAGTTTTCACTTCTTGAGCACCTACTGTTTGCACACCCAGTGCCAAAGGCTTTGCAGACGACAATGTTACGCTTTGAGCAAAACCTGTGTACCCAAAACCCATTCTAGGCCCCATCAGAGGGACAATGGCTCCTATCTGAGCACCTACTATGTGCCTAGAGCCAGGCAATCTTCTTCAATCAAGTGCCACTTATCGAGCACTTACTGTATGCCAGCCATTATGCTAAGGGCTTCACACAACAATAATCATAGCCCCCGTGTTTGGGGCGCCTACTATGCACGGGGCACCAGGGAAAGCTTGTTACAAATGACTAACAGCTTCCATTCGTTGGGTGCCAATTATGGGCCTAGCACCATGACAATCGTGCTTAGATTTAAAGGAGCATTTATGAAGCACCCATGGTGTGCCAGGCAGCGTGCTAAGAAAGGGCTTTGTTAAATAACAGCAATAGTTCTCACATATTAAGCACCTACTGTGTGTGTTAAGGGCTTTATGGGAATAACATTAAGTCCCCATCTGCTCAGTACCTACTATGAGACTATATTAAGGCCATTCCTGGTAACAAACCTCACAGTCTATGCATCGCATCTTCTGCACACCCCGTACCCTAAGCCCTTTACACTCAAAATGTGTCCCCCGATGATACCTCATTTAATTCTCAAGACACACAAACGGCCGGAACTATCACCCCTCCAGCCTCATTCCACATTACACGTGGGGAGATCAGTTTCAAAGCCCAGCTGCCTGGTTTTCTATGGCCATTGGCTGTGTACCTACTGGGTGCCAGACCCCACCTACCCTGGGTGCTTTCTGCGTATCACCTCCCACTTTGGAGATGAAGAAACTGAGGCTGGAAACAGCAAAGCTGCCTTGCCACGGGCATGTGGCAAGACCCAGGATTTGAACCCCAGCTCAGCGGTTGTCCAGGGGCTGTCTTGATGTGAGAATGGGGACTCAGACCTCAGCCTCAGGCCAGCTGAGGATGGCTGGAACCACAGGACTTCAATTGCCCATGGCTCCAGAATTTTCCTTGCCTGCAGGGAGGCCCAGAGAGGCCACTGGCTTTGCTTCCTGTCAAGGCACAGAGAACCCTTGCCATCATGGCAGGCCCATTTGTTCCCTGAGCACGTGTTTAGAGAGTACTTGTTACGTGCAGACCCCATGCCAGGGCCACCCAGGGAAGAATCAGAGGCCCCTGCCCTCAAAGACATCAGACTACCAGACACCTCAGAAGCCTCTCCAATGGCTTACTTCAACCAGAATGACCCTCCGGCCTCACTTAAGGTAAATGCCGGCGTCCCCTCCTCTGATACCAGACACTTAGGGCCCTCTCCCCCATTTCTTGACCAGCCACCCCAACCAAAAGTGCCTGGGGGAATCAGGCAGTGGTGGAAAAACCAACCAAAGAATGTACTGGAAGGAATGGATTCGCTGAGAAAGGGGGAGGAAAAATAAAATCAAAACCATAATAAAATAAGAAACAACAGTGATGGTGGTGATGATGAGAAAAACCATAATAAAAGAAAGAAAGACGCCTTCCAGAAAACTCCCAGTCTGGTTACCTACCTTCCACTCTTCAACTGCTAACTTATAAGACTCTCTTACGAGAGAGGGAGTGGCGGAGTGCTGATCTACAAGGCCAGACCGAGCTCTGGGTGGGTCTCCGGACGCAAGCGGGCCCAAGCCCTGCTCCGGCCCCCAGTGTGGGCACGCTGCAGTTCCAGACTGGCGCCGACGAGGCGGGAAGGTGAGACGGTGTGGGGAGACCCACGGCTGAGTGGTCTGGCCTCCACCTACCCTTCAGTTCAGCCTAAGAAGCCCGCAGTCCCCAGGGGGTATGCCTGGCCCTGAGTCTTGCTGCCAGTTCTCTCCGGCCCCACCCGTCTTGGGGTGAGAAGTGGGGAGTCCCTTCTCCCCCACTCCCTGTCCTGGGCCGCCCCGGAGGTTCGCATGGCTGGGCCAAAGCCTCTTTCTTGACGACTGTGGAGGCCGCCTCCTTCACAATCCAGCCCAACCTGAGTGACATCTTAGGGGATGGGAGGACGGTGGGACAGACCCATGGACGGGCATGGGGGGCAGGTAGTTCCAGATTCCCCATTTCGGGGCAGGCGTGGCTCTTGGCCGTGGGCCAGAAAGTTTGAGGGGGCTCAATTTGGGCTCTGGACTCTGTGTAGCCCAGAGCAGCTGGGGCACAGGCTGGTGGGGGTGGCACGCAGGGTGGGCTGTTTTTGTGAACCTGCTTGAGACCAGCGCGTACTCACCTTCGCGGCACCTGTGCCAGTCTCTCTCACGTGGCCACCCAAGCCACAGGACACCCTCACTGATCGCCTCACGCACAAACACACCCAGACGCCGGGAGCTGCAGAGCGCTCGGCTCAGCACGGGGGAGTAGGGAGGAGGGAAGGGAGCTGGGGTGGCAGGGGTGCTGCGTCTCCGAGGCCCCTGATCCCAGTGGCTCAGATACCCAGGCCCAAGCTGCTGTCACTCACGACTGACCCGTGACCCCCTGTGTGCACACACCCAGGGGGGACTTGAAGGTCTGAACACCGAGGCTGCTTCCGGAACAAGGCCTGGGGCGGTGCGCTGTGACTGACTGAGAAGGGGGAGGGGAGGGGAAGAGGGCCACAGCGGTGGAGGCCACAGCGGTGGACGCCACGACGGGCTAGGCTGAGCACAGAAGAGGGGCAAAGGGAGGAGGGGAGGCAGGGAGACAGCACGATCAGGGGCCTGCCTAGGCCTTGAGCTCAGACCAGGCAAGGAGGGTGGCAGTAGGGGCCACAACGTGGCCCAGAGCCAGCTGCCGGCTACAGTGTTCTGGCCAAAGGTGACTTGTCTGTGACAGGGAGGCAGGGCAGGCACAGCAAAGAGCTCCAGGGATTCAAGAGCCTGTCCTGGGACCTGTACCCCCTCCCCTCCTACTCCTGCCCCTGGCAATGGGGGACCTTGCCTCGGGGGGCAGGGCCATCTGGGGAGGCGGTCGGTCTCCGTGCACTGTGCTCGATGGGGTGTGAGCTGGGACGGCCTCACACAGCCCTCCCCAAGCCTAGGAGTGGGCACAGCGTGCCTGTTCCATAAGCCCCAGATACAGGACGGGGGCGAGGAGGAGAGAAGGTGGGGTCGATACCTGTCCCCGACCTAGGGGGCGAACCTGGGCCCCCCAGGGCTCCAGGCCCCGGGGGCGGGGGGGAGCGGGGCCTGCGGGCACCCCCGGG
>NC_048221.1:3719923-3758911 GCF_002007445.2 Ailuropoda melanoleuca
CCCTCCCCGCCCAGGCCCTGTGCCCCTCCCCCCATACGGCGCCCCCCGGTACCTCTCTGCCGTGGTCGCCCTCCCGGAACAGGAGCTCGTACTTGATGATGCTGTCCTGCCGCGGGGGGCTCCACGAGAGCCCGATGCTCGTCTCCGACTTGGCCTCGGCCCTGAAGTTCATGGGCTGGCCGGGCACTGTGGGGGAGGGGAGAGGAGGAGAAATGGGGGTGGCCGGGGAGGGGTCCACTCCACATGGGGTGCCCAACCCGCCAGGTGTCCCCGTTCTCTCAAAAAGAGCCCCATAAAGCTCAGCACTGCCCTGGAGGAAAGGCTGCTCGTTCCCAGACGCTCCTGGAATGTTCTCCACTGTTCTTATTTCTCTTCTTTGCCCAGGGGCCCCCTACCACCCTTGTTGCATCCCCCTACCCTCTCTGCTTCCTCCAAATTAAACGACAGAGAGACTGTGGAGGTGATGTTTCAACACGTGGATTCCCCACCCTCTATGGACTCTGCGGCGGCACAGTTCTCGTTTGGGCAGCTGCTGAGTCTTCTCAGCTTTGAGGCTCTGAAGCCTGAGCCCGACCGCAAAGGACGGGAAACCCACAGAGAGCTGGGGCCCCACGCACCTAGATGCCCCCACCCCCACCCTGCCCCTCGACCGGAGCCGGCAGGAGGCCAGCCCCGCTGCCTTTGGACAGATGCGCTTCCCCTTTATAACTTCAAAGCAGGTGGCATCAATCCCTCCGACGAGCATGGAGAACAGGGGTTCTCAAACGCAGACACAGCCGCCAGGAGCTGTCTGGATGTCCAATCAGAGCCCCATGGGCTTGCCAAATCGAATTTCCCAAGAGAAGACAGGAATGTGGGTTTTCTGGGACAACTTCCTGCGTTTGAAACGCTAGCACGAAAATATTTTACGGCACCATGCAGGGTGAATAAACCCCTTTGTGGCTTCCAGGCAAGATCAGCCAGCTGCACACTCCCAGATACACGTCTGCCCCCAGCGCCCCCCACCTCCTCCTCCCCGTCTCGAGGGCCCCGAATCCTGCCGTCTCCACAGAAGCCGCACCTCCCACGGGCATCTCACCTCCCTGCTGCGTCTTGACCTGGATGGGGTCCGAGAGGGGCCCGTCGCCCACGGACGTGAAGGCCAGCACGCGCACGGTGTACGTCTCGTCCTCCAGCAGGCTGCCCACGGTGGTCAGCAGGCTGTCATCCACGTTGTGTTTCTGCCAGTTGCCCACGGGGTGCTCGGGCTCCATGGTGTAGTAGATACGGTAGCCGCGGATCAGGCCGTTGGGCTCCACGGGCTCCTCCCACTGGACGATCATGGTCGTGGCGCTCAGCATACGGGCCTGCACGTTACGGGGCGCGCTGGCTGGGGCCTGCTCGCCTGTGCGGGTGACCACCGACTCACTGGGGGGCCCCTGGCCGATGGAGTTGACAGCGGACACCCAGATCTCATACTCCGAGTTGGGGCTCAGGCCCCCGATGCTGTAACGAGTCGTGGTGATGTCCTCCTTGATCTGGTACGGCCCGTCCTGGCTCTTGGATTTATATTCAATGACATAGTAGGACACGGGGTCTGGGTTGCCTGAGTCCCACGTGATGGTGATGCTGGTGGCTGTGTTCTCGGTCACCACGGGAGTCCCCGGAGCTTTGGGGAGAGCTGTGGGGGGAAGGCACGGTCACACATCAGGCACGCTGGAGGCCAAGTGACTTTCAGCCGCACCACTGCCCTCGCTGAGCCTTGATTTCCTCGGCAGTGACCACAGGCCTAATGACCCCCGTCCCCTCATCTATAGCAGGATACGGCAAAGTGTGGCCCGAGGACCAGCACCTGTTTTTATAAATAAAGTTTTACTGGGACGCAGCCGTGCCTACGAATTGCAGAGCTGCTTCTGAGCTACGAGGGCAGAGCTGGGGGACTGCGGGGGCCATCGCAGAGACTAGATGGCCCATAAAGCTGAAGACAGTGACTTTAAAAAAAAAAAAAACATCAATCTGCTCTTCAAGAAAAATACTTACTCTTAAGAATCCAAGAGGTCTGTCCCTCTCTCTGTGGTTCACTCTGCTCAGCCATACTGTGTGTTCCCATGTCACACCTGCTGTTCCCTGTACCTGAAATGCTCCATCCCCAGAGGACCACATGGCCAGCTCCTTCTCATTCCTTAAAGTCGCCCACACCACCCCGGCTAGAGGCGCCCTTGCCCAGCGCTTAGCAGGGACCAGAGTCTTGTTCACAGCTGTGTCCCTAGCACCTGGATAATCGCGACTTTCTCTCCCACTTGTCCCAAGTTCTTACGCCACAGAGGTCCCAAGAGAAAGTCGATCCTTCAGGAAAAGGACCAAACAACCAGCTGGTGCTGACACTTTCTATGGCCCGAGGACAGGGCTTGGCAAACTCTGCTTGCAAAGGGCTCTACAGAAACTATTTTCAGCTTCGTAGGCCGGGAAGTCTTCGTTGAGACTACTCAGCTCTGCCCGTTACCCAAAAGCTGCCTCAGACAAGACACGGATGAATGGGTGTGGCTGTGTGCCAATAAAACTTTATTTATAAAAACAAGTGAAGGGCCAGTTCCAGCCTGCAGGCTGTAGCTTGCTGGCCCCTGTTCTAAAGCTAGAAAAATATTTGGAGGCACCTTCCTCTGAATCTCACCACAAACTCAAGACGTCAGGACAATCTGTAGTCCTCTGTCCCAGCCCCATCTCTCTGAGTCTACACAGGCTGTTTCCTTCCCTTAGAAGTGTTCTCCATTGTCTCTGGCTCACTCCTTTTCAACTTTTAATCTTTCTCTGACCTAACTTTCCTGGGAGGCAAGACCTTTACTCTGGTGGGGGGCTGAAGAGTACCGCGTGATCCCCGTCACAATCCCCATCGGGCTGTATCACAGCTGCCTGGCTACGTGGCTGTCTCTCGTGCTGGACTCTACATGTGGCAGAACGGGACCATGGCTTGCTCCAAAGGGCCGGGCCCAGAATAACGCGTAACCAATAAATATCTGTTCACAAAACAACCATCCCCTTTGCAGCCACGAGTGACCATAGCCAGCATGGAAACTCAGAGCTTTTCCACCTGTACCCCCCAACCTATGCCAGGGGCGGGAGAGGAAGTCCAGAGGTGACCTGCCTTCCCAGGCCCCATGGACCCTGCTTACATTTCACTGTGATCTGGGCCACGGCCTCGATGACGCCCAGGCTGGACATGGCCACGCACGTGTAGTTGGCGGAGTCCTTGACGTCTGTGAGCTCCAGCACATTCCGACCCACGGGCATGTCGTCTTCGGGCGTCAGGTCTTCGGCCCCTTGCATCCACTTGACGTACGGCATGGGTGAGCCCACGGCCACACAGGTGATGTTCACGTTGCCACCTGGCATGATCTCCCNAGGGTTGGGGGGCGGGGAGACGGGATGCAGAGGGGAAAAAGAAAGAAAAGCAGGAAGAAAGAAAGAAAGCAAGGAAGGAAAGAAAGAAAGAAAAAAAAGGAAAAAACAAGTGGAAAACAATTTAAATATAAACAGGGCTGTTTCCTTCCCCCCAGCTGAAAATTTTTTTTCCTTCCAAATGAAAAGAAAACAAAAAAAACAAATTAAAAAATCAAATTCCAACACAAAGAAACCAAAACTTCAAAGGAAGGTACTTCACAAACAATATATAGAGAGATATATCGATATATAATAAAAAGAGACATGAAGCATTATTTCATAGCAACAGGGTTTCAGAGACCAGAGTGGCTGGTCACAGCACAGTTACGAACACAAAAATTTATCAGCTGTTTCTCATCTTTGCTGACAGACGTGGCTTCGGGGAGCAGCCCCTCCGCCCGCTCTCCCAAGTGGGGAGCTTCGGAAGATCGCAGCTGCAGGTGTTGGGAGTGGGGCTGGGGGCTCTGGGGAAGTCGGACGGGGAGCGGGGCGGTCACGGAATCTGATGGCGCTAGGAGGCAGAGGGGGCCAGGATCTCGGCCCCCGACCCTCGTCCCCCCCGGTGACTCAGGGGCCCTGCCCACTTCCCGGGGGCCCTCGAGGAAAAGATGAGAAACTCTAATGAAATTTTTGTGGTTTTTGGGTTTAGAAACCCTTCTAAAAGCTTCTGTCGGATCTGACAAGTTTCCATTGATAGATGCAGCTCTCAGAGTCACAAACAGCATGCAAGATAGGTTGGTTGAGAGAAAGAGAGAGAGAGAGAGAGAAAGAGAGAGAGGCAGAAGGAGGGACAGAGACAGAGAGAGAGGTAATGCAAGGGAAGAGGCCTGAGTTTCAGGGGCCTTCAGTGCACACTCGTGGGTGCCGGAGAAGAGAGAGAGAGGAGCCACGGGAGAGAGAGAACAGGAAGACAGGCCCAGAGAGAGGGGGGCAGAGACAGAGAAGGAGGGAGGAGGGGGCCCACTTCAATGCTGCATATTAATTCTAGCGGATGTGACCCAATGTGACACATCACATTGTCACATCACAGCCCTGGCAGAATCATAAATAGGATATTAATTAATAATAATAATAATAATAATAATAAAACGAGGGAATGAGCTTGAACGTTGAGAAAACAGGGACATGTTCTGTGCGTTTCTCAGCAGGGAAGCCGGTGCAGCCTTCTGTCCCAATCTCACAGACCGTGAAGGCAGCAGGATGCATTTCGGGGGCTCCATTTTCGGAAGCTGGACAGGTTTCAGGGGTGGGAGGGGAGGGGTGGACCCTAATGGCACCTGAACTTCCAAAAGGCGTGGCTGCTCCACAGGAGATGTTAAACTGCAGTGGGAAGGACCTGGGATGACCTAGGAGATCCTTCGAGCCAGAAAGAGGGTGACCCTGGCTAAAACCCTGGGGCCTCGAGAAGCCGCATGGGTGGGTCCCCAGCCTCGCGCGGGTCAAGGAGTCTTGTCCCGCGAACTATAGAGATGACAGACTGGAGACTCAACAAGGCTCGAGAGGGCCGCAAAATGACTTTTGGCACCCAGACCTGCCTCTGATTCCACATGCTCTTGGTAGGGGGGTGGCTGTCAGGGGGTCTGGTTGCCTTACAGAGGAGGGGGCTCCAGGGGACAAAGGGAAGCAGCCCGGAAACCCTGCTCTTCCAGCCTGGCTTCTAAGCTGGAAATCCCAACCCTTGCTCCCTGAACCCGGATGGCTGGAGGCAAAGAGGAGGGGGGGGTTCCGTGGGGGTGGGAAGCAGGGCAAAGAAGCAGCAGCCCTTCAGAAAAGGAAGCCCCACGAAAAGTCCAGTGTCACGTTGGAGACGGGATGGAGGAAGTGGAAGGTATTGCTGGAGGGGAGGAGTGGGGGTGCAGGGGGGAAGACAGAGGGGCCATGCAGACAGATTGGGGGTGAGGGGCGGGGCAGGGCACTGGGATGGGGGGTGGCTTTCTGGCAGGGCTGGGTGGAGGGTGAGGGGAGTTGGGGGAGAATGGGGTCTGGCCAGCCAGCGGACGCGGTCCAGGCCAGCCGCCGGCATCCACAGCGAGGCACGAGTGGGATGCCCGACGCTGCGTTGTCATGGAAACAGAACACGATGGGGGATGAGCGTGGGGGAGCTAATTAATCAAGGACAGAAAACGGCATCGACGTCCAAAACAAAACCAGGAGGAACAAATGAAAAAACAAAGTGGAAAAAAAGGAAAAATCCAAAAAACCAACCAAACAAAAATCCCCTCTGAAACAAAACACCCAAAAGCAAAAAGGAAAAAAAAACACACCAAAAAAACCCCAAAAAAATCAAAAAGACATGGAATGTGTGGGGCTGAAAATCGGGGTCTGAAAGGGAGGAGGGCTGTGACTTCCCCAGGGAGGTGCCCCCCGCCCGCGGCAGAACACAGGGTCTGGCCTCCCCACCCAGCACTCGAGAACCCCGGCTGCGGGCTCGAGGTGGCCACGGAGGTGAGATCCTCACAGAAGAAGCACCTTCGGGGCAAACCAGCCCAGCCCCACTTCTCGGGGACAACCTGCCCCTGGCTGAGGGCTGGACGAACAGCCCTCGTCTCAGACACGCTGAGCACACAGCAAGGCCATTCCTCACGACCTCAGAGTCTCACAGAAAACCTCTCCAGGCAGAGGCGGGAGAGCTGATGTGGTCGAGTAAGCCCCATGGGCCTTGGGAGGGTCCCTCAGGTGCCTCGATTTCTTCATCTGTGAAATGGAGGTAATTGGGGACACGCTCAGAAGGCCATTAAGTTGATTGAGGGAGGGAAGGGGGAAGATCCGCAGATTCTCTACCTTAAGGGAGTTTGGGATGATTTAGTTAAAAAGGAAACAGGATTTCTGTAGAATCCCATATCCCTTTATCCATAATGTCCAATTTGGTGTGGCAAATATCTGTACTTCCTATCTTGTGCATGAGTCAGTGGAGGCTCAGAGATGTGACAGGGCTAGCCGAAGACACCAAGGAAGTGGTGGGGCCAGAGCTCAAAGCCAGGACTGCCTGGCCCCTGCCTCTCAGGTAGAGAGAGTCTTCTCTCGCCATGGCAAGTAGCAAGGATTATAGCCAAGTGTCTCTTCTTGGCACCTGGCTCTTTCAAACTCATGTGTCTTTACCTTCTGGGGACAGCAAGGAGGACAAAAGTACCCCATCACCTATATCTACCTGTATCAACTGAATAATAACCAGTGACCACCAGTTGAATACTATCCAGCAGTCATTATAACAAATGTCCAGAAGCCATTAGTAAGATACCCATACAGAAATGGATTATTGGAATATCAAAGGGAATAAGTGGTAGCTTTAGGATTTAAAGGTTAAATATTAGCCAAATTTATCCCTATGTAATAAGGTTCAACATCTTGCCCCAGAGACCCTGTTCACATCTGAACTTATCTTAAAATACCTCCACTTGAGGAGATCTGGAAGATACCTCCAACTTTCTTCAGAAGCAGGGACAAACATCTATCTTGAATATGTCAAAGATCTGTGGTATAGGATTGTTGATTATAAGTCAGTTAAATGTGGAAGGGCATTTATCAACAACTGTAATTTTAGTACTCACAATCCTGACCATGGCTAGCAGCCATCAGTTAAATGGATCTGCCAACAAGCTGTAAAAGCTGACAGCCGAGAAACTTTGCCTACCTGCTTTCTCATTCACCTCATCCGTTTCTAAGTGTGTGCTGTACAAAGAGGGCTGGTTTGCCGCGAGTTTTGGGGGGGATCATGCCCATTGGCGCTAGGTGGTTCAGACCCCCCGGGGGTCTCATTAGGCCTCCGGGCAAACTCTTGGCTAGCAAGGGCGGGTGGCTGACGCTGTGTTCTGCCCAGTTTGGTGCTGACACCCACCCACATCTTTCCACCCCTGGCTGCAAGCTTGAGGTGCGGGTTAGAAAGTAAGGTGGGCGCAGAGCCCACAGGACGGAGTGGCCCCGCGGGACCCCCGCCCCCAATTACCGACCTGAATGGAGGGTCCAGGCAGGTTATAAGGGGACCACACCAGCCTTGGTCCTCAGCACGCTCCAGCTGGCTCTCGTTTCCAGCTCTTCTCGTCACCGAGTAGNACCCCGATTCACATGGAAAAACAACTCAAAAACCGTCAAAGCAACCGGGAGACGACCCCTCCCCCAGGCAGGAAGAGGCAGAAACTCAAAAACCAAAAGGGGGAGGGGGTTCAGGGGAGAAAGGGTGGGGAGGGGTGAGGGGAAACTCAAAAGTGAGGTGATCTGGTTGAAGCACTAGGTAGGGAACTCGACAGTGTCAGACATCTCAACGATTCGGCAAGCCGCAGCTCCAAGGGAGGGAGGGGGAGCTCTGCCTGGCATTTTGGGGTAAGAGGAGCTGCTGGGTGCTCTTCCAGACTCCAAAATGAGGATGCGGGTGGGGAGGGTGAGGGAGAGATGCCAAGAAGTTCTGCGGCCCCCACGGGCTCACTGAAGCTTAGATTACACCTGTCCAAGGAAGGGAGGGGGTCCGAGCCTGACTCCAAAGCCCGGTTCTCAGCCCCTCTGTTGAACCCCAGCCTGTGGCCCAGGGAGTGGGGGTACCGCCCCGTGGCCTGCCTTGGGCATCTTCCTGCTCCTGCCCCCTTTCCACCATCCCGCCTCCTCCCTCCCCCCCGCCAGCTCCCTCCGCCATCCAGATAGCGTGCAAGGCCTGGAGGGACCTGGCTGGACCCGGCCCATGGGCTGACCAGCGGCCTCAGCAAGTTGCTAGCATTTTTAGCTGGACATTTTGCTGCACTATCGATACTAATTTTATTCTCCTTTTTTCCTTTTTTGGTACCCTCTCTCTTGCCCCCCCCTTTTTTGGTTCTAGCAGAGAATGGGATGACATCTTGCCAATCGAATGACTCTTCCTCATCCCCCCTTCGCTGTGGCCGCCAGAGACGTGGGGCTTTCCAAATGACAAGGTGTAATCTAATAGTCCCCTCACCCTCCCCCCCCCCGAACAGAGGAAACAGCAATGCAAGGGGTGTGAGGCAGGCAGCAGGCGAGAGGTTCTAGAGCTCAGTGTTCCTGCAGAACGCCCCCTCCCTGCCGCCCCACCTGGAGCCCCCTCTCCCCTTGGGATGAGGGTAGGATGAGGAAAAGGGCTGGGTCCTGTCAGGGTCATGTCAGGGGCCTTGGGGGCAGGGCAAGGGGAGGCATGGCCAGGTATGATCAGCAGGAACTGGGGAGCTCACCAACACACCCCAATGCAAATCTTTCTGGAGATACAAGAGCGTCGGGGGGCAATTCCGGGCCCAATATCTGTATCTACTCCTGTTTGGGGGTGGGGGTGGGACTGGAAGTAAGGAGAATGCCTAGCGGTCATACCCGCCAATTTGACATGACTTGGGTGTCAGAGGGTTAATTTTGAAAACCATCTGTCCCATACAAATCCCATGGCACGGTTTGATCTGCAGAGGCCTGGGGACGGGTCACAGAGACAGTTCCGGGGAACACCCAGAAATCGGGGCAATCTAGACCCACCACAGGCATTGGGCATCGAGTCCCGTTCCTGAGCTTAGGATTCGAGACCTGTCACTAAAGTATCCCAGCCCCATCTGACCTCCTCCCAAACCCTAAAGGCATCCTGAGTTCCTGTAAGGCAGACAGCTCTTCCCCATGCCTCTGGCTCGCTGTGAGCTCTCCCCGCAGCTCTCACACCCTCAGGTGGGTGACACATCATTTAACTGGGTCCCGCGCATCAATGATGCTAGATCGCTGGACCAAGTGGTAAAGGCGCCACTTTAGCCCTGAAAGCGAGACCGTAAAGCCTTACAACGTAAAAGAGACAAACGAGAAAATGAACAGCCAGGGAGAATGTAACCTGATCAGCTTCCCCCTTTGTCAAAAGCCTGAGCTGCCTCTTTCCCAGGGGAGTCCTGGAAGTGGCATTACCAGCTGTATTAAACACTGGGCTCCGTTTTGACGTCGGCCCTTTGCATCTCAGAGATCCGTTTCAAGAGGAGAAGGGCCAACTGAACAGCCCGCCCCCCGAACCACCCAAGGTCAGCAGAAGCTGGTGATGGGGGAATTAAAGGAGTTCAGCTGGGGGTAGGGACTCCTGGCAGCCAGCTCTTGGGTCAGGCTGCCCCAGCAACAAGGTAAAGGCTTGTAGCTCTCAGGGCCGAACGTGCCAGGTGCCACCCCCCCCCTTCTGGGGGGCCGGTGTTTCTGTGCAAGGTAACTTAGCACCCAAGTTGTTTGCCTGTTCGGACTCTGTGGCCACTGAACTCCCTGGCAGAGTGACAGGGGGGTAAGATGAAAGATGTGACTCTAGGGCGGCCACTGATCTCACAGGAATTGGGTTGGAACCAGGAGAAAATGAAATCATGGGATGGGTTCAGAAAAAGCACCAGCGAAAATGAGATCTGAGCAAATGAATTCGCTTCTGCCCTGCAATTCTTTTCAGAGCAGTTTGCCGTAGCCACCTTACTCAAACCACGGATCTGTGGAGTACATAATGGCCCAGACAAGGTCCCCAAAGAAGGGAAGTGACTGCTCAAACTCTTTCCTTCCTGCTCTACGACAACCCCACTAGTGATCGCTTACACGCCGTGCGCAGCACAGGGCACTTGAGCATGGATTAGCTCAGTGGAATCCTCCCAACTCCCCTGTGAGCTAATGCCTTGTGCAGATGCGGAAATGGGGCCTCAACGGATCAGGTGACTAGCCCAGGGTCACACAGCCAGGGAGGGGCAGAGGCAGGGTTTGAATCCAGGTGGGCCAGAGCCCAAGACCCTCGGCCACCTCTCAGCTCCAATTCACTACGACCCAGCTTTGGTGGAGGGGCTGGGAGACCTCTCCTCTATTTTTTGGAGCTCCTCTGGGGGTCGGCCTGGCAGCTCTCACCCTGGGTTAAAAAGGAGACAGGAGAAAGCCATCTCCTCTTACTGCTTCTAAAGTCCTCTTGCCAACTTGGCCCCAGACTTCCCAAGAAGTGGGAGATTAGGGAAGGAAGGTGAGGGACAAGAGGGGAAAAATGGTGGCCCCAACAGGCTGGCCTCCCCTCTACCACCTACGTTGGGTAGTCAGCTGAGGGTCCAGGGGCTAGAAATCTAAATGAATTTTTTTTTTGGGGGGGTGTTGGAGTAGTATTCTCAAGGGCTTGCCTTTTTTTAGGGAGGGAGCAGAAAATGGGAGTGTGCATCTCCAAATCTCCGACTGTTTGCAGGAGTGAGAGAGACACTTTGATGGGGGAGGGAGGGTGGAGACAGAGAGAGAGAGAGAGAGAGAGAGGGAGAGAGAGGGGGAGAGAGAGAGAAAGAGAGAGAGAGATGGGGGGGGAGAGAAAGAGAGGCAGAGGCAGGCAGTGGGAGAACCGGGGAGTCAGAGAGAGAGGGGGGAGAGACTACGTCCAAAGTTCCCCCGGGTCTTCTCCAGAATTCCACAGTTCTGATGCTCAGGTACTCAGAAAGTGACCGTGCTGTGTTGCTGGACAAGATGCCTGTGACTGGGCCCAGAGCAGGTGAGGGGGCAGAGGGAGTGGCCAACGTCGCCTGGGAGGCGGAGGCATAGCACTGAAGGGCGGGCTAACTGCCTGCGTATTTCTTCCAAAGTCAGCCATGCTACATTTTCTGACAGTTTTGTATTTGTGCCCAGCCAGGATGCCAAAGGCATCACACCAGCTGCCATCTTGAGAGCTGTCTATGTGCCCAGCACGTGTCATCCAATGTAAGGCATCCACTTCCCACACTTGGACTGCGGCTCTCGTGAGCAACACCTCGAAAGGCTGGTTGCCCATTTAGCTGCGCTTCGAATGCCTGTTCTCTGGGTCGTTTGGGGAAGTGGGAGGTGGTCTCATGCTGAGGCAGAAAGACGGGAACATGCCTGCTTAAGCCCCCTTCCAACATGGCAGCACTGCAGGGCTGAGGCGCCAGCTCTGGGGAAGAGGGGGCTGGCCAGCAAGGCCAGGCAAATGGGGCTGCTCTCCCCACACACCCCACCATCTGTCTATGTCACCTCCCTTGTGCCCTTGCATCCGGGCGGTCACTTTCTGCCCCAGCATCCCAGCTGTGGGACCCCTACCGCCCTCCTGGATGGTAGCTGGGACAGGAACACTGGCTTTTAAATCACAATGCGTTTGGGAAGAACAACCACAGAACAGCTCAGCCCAAGAAACCGAAACCAAATAGCACGGAAACACGAGACAGAACCAAAGACGAAACGCTTTGGGGTAGAAGGGGACCGGGTGAACGGGGATAGGAGGGGGAAAAAAAAACGAACTGATCGGTTTTTTCCCCCCAAAAACAAAACAAAACCAAAATCATAGTAATAATTATTAAATAAAAGAAAGAAAGAAATACGAAGGAAACCAAAGGAGAAAAACAGAACAGGAGACGAGAAACACTCCAACAGAAGGCGCTGGGAATTCACCAAACCAAACCGACAAGAGTGGCATGCAGAGAAATTTTTACATTCTCCCGGCATGCATCAGGCCCAAGTTACCATGACGACGAGGAGTGCAAAAAACTTAGCAACAACATTACCAACGGATGCATAGAGGCGACCACAATGCAAGCATCGCATGTGTGCGGCCGGCCCTAGGCCGGGCTGGGCGCGGCTGAAATTTTCGTGTCTTTCTGGGTTTTTGCTCTCGCTTGGCGGTTTTTTGTTTTGTTTTGTTCGCTTTGTGCTGACTATTCGTATTCCGTCATTTATTTCTTTATTTCTTTATTAGTTCCTTTGCTCTTGTTTTCCGTGTGTGTGTCTGTGTGTGCGCGCGTGTGTGCGTGTCTGTGTGTGTGTCGTGTGTGTGCGTGTCACTTTCAGAATGTAAAAATGTGGGTAAAGAAAGTAAAAAAGAAAAAAACACACCAACCTTCTCGAAGCTCTGAGGGATGTAAAGGGGGTTTGATGCAGAACACAATGACATGGGGAGAAGAGAAAAAATAGGGGAGATACAGAGAGTAAAAAGAGGACTTCCCAAGGCTAAAAGCTGCAATAGTTTGTTGTTTTTTTCTTTAAACCAAAAAAAAAAATTAAAATTAAAAAATAAAAAAGAACAGCAATGACCTTTTTTTCTTTTCTTGACATATTACAATCGTCTTCCACGTTTTTGTTTTTTTTTAAATTCATTTCTGGAGCGTCTGAGACCCAGACAAAGATTGGGAGGTTGGACCCCCCCCAAAAGATCAGAGGCTCATGCTGGGGACCCCACCTCCAGGGGGCTGAGGACACGGGGGTCCCCCTCCCTCGTCGCACCCTCGCTAGAGGCCTCCCCCCCACCCCATGCCCGCTGTCCACACTCTCTCCTTGAACCCTGCCAGACTTACAAACCCCCATCCCACGTGTTTGCAGAGAAATAAGCAGGTTAGACGAAGACCAGTCAGCTGGAGTCACGGACGCGCTATAACTCACCAGAGGTGCCGTGGCAGTGGATCGGTGTGTGCCCCCTGCCCACCCTTGCGCCCGCGCCCCCGTCCCCCCCCTCCACGTGGCCTCCTCCTCAGAGACAAGATGTCAAACCCAAGGTGCAGAACCAAGGAGCTGCTTCGGGACCGGTGGGGCTGTGCCTGGTGGGGACCAAGCAGGCAGGGTCTGTGGGGGAGGGAGGAGCCGCCCCGCCTCCCAGCTGGAAAACGGCAGGGGCGTGGTGCCTCGTGTGGGGGAAACTGAGGCCCGGAGAAGTGTGGGTGCAGTCAAGTATACAGAGCCAATCAGGGCAGCCCTGGGGCTTGAAGGGGGCCCTGTTTCCTGGCAGCAGAAGCTGTTTCTACCAAGAATCTGATCAGAAACAGCCACTGGGAGGCGGGAGAGGGAGGAGAGCGAATGGAGGAGGAGGATTAAAATTTCTGGAAGAACTGAAGAGAACCGACACAGGAATGAGAGGGGTCGACCCAGGTCTCTGGGGACAAGGGGAGCCCCCCGGCGCCTCTGAGGGGACACCAAGGGACCGAGAAGGAAGTCTGTGTAGACGCTCCCCAGGGCCGCCTTGGGGGGCGCGGGGCACTGGGGCAAGGACCCGGGCTTCCGGGCATGACGAGAGCGACAGGCCTCGCTGGCGTGCCGTGCCTGCCGCAGCCTGACGGGGTGCCAAGCCCCAGGCCTGCGTGCCTGCCGTGGCCTCGGCCTCGCTTGGGCCGGAACGAGTCCTTTCCTGAGGGTGACTAGGAGACAAAGAGCACCGGGCTCTGGGACAGCCGGAGGTGCAGGGGCCGGCGGGGGGCGGCCTCAAAGACCCCACCCCAGCTCTCAGACTGAGGGCGCTGGGGGGGGTGAAGCGGGGAGCTACGAGAGGCCACGGAGTTTGGAGAAGCAAAGCAAGCACACAGCAAGGGGGGGCACGGCACGACACACCACAGAAGCCGACTCGGATGGGCGGGCGGGCGGGCGGGGCAGAGGCCTGCAGGCTCCCCCAGCCCTGTGGGCCCAAGACTGACCCCCTTGGCCCTGCCCCGTTCCCTCCTGCCTCCCCACCAAGTCCTGCAGCCCACGGGGTATCCGTCACAGGCATGGGGGTGGGGGGTGTAAGCAGCCCCCATTTTAGAGGTAAAGAAACTGAGGTCCAGAGAGGGGTGCCGCCTCACCCAAGGTCCTGCTGTGACCAGGGGGTGGGGGGGCCCTCCTGCTCGGGTCTGCAGGGAACAGGGGAGCCCGGAGGCTGTGAGCCCAAGGAGGGAGGGGGAACAGGACAGGACGGGTCCCTGCCTTTGACCTGGATACGGCGTTCCCTACCTCGCACGTAGAGGTTGGCAGGTGAGGAATAGCGCACGCCGGCACTGTTGGTAGCCACGCACTCATATTTGCCTTGGTCCGTCTCCTCACTGCTCTCAATCTGCAGGGCCCCTGTGGGGAGAGGGGAGAGAGCCTGGCCAGTCAGGGAGGGCCTGGGCTGGGTGGGCTGTCCCAGAGCCCCGTTTCGCCTGTCTCTTGTTCTTTCTGGGCCAGAGAGAGGCAGACAAAAGTGATGAGTTAGCCTGGAAACCCTGGCTGGGCTGGGGGCTCCCTCGCTAGTCTCCCCTGCCCCCCGCCGCCCCCCCCCGCTCCAAGCCTAGCCTAACACCAGCCTAAACACACTGCAGTCCCCCGCCATGTCCTCCGTTCTCACTGGGACACCAGGTGGATGCCTGGCTCATGCTTCAGAAATGACCGCCAGGTTTAACTCCAGAGCGGAGAGGTCCGTGCCGTGGAGATGTGTTTGCAAAAGCACTGAGTGATGCTCTCCAGGCAAAAGGGAATGAGTGAGTTGGCATTCACAACCCACGGCAGCCGTCTGCGAGACCCTGGGCCCTCAGGGGCGGCCACAAGAAATGGGCAAGTTCAGAAGGCCGGTGGTTGTTCGTGGGTTGCCACCAGTGCCCATGTGTAAATGAACATGGGTCTGGGTTCCTTGAGTGTGTTTGAGATGACAGGTCTCAAAGCCTGGAGTGCCCATAAAGAGAGACAAGGTTGCCTTTCTTTAAGACGAACTGAAATTGTAGGACTGGGATACCTCTCACAGTAGCTAAGGTAAAGGAGGTGGAGACCGATATGCATCAAGTATGTTTGAAATAAAAAAAACTTGGGATTAAAGCCCCCTGTACCTGAAATTAATTGAAGAGGAGCTTGAATTTCCCATGGGTTCCCCTAACGTCATCTAAGCAAGTCTGAATTCACCCACCTGTTTTAAAACCACAGGCCTGGATTCAGGATCCTGGTGCTGATGAGTAATCAAATGAATTTCCTCAAGTGTGTTTGCAATTACGGTCCTAGACCCAGGTCCACGGTACTCTCGGGCTAATGGGGAAACTTTTTGAGTGTTTGAAATCAGAGATCTGAATGAAGACCTCTAATACCCACAAATAAAATTGAGGTTGAAGGACCACAAGTGTGTTTGAAAATCACAAGCCAGGATCAAACAATCTGTGGTTCGTGAGTGAATAAAAGTTTAAAGAAGAGGCCAATTTTCTCAAGTATCCTTAAAAGCATAGGCCCAAATCAAAGGTCTTCGTGCCTATGAATATACAAAAATAGGGCTGGTTTCCCCTCCCTATGTTTGAAATCACAGGCCCGGATCAAAAACGTTACTTCCCATGAACACGTAAAAACGCACAAACCTTCTCAAGAATACATGAAAGCACGGGCCTTGACCAAACACCGCAGTGCCCACGAGTAAATGAGAATAAGGCTAACGTTTCCCCAAGTTTATCTGAAACCACAAGTCTGGAACAAGTCCTCATTTTCACAAGTAAATGAAGCTGAGCGAACATATTAAAGTATTTAAAATCACAGGCCTCAAACAATATTTGAACACCCATGAGTAAATAAAAACAAGGCAAATGTTTCCACAAGTATGTTTGAAATAAAAGGCCTGGATCAAAGTTTTCGTTTTCATAACTAAATACAACTGAGTGAACATCTCCAAGTATGTCTGACTCACAGGCCTGGACCCACATGCTTGTTGACCACGAGTGAATGAAAGGTGAGTGAACATCTCTGAGTGTGTTTGAATCATAGGTATGAGTTCCTGGCACCAGGAGTCCAAAAATCCAGTCCAAGCTCCCAAGAAGACCCCTCTACCCAGCTGTTCCTGGCTGTTCCATAGACATGACACGGACCCACAAATCAGGACCCCAGATTAGCTTCTCGGGGGGCTAGGGAGGCAGGTTCTTCCCCCATATCCCACACTTCCTACTTTCCCCCAACCTCAAGGCTCTGAATAGCAGGCAGGCAGGCATTACTGTGGAGGCCCAGAGAGGGCAGGGGGCCTGCTCTAGGTCACACAGCATTCCGTGGTAAAGCCAGGACTAGACATTGACTCTTCCCTAGGGCTCCCACCCAGGCCTATTCTAGTCTATTCCAGTCAGCACTAGGGGCTGGCCTTTGACACAGCCTGACTCTCTGCTCCCTCGGGCTGGACCCTCAGGTCAAAACGAGCAGAAGAGCCAGAAGGCCCCCTCTGCACGCTCATTTTAGAGACGAGAAGAATGAGGCTGGAGAAAGACAAGGCCTGTGTACAGAGCAGCAATCAGAATCTGGCTCCCAGAGCTCTGGGGGGGCATGGGAGGCACCGCCCCTTCCTGAGGAGATGGCCCCTTCCCTGCAGCCAGGTGGCCTGAGGGGCAGTCACGGCCACACTTGGCCCCCCAGCTACACACAGCAACACAGACACAGAGACTGGACAGACACTGGGCAGGGTGGCAAGGGGGAAATATGTGGAAGGGGCCTGGGTGTAGCCCCCCACGGAGCCTGGGGGGCCAGGTGGGCAGTAAGAGAGAGCGTGAGTGGGTGGGTGGGTGAGGAAGGAGCCTCTTACCTCGGATCGGAGTGCTTTCTGTAAGGGAAGCAGAGAGAGTCAGGTGAATTTCAGAAGGCAGTCCTGGGGGGCCGGGGGGCC
The DNA here is from genome assembly GCF_002007445.2 of Ailuropoda melanoleuca. Taxonomy (NCBI): domain Eukaryota; kingdom Metazoa; phylum Chordata; class Mammalia; order Carnivora; family Ursidae; genus Ailuropoda; species Ailuropoda melanoleuca. The sequence goes on from NC_048221.1 coordinate 3,736,632, forward strand.
CCAGGGAGGCCAGGCTGGGCCACGAGCCAGGCCTGTCCACTCTGCCCCCAGGGGGTAGGGGACTGAGCCAGCCCTGAGCCTATGGACCCTGCAGGAGCAGGGCAGGGTCTGAGGGCTTGTCAGTCAGGAAGGCTTCCCACAGGAGGCGGTAGTCTCCTGGGGAAGGAGGGACTGCATCCAGAAGCCCCTCTAGACTGGTCTCAGGGGTGTCCCTATGGCCCAGGGAGGTCTATGGCCTGGCCTGGCCCTGTTGGCTGCCGTCCTTCTGGGCTGAGGGAGGTCGGTCATGGACCTCCCTTTGTTTTTTCCTTCTTGGAAGGGACAGGGAGCAAGGAGAGTCTTGGGAGTCTTGTTAGAGACGGGGGAAAGGGGTTAGCGCCCCAGGGCTGGGCATTAATAAAGCAAAGGGAAGGCGTTACAAACAGGCCAAGTAAGAGGGACAGGGGAGAGCAGCGAAAGGGGAGCGAGGGTGGAGGGTGGAGGGTGGGCCCTCCAGGTGGGCCCTCCGCCTCCCATCTCATTAACCTCCAAAAGGAAAAGAGGAAAGGGCGATCTGCACGTTGACCTGGGGGCTGAGGGCAGGGGACAACTCAGGACGCACACAAAAGGCAGTCATGGCTTAGAGATTTATACCCCCAGCTCATCTTCCTGGGATAGATCCGGGCCCCTCTCTCTCTGCTGATGGACAGCTGAGAACCCCACCAAGAACAAGGGGACCCCAGGGATCCCAAGGCCAGGGCAGAGTGAGAGAATGCAAGCCCTTCCGGAGGGCATAGGCAAACCGATAGGCAAATGGATGCCCAGAGGGGCCAGCGAATTGTCACACCATGAGTCAGAGGCAGGGGTGGGCTTTGAACCCAGGTCTCCAGCCTCTAGACCTCTGTATTACTTCTTACAGAATCCTCAACCTGACGAGGCCCCCAAGGCCCCTATACTGAGAGGAGAGAATATACCTCTTAGGTATTAAAGGTGGGTCTACTGCTTAACCTGAGGAAGAGGAGAAGGAACTTTCATGGGCCAACATCAGTCATTCTCACTCTAGTATGAATTAGCCCAGCAGTTGGTTTCAGGGGATTCAGGCTGGATGTTGGTAAAAGAAGGAAGTACCCAGTGCCAGCCCAGCTGGAGAAGTCCTCTCTCCCCTCAGATCCAGCTCCCAAGCTTCTGTAAGTTCCTCATTTTCCAGCAGTGTCAAGGCTGGGGGAGTATTAGGTGCAAAACTCCACTAGCTCTAGGAGTCCCCTAATTTCCCCTTAACCCCTCTTCTGGGGTCTGACTGGCCCCTTGTGGCCTTGTGCTTTTTCCTCTTTTCCTTTTGGGCTCCTCTCTCTGCAGCCCCCTGATGCCTGATGGAGAAGGGCTGGGTGGCTGGTGGGGGAGGGGGGTCGTTAGTAAACATGCCACGTGGAGTGGGTCACCGTTACTGTCACAGTGGCTGTTAGTCTGGGGGGGAGGGGCGGGGGGAGGGGAACGAAGAGGGGACGTTAGTTGTTGACGTGGGGAACAAATGAGACTTACCAAAGGTTTCTGAACGTTTACAACAGAGGGACAAGAAAAGAGAACAGGATCATTAATGGGTGTTATATAAAAGCCTGTATCCTCTCTGGGGCGGGGCAGGGAGGGGAGGTCAGAATAATAATCAGATAAAGCAGCTGATGTTCGCTGAGCACCTAGTCCCTGCCAGGCATTCCGTCTCAAGCCCCTCACACCAGTGCCAGGGAGGAGGAGCGTTTTATGGTCCCGAGACCCAGAGGAAAAGCCCTGCTCTAGGACACAGCAGACGCTGGCCCAGGCGCCTGGGCCCCTGGGTCCGTGCTCTCCGTCAGCTCTCTCTCTCGGGGCCGTGAGGGCACAAGCCAGCAGGGAAGCAACTGGATCCTCGGGCTATCATCCCCCCACTGAACCCCCAGCTGCAAGTATCCCCTGATAGCACAGGAGGGGGAAGGTTGTCTCTCTCCCCCCGGGGCAAGGTCCCCATCTCTCCAGGGAAGAAACTCTGCCCCTTCGCAGAGCTTGGCTCTTCGCTGGGCAGAAGTGGAAAACAGGACGGGTAGACGGACCAGTCAGAGGATGAGACCGGGCAGTGAGTGGGGGCGTTAAGAACAACAGGGAGGCCTTCAGGCAGGGCTGGCTCCAGGGTGGGGGTCCTCAGAGGAAGGGGGGAAGGAAAACAAAGTGGTGTACCCCAACATGTGTAATCACAGTGGACTGACACACGGGAGCACACAGGGGGCACATCCCTACCACGTGTCTGCACACAGGGGGACGGGAGTGTGCCCTCAGACATATGCACGCACCAGGAGGGACAGTAACGTGGGTCAATGTGCAGCCAAGATGCAGGTGGACAAGCTCTGCTCCAGGAGGGAGACGGTGAACCCACGTGCAGGTGGCTCGGCCGCACACGGGAAGCGGGTCAGGCCGGCACAGCTAGCCCAGACACGCACATGTGGACTTGTCATGAAGCAGTGGGACAACTGACAGAACACACACACAGCCCCCGAGACAGACAGACTCACAGATGGGGCACATGGGCACTAGGCCGAGACACAACCGTGGAACCACCCACCCCCAAGATGGCCAAGGCCTGGTGCTCTGGCCCAGCCGGGGCCCGGACCAACAAGCTGGACTGCCTGTCTGCGCCCCGTCATGCCCTTACTGCCTCAGTCTTGGAGTCACTCTCTCCCTGCAGCTCTCTATGGCTCCCCATTACCTTACCCGTCTAAGGCCTCCTACCTGCTCCAGAGAGGCTCACTGCGGCAGCACTGGAAATACTCTCTTGCCTTTGCCTTAGACATCTCCCCTCTCCTCTGACCTGTCCGGACCCCATTACATCCTCACTGGACAGACCGACTGCTTCAGCAGGAAAGACACTCTCCCTCCACCACCTTCCATGCCTCCCCATCATCTTGACCGTCTGTGCCCCATTACGTACTCAGTGGTGAGGCACTGGAGATGCCCATCCCTGCCACTCTCCATGGCCCCCCCCACCTCTGCCTGTCTGAACCGCACTGTGTCCCCACTGCGGGGGCACTGCAGATACCCCCCACCTCTGTGGCTCTCCGGCACTTGCAACATCTGTGCCTCATTAGGACTGCACTGCTTGGGGACTGGAGACACTCTGCCCCTGGGATCTCTGTAGCTCCCCATCGCTGTGCATACCAGGGTCCCTTATAACCCCACTCGCGCATGGACACACTCCCCTCCTACCATCTGCCATAGCTCCCCACTACGCCTGCCTGTCCACGCTCCATTACATCGCTTCTAGCTCAGCTCTGAAGATACTCTCCCCACGCCAATGCCCTCCCTATGGCTACACATCCCCTCTGCCTTTCTGTCTCCCATTAGTCCTCAGGGCTTGGCCCTGGAGATACCACCCTCCCCCCGCTGCCCCCCATGGCTCCCGCATCCTCCCAGCCACCTGTGCTCACCTGACCGCAGCTGCTTTATGCGCCCGTTGCTGGCACTGGGGTCCACGGGCAAGAAGTCCTTGAACCAGGTGATCTCAGGGTCAGGGTTGCCACTGGCAGCACAGAGCATAGTAGCCGTCCGTGTCCGCTCCACCACCTTCAGCTGGGGGCCCATGTCGATGTTGGGGAAACCGGGGGGCAGCTGGTCCTCTGAGGGTGGAGACATGGGAAGAACAGAGTGGGGGCCCGGTTGCCACATGGCCGACCCTGGGGTGGGGGTGGTGGTGGCTGGGTCCCGCCCCTGCCTGGCCGGGGCAGCTCCTATGGCCTGCTTCCTGCTTGCCGCGTGGGGGATTACTCCCACAGGGGGGCGTGCTGGTGGGGGGGCGCTCAGGTCAGACCGGTGCTTCTCACTCGGGACCACTCTGCCTTCCGGGGGGCTACTGGAAACGTCTGGGGGGATTCTGATGGTCACACCTGGGGTGGGGACCGGGGATGTTCTCAACACCCCATAATGTCCAGGATGCACCTCCTTCCCCGAGAACGGTCCAGTCCCAGGATCAGCAGCGCCCAGTGGGGGAGACGCTGGGGTCCTTTAGAGCATCCAGAGATAGTAAAACATAAACCCGGGCGCCTGGGGGGCTCAGCTGGTGAGGCGTCCGACTCGATCTCAGCTCAAGTCGTGATCTCAGGGTGGTGCGTCGAGCCCCTCGTGGGGCTCTGTGTTCAGCGGGGAGTCTGCTTGAGATTCTCTCCCCCTCTCTCCCTCCCCCCATTTTAAAAATACACACACACACATATATACACACACACACACATACACACTGAAGCCCACTAACTCCATGCTGCACGCCTTCCGCTGTGGTCCTCGCCATCCCCCGGGGGGACCCAGGACCCTTGCCACCCCCCGGGGGGACCCAGGATCCTCGCCCACCGCTGCCCCGCCAGCCTTGGCAGCCCCATTTCAAGCCACCCTCACCCTGTCTCCGTTCAGCCACACAGACCTCCTTGTTCCTCAGAGACGTCAAGCTCCCTCCTGCATCCCCCTCGGCCCCTGTCTACGCATCCACGTCCCCTCAGGCTGGCTCACACACCCGAGCCATACATCCTCCTGGACCCCAGGACATCTGTCCAACACTGTCATGATGTACATGTGTCGCTGCCACGTCCCCACTGCCCAAGAAGGGCCTGGCATACAGTAGGTGCTCAATAAATGTGTGAAAAGCTCAGTTCCAGTTGCTGTTAACCCACGAAAGTCTCACCACGCCTCCAGGCCTCAGTGTCCCCGTTCACTGGCAAGGTCCAGCTTCCCTCTGCAGTAAAGGGGGTGGGAGGGCCACCAGGAGGAGAAAATGCCCCTCTCCCTGGAGGCCCTCAGCCCGACGTCCAGGGCCCGGCAGGAACGTGGTCATGGGCCGAGGTGATGAGCAGGCCAGCTAACTGGTAGGTGGCCTTCATTCGTATGCCTGAGAACCTTACCAGACTCTGCGGCCTAACTGAGCTGGAGTCTCGCCAGGGAAAGGAGGCAACTAGGGGGGCCTCCCAAAGGGTCCCACCTGCTCCCCCACCTCCACTCTCCCTCTCCAGCAATGGACGAAGGATTCCCCAGGACCAGGGACCAGGCTCCACCGTGTGATTTTAACAGCCACTCACCCCATTACAGGCCGAAAGGAGCCTCCCCCCCAAGTTCATACTGAAGCCCAAACCCCCAGGACCTCAGAATGTAAAGATCAGGTCTTTAAAGGGGTGATTAAATTAAAATGAGGTCACCAGGGTGGGTCCTAATCTAATCTGACTGGTGCCCTTGCAAGGAAGGGAGACGAGGACACAGACGTGCAGAGGGATGAGCACGTGAGGACAGGGGGAGAAGACAGCCGTCTGCACGCCTAGGAGAGAGGCCCCAGGAGGAACCGGCCCCGCCGACACCCCAGTCTCAGACTTCCCGCCCCCAGGACTGGGAGAGAATATGTCGTTTAAGCCGCCCAGATGGTGGGACTTGGTTACAGCAGCCCTGGCAAACCCATGCGGTCCCCACCCCATCCCTGATGGCCAAGTGACAACAAAACTAATCATGTGTGGGGGCTGGTGAAGCTGAAGGCACACAGGAGGGAACGGGGGTGGTACAAACCCTACGGGGGGGGTGCCCTGGGGCCACCTGCCAGAGACCCCTGACCTCCAGCTCCACATCTACGGTTTCTACGTGCCGTGCACCGGAGGAGGAATGCAGAGTGGCTCTGAGCAGCAAAAGGCTGGCGACAACCTAACCAGCTGTCAACAGGGATTCATTAGCTATGCGCCGGGCCACCCATGCATGTGATACAAAGTCCAGACACACCACTAAGTAGACAGGGCTCAAAGTGAAAGATGCTATAGACGAAGGATCAAAAACTACCGCCCCCAGGCCAAACCCGGCCCTTGGCTTGTTTTTGTTAATAAAGTTTTATTGACACACGGCCATGCCCCTCTGTGTCCATGTCATCTACAGCCGCTTTCCAGCTACGACAGCAGAGCTGAGAAGCTGGGACAGAGACTGGCCGGCAGAGTCAAAATATTTCCTCCCTGGCGTTTTACAGAAAAAGTTTGCTGTCTTCTGGAACAGATGATGCTGCTACCCATGTGAAGGGAAACACTACCCAGGTATTTGCTTACAAAGGCCCAGAAGGGTCAGTGGGCATGATGGGTGCTTTGGGGCACGGGACTGGGGAAGAGGTGGGTGACAGACCACCATGCAAGAGAGATCAGAGCCCCAGGCACACGGTGGTGGGGGGGAGGGACAGGAGGCCAAGACGGGGCAGGGGAGAGGCAAGCAGGGACAGCACCATCCCATTCCTCCAGTGGAACGAGAGCTGCGGTCCTGGTCCAGGGCTGCATGGAGGGCAAACGGCCCCAGTCCCAAGTCCTGAACGCCATGTACCAGGCACTCCGCAGGTGCATTCCTATGTCCTCCTCAAAGATGGCACCTAGTTCACAGAGGGGGAAACTGAGGCTCAGACAGACACACAGCTGCTCCAGGTCATACAGCCAGGACACGGCCAGGCTGGGTGGGATTTGTACCCAGGTCCAGCTAAGCTCAGAGGAAGCTGGGAGGGGCCAGCTGAGGAACCCACAACCCCCGGACTGGACCTTCTGGAGTCTGAGGGGGTGGCTGGACCCTGTCCAAGGTGGGTCAGGCCCTGTTTGCTCTTCTTGGGCCTGAGGCCTGAACCCCAAAGGTGGTTCTGATTGGCTGCCCATGATGTCACTGGAGGTTAAGGCCAAAACAACTGGGCCTCGCTTCTTGGCACTCTAAGCCGGCACGTGCGCGCCTGTCACCCGAGAACGCATCCACGCCCCACGCGCGCTCACACGTGAGCACCTCCCATGTGTGTATGGCCCTCGAGGGTCCCCGTGAGTGCGTGTGGGTGGTAGCCAGCCGCGTGGGGAGACAGAGGCTGGGGGAGGCTGCGGCTGCCCGACGGTACCGAGAGCTCCTAATTAAACAAAAATGTTCATCGCATACCACATTGTGCCCGATTCCTCGGAGTTTAATTAAAACAACAGCACGGGAGGCGTGAGCAGGGTCCACAATCAGAGGGATGGGGAGGGAGGCCGGGAGAGAGGGGCCCAACAGCCTAGTCCTTCCTTGCTCGGAGGGAGAACCCTGGGGCTCTGGGCCCGGGTGGGGGGGGCACCGGGAGGACAGGCGCTCCTGGGTCAAAGGCTCCGGTCTGGGCATCCAGCCCAAACACCACGTCCTCTAGGCGGCCGAGAACAGAGCGAAGCCAAGGAGGCCTTGATAGGGGGGCAGGGAGCACAGACGGATCTTTCCCAGACTGCCAGCGACTGGGCGGTTAATAGATTCACAGCATGTCCTTTTAACTCTCTGAGCGCTTACAATGGAGGCTGGCACGGGGCAGCGGGAGGCAGGCTGTTCCGTCTGTGCCCGGGAAAGGTCAGGGCAAGAATATCTGCTGGGAAGAGGCGGGGCGGGGCGGGCCTGGCCGAGCCGGCTCCCTGCCCCCCCTCCCCCATCCCTCTCCCAGCAGGACCCGCTCCAGGACCCACTAGCGGGCGGATGAAACTATGCGGCCTCTTCTTAAACAGATGGGATGGGCAGAGCGCTCCGAGGGAGGGACCCCGTGCAGGCTGCACCCAGGGTCCGAGACCAAGTGCCCCCGGGGCCAAAGTGCCGCCCACCCCGGCTCTGCTGCCCTGCAAGAGGCTGAAGAATGCCACCCCCGGCGCCACAGAACGGCTGGTGCCAGTCGTCCCACTAAACTCGGGAGTGCGAACAAGGAGCTCGCCAAGCCCTCGGGTCTGGGCCCTCAGGGGAGAAGCCCCAGCCTCTCCTGCGCATGCTCCACCTACCCGGATCACGTGACTACCCCTCCCGGTGAGCCTCGTTATTCCCCACTGTTATTCCCCACTGGGGAGGTGAGGAACGGCAGCTCACGGAGGTTTATTAACATGCCCAGGGTCATACAGCTCACAGAGGCTAAAACGCCCTTGCCACAGAGCAGGCACGAGGCGCAGCTGGGTGGGTGGGGGGGTCTGAGGTGGGACTGTCTGAAGGGTGCTGTTTTACAAGAAGAATGTGATTTCCCGGTGCCCCCAGCACGCCCCAGCGACGCTAGCCAACAGCCCAGCAAAGCAGTGTTCCGGAAGGATCTGTGTGAATGCATGGAGGGTGGTGGGCAGATCTTTGTGCCTGTCCAACATATCTATTCCTCCTTTGTCCCTTTGGGGGAACCGCCCCTTGCTGACCCTGTCTGTGTGGGCTGACACACCCCTGACTCCAGGGAGGACCCTGCCAATCAGAGTTATTTGTTCCTCTGGCCGCAGTAACTGGCTCAGGGATGGCCATCTCACCCAACCCAGGCAGGATCACCTGGTTCTCTCTTTGGGGTGGGGGCCTGCGAGCCTGGAGCTACTGGGGGTCATCCCACTAGGACATAGTATGGAAGAAAATAAACCCAGAGGCAGAGAGAGGGTGAGACCTAAGAACACCGTAGGAGTTCCTGGATCTAGCTGAACCTAAAGCTGCCTCATCCACAGACATTTTCATTACACAGATCAATGAATTTTCTTTATTATGTGAACCAGTTCAAGGTGGATCAGGCTCTTGTAATCAGAGAATGATTAAGATGACAAATGGATGACACTAGTCCCTTAACACCGCTCCTTCCTGCAAAGGCTCAATAAATCCCTACTGGCAGGCTCTGGGCCGCACTGGTGTTAACAGGCTGGGGAAGAGAGATCAAGGTCCCCCAGAGAGAAAAATCCAAACCAAGATCTTTAACGATTCTTTTAGTGTTTGCCCCAAAAGCCTGGGGCCCGGCTCCCCTCCACCCCCACCTCAGGGAGCCCAATACCTCGGAGGACAGTGAGCTTGGCATGGACCGTGACCTCCCCAGCGGAGTTCTGGGCCACGCACTCGTACACATTCTCATCCCGGGGTGTCCGTAGCGGCTGGATCCTCAGCACGGCCCCCGCACTCTGGTCAAACTCGATTGTCTGCCACGGGCAGGGGAGAGAGCAGGGTGAGACTGAGGTCCCCGGGGTGGCTGGCAGGGGAGCTGGGGGCTGTACTGTCCACGTGGATGGGCGTCCTGTGCGAACGCACCACAGGCAGAAACCGGGCCCAGGTCTGTGCAAGTAGGAGGGCTTGTGTGTATGTGGGTGTGTGAGAAGCACAGGCAAGTCTGTGACAGGCGTGTGAAGGCACGTTGGCCATAGACGCGTGTGCGTCTGATCGTGTCCGTGTTATGGAGTTGTGCATGAGGCTCCGTGTGTGAGATGGGACAGAGAGGGTGAGGCCTTGCTCGAGGCCACACAGCACACGGCCAGCAGAGCAACCCAGCCTGGCCGGGCCCTCAACAGCGCAGGCAGGTGGGGCGCATGGCAGGGGAAGGGGTGAGAGCTGCCCAGGCCACGGAGGGTGGCAGCCTGGCCTGGCCGCCAGTGTTCATCCGGGAGACGTTTCTGTGATGTCTGCGGCTGAGCGTGGCTGAGCCGCTGTGGCCCCGTCTGGGGAGGGGGTGCTGGCCCCAGACCGTCTCCCCTCACCCCCGACTCACCTCAAAGCGCTGGGAATTAACCTTCTTGCCTTTCTTGTTCCAGGTCACCCGTGGCTTGGGGTCACCTGTGGCCTGACACACGAAGGAGGCCACACCCCCCGACACACCGATCTGGTCCTTGGGTTCTTTGATGAACCTGGGGGGCTCTGGAGATAGAGAAGGAAGAGGAAGGGTCTGGTGGGCCCAGGCGTGAGGCCAGCAGCCCACGGGGCCATGCAAACATGCCCTCCCTCCCTACGCTCACCCCTGAGACCACAGCCACACACGCTCACACGTGCTTCCAACCTCACATGGGCCACAGAGGATAGTGGAAGGGAGCCCTCCCCCAAGACTCTGGGGTCTTCAGATTTAGCACCTAGAAGCCCCCCATGGGGTGCCCAGCCAAACCCTGGAGGGTCCTTGGCCCGGAAAAGACTTGCAAAGAGATAATCCCCTGGTGGGACACATGGGGAAACTGAGGCATCGAACAGGCAAGCAGGGGGTGACCAAGGGATCTGAGGTCCCAGCCCACATTTGAACCCAGGGCTCCAGCGTCTGAATCCATGGGAGGCATCCAGACGCGAGGGGCCAGCGCTGGAGGCAAGAGCGCAGAAAGGCTGATCCCGTTTCCCTAGAGGTACGGTGCTGACAGCCTGCTGAGTGCCTAGTGTATGCCGCGGGGTAGTTCAGTAACATGTGACCCTCTGACCGTGCTGAGCACGGGGCCCCAGGGTCCCCATCTGACACATGGAAGACTGAGGCACAGAGAGGCAAAGCCTTTCCTTGGACACACACAGCCAGCCGCCGGAGGGCCGAGCCGGGATTGGACCCCGGCTGGATCCTGAGCCCACATTCTCGGCCGCTCCCAGACATCCGATGTATTAAGTCTCCAGGAAAGTCTCGAGTGGGGCGGGCAGGGTCTTTAAGCCCCGACAGCCTCTACCCTGCACGTGGACAGGCTGCCATCCGTGAAAGCACATTCCCGGTGCGCTCTCCTTCCTGACTCTTCTCGGTGACTGCTGAACGGCCCAAGCGATAGGGGGCCTCCGCTCACACTGCTACAGCCGAGCCCATGCAGGGAATTCGGTGACTCCTGAGGTTTCCACCGGCAGATTCAAGGGCTGTGGTGGGCTGGCGAGGTCCTTCAGGAAACAACCTAGCTACCCAACAAAAGGGGACGGACGCCATGTCCCCGGGGCGCCCTGAAGTGGGACGCTGGGCAGCACAAAGGGATGCGGGGGCTTTCCTAACTACTAGGGCAGGAACAGCAAGATCCAGAAACTGTAAGACGCAAAACAGCAACGGGTAGAGAGTTCAGCGGATGTTACTGTTTGTGGGAAAAGAAAAACCCGGGGGGGGTGGGGGAGGGGGACAGAGAAAAACAGGGCGGGGGGGCACACGGAGCGAGCACGTGTGCGCATGCGGAGAAGTAAAGGCCGCCCCAGAGAGACATGGGGTGTCTGAACATGGGGAGGAGGAGGGGAAGAGGCCTCCTACTTGGTACCTTTTTGAGATTTTCAGCTGTTTAAAGATAAATAGAAATTCTTCAAATAATTCTTTGAACAAAACGGGGAGCCCATCCCAGTGGCCTGAGTGGCCTCGCCTCCCCTCCTCAAGGCTCTGCTCCCACTGATGTGACCGCGCGACTTTACTGGCGGTCCGTCTCTTCTGAAAATCTGCAGAACCACTGTGCGCAGGCCCGTGCGGCCTCCTTCAAGTCTTGTGCTCCCTGCGGAGCCATGGTGGTTTCTCACATTGTGCGGATTCAGGGTGGAGAAGCTCGGGTGAGGCCACGCGGCCCAGACCGGACAGCACCCGCATCTGAACCCGGGTCTTTCTGTCCACAGGCGCGAGTCTTAGGCTCCCATCACCTCCAGGCCTTGGGCCTGACGGGGATGTTTTGCTGCACGCTGAGCCCTGTGCTGGGCCCGCCTCCCTGGCTCTGCCTGCCTGGGCGGCCCCTCCTGCAAGCCTCAGGAATGGTGACCCGGGCCATGCGCATCCTCAGACGATGTCATGGAGGAAAGTCACTGTGGCCGGGCCAGGGCTCTTACTTGGGGGAAATCCTCTCTTGGGAGCCCCTGGAAGGAAGGGCAGGAGCGAGCTCCGGGGGGCATCCAGCTGCCTGTTTATGACTCGGAGCTGGGACACGCCCCCAGCACCGTCCAATCCGGGGGAGGAGACAGCAGGAGCCCCTGCTGTTCCCTCCTGCGGGAGTCCCTTCCTCCTCCCTTCATCTGGCAGCTTCCACCTCAGCAAGGCCAGCACCTCCCCTCGGGAGCCTTCTCAGATGACCACAGGCTGGGTCAGGAGCTGCTCGGTCCCCACCACTGCCTGGGGACCCCCATCATAGCCTTGCTCTTGCTGGGCCAAAATAACTGGTTATGTGCCGCTCAGGGTGGGCACGGGGTCGCCAGGACCCCACCACCCCTCTCTGGTGACCCCTGATGCCCACCTAACACTGGACCCAGTGAAACAGCCCACTTGCTCCTGGGCTCCCCGTCTCTGCAGGGCAGATGTCTTCTCAGCCCATCTCCAGGTGGCTCTGGGATCGCAGACAGCCTGGAAGAGCTTTGTCCACTCACTGCACCCCATTAGAAAATATCCTGTGGACACTTGGATTCTCTCCTTTGAACGAACCCTCCCCTCCTCTTCTTGGCAAAGGGACCCTGACACAAGACAGATGCCCTGGGGCATGGCAGTCACTTGTGGGGACCCACCGTCCCGTCTGTCCTGGGCCAGGTGGCACTCAGCACTGTTCCTGCACCTGGGACACACAGAAGCAAAACCAGGGGTCAGGGAGGGTGAGAGATGTGCACGGGGTCACCCAGCTCGTGACAGATGGGAGCTAGGATTCCACGGGGCCGGATCCAGCGACCTACCGCCGGAAAGGGCACATTCGATAAATAGGGTTGTGGGTCCTCATCCTGAGAGTGCGTCCCAGGGGTCTCCCTGTCTTCGTTCCGAGCGGTGATACCACCAGCATGGAGGCTGGGAGAGCCCTGGCCCGGATTCTGTTTTTCCACTCTGGACTCTGCAGCGCTGGAGACCCACCCTCCGGTCCCCTCCAACCCCGCCTGGGCCAGCCCCACGGCATCCTGGGAAGGCCCCACAGGACCCAAAGCCCTTTCTAAAGATGAACTCGCTCCTCTTGGCGCTGGCTGGTGGTTTCAGCTGCCCACTTGGGCTCTCTGTGGCCCAATGGCCCCCACCCTCTGTGGCTCCCCAAGGGCCTGGGCCATTCCCTGAAGCTGGCTGTGCAAATCACGGTGGGTCCCGAGGACGGAGCTCCTGTGACACAGACCTGCCTTTGGAGGCAAGATGCAGACCTGGGGTTGAGTGTAGGGCAGTACCAGCACCTTAAGTAACAGAGCAGTCATAATTCCAGGGCTCACTGCGGGGGCACCCGCTGGGCCTGCTCCAGCTGCACACCAGGTGCTAATATCCTGGGTCACCTTCTCTGCTCACCTGGACCAGCGTCCTCACCTGCGCCCTGGTCCCCCAGCTCAGGCCCTTGCCCCTGGTCTGTACTCCCCTCAACGACCACCAGAGGGTGCCAGTGAGCACTTGAGCCTCGGTCCTGCCCTCCTCTGCCTACCGCCCCTCCAGGGCCTCCAGCCCAAGTCTTCTCTGAAGCCCCCAAGGCCCTGCACGACCTGCTCTGGCCCCTCCCTACACTTCCCTCCTCCCTCTCTCCCCCTCACCCACTCTGCTTCAGCCACACGGGCGCCCTGGCTGTTCCTCCAACACCCTGGGTCTTGCCCCTGGGCTTTGGCACATACTGTTCCCTCTGCTTGGGAGTTTCTCCCAGATACCCACAGGGTGCACTTCTCAGCTCCTTTAGGTCTCTGCTCAGAGGCCACCTCACTGCGACCTTCCCTGATGTTCTCCCACGCCTTTAAAATGCAGCCCCCAACCCTCCCCTCACACCCACATCCCCACCAGCCAAGTCCACCAGCATGTCCGCCAGCATGTCCACCAGCCAACACACTTAGTGTTTCTCCCTTGCTAGATTATGAGCTCCGTAAAGGAGTGGGATGCTTGCTTCATTCCCTGTGGCTAAACCAGTGCCTGGCACACAGTAGGTACTTATTAAAGACGCACTGAATGAATGAGACCACAGGTCGCTGTGGTCACACGACAAAGCCCGGATTTAAACCCAGGCCAGGGCAGCCTCCAAATCCTGTGGCCCCCCCCTCAACCACAATGGGTCTCCGGCTCTGGCAGCCTCAGTTTCCCCAAGGCTGGTAATTATCCCTAGAGTAAGACGTCAAAGGAGTAAACATATTATTTATTCAATCAGTGTAAGTTAAACCAGCGATTCTCACTGTCGGGGGGGTGAGACATTGTTGCCTGTGGACGTCTGTGGTCGTCACGACTGGGGGTAGCTCCTGGCATAGAGTGGGTGGGGTCAGGAATGCTGCTTGACCCCCCCCACGCAGTGCCTAGGATGTCCCTTCCCAGTGAACGATCTGACCCTGCATTAAATGAATGAATGAAATGCTCAAATGCTTGTCGCCTTCGCCTTGCTGTTCCCACGTGGGGAACAGAGCCCCGGAAGGCACAGGCTCGGGGAAGTGACCGTACGGATCCCAGCCCAGCCGTGGCTGGCTACTGTCCCGGAGGCAGTGTGGTGTGATGGTCAGGGACCCGGGCTCTCACACCACATGGTCCGGGTTCAAATCTTAAGTGTGGCTACTTCCTGGGTGCCATGAAACCTCGCTGTGGCTCGGTTTCCCCATCTGTACAACGGGAACAATGAGAACAGCATTCATCCCATCAGGCTGTCTGTGGTGGTTGATCTGAATGTGTTAGGCATCTACTAAAAACAACACGAAAACAGGGAAAAGCACGAACCGCTAAGGCCAGCGTGCACGTCTCTGGTGTTCTCACCCAGCGGCCATAATTACTGTTCTCATGGGAGCATGGGATTGTGGGCCTACTGTGTGCCAGGCAGCATTATCACGTGTCTTTGCCACGGGAATGTGGGGGTGTGGATCTGTGCTGAGTCTCATTCAGTCAAGATGGAAATGGCAGCTGAGAGAGGCTGAGTCACTAGCCCAAGGTCACACAGCAGGTTGATGGCAAAGTCAGGATTCAAACCCAGACTAACTACAGATCCCAGTTTCTTTCCTGCTGGCCTGACCCTGTGTGTCCCCACGGGCCTGAGTGATGCCTCCTCTAGACCCCCCGTGGTAGCTTCAGTCTTGGTGTTGGGCCCAGGATGAGGGAAAGGACCCTCATCCTTTCCATGTTACGGCCAGAAACAAAGCCTTGCCCACCCCAGACTACACCAACCCCTTTCTTCACTTCTAGGCCTTTCCACCGGCTAGCCCCTTCACCAGTAATGCTCTTTCCATCAGCGGACTCCTACACACCCACAAAGCCCCAGCTCCAATGTCTTCTCTCCCAAAAAGCCTTTCCAGGCTCCACCTGGGAAGGTCTGGTTGCCCGTGTATCTGCCCCCCCAGGCCCTGGTGTTTCTACGTGTGGCAAGGGAAGGGGAACTCTGTGGCTTCAAGGCGTGACTTCAGGTAAGTCCCTGCCCCCTCTGAGCCTCAGTTTCTCTCACTGCGAAATGCGGAAGGTAATGGAACCGGTCGGCTCAGTGTTAGGAGGCTGGAGGGAGGTGACACAGGCGAAGTCTGTATTTGGCACCGGCCGTGGTACAGGGCTGATGCTGGGGGAAACATCCATCATCATCATCATGGTTCCCATTAACTGCTTTTAATGCCGTCGTTATTATTGGCCTCTGAGCCTGCCAGGACAGGGGCACGGTGGGCACTTTGCTCCACCTCCTCCGTGGAGCACAGAGGCTCTGCCCGGCAAAACCAGGGGCCCGGAGAGGAGGCAGGGCCACGCGCACTTACGCACACGTAAACACGGACGCGGACACCCACGCGGCCCGCACCAGACTCTTACCTTCTGCTGCGCAGCCTCCGACCAGCAGGACCACGAGGAGGCCCATGGGACCAACCACAGATGCCACACCGGGGCCCCAGGCAGGTGCCATGCTTGGCAGCTACCGGCAGCCTCCGGCCTCCGCCCTGGATGGGGACGGCCCCCCCCGGTCCCTCACAAAGAGGCCTCGAGCCGAGCCGAGCGTCAGACGGGGCAGCGTCTGCAGAGACAAGGGAGGCACGGTGAGAGGGGAGGGGGGCAATCCGGGCGCCTTCATGGAGGAGGCAGCGGGGGGATCACAGAGGGGCGGAGGAGAGGGAATTGGGCCGGGGGAAAGGGTTGTAGGACAACGGGGGGGGGGTGATGGGGCAATGATGGGGCGGAAGGAAGTGCTGAGCCCCTGCTGAAGGCCTGTGTTCCCCCCACATCCCTGTGCTGAAACCCACCCTCCCTGTGACAGTGCTAAGAGGCAGGGCCATCGGGAGGGGATTCGGCCACAAGGGCGGAGCCCTCAGGAACGGGCGCAGTGCCTATGAAAGATCCCACAGGGCTCCTCACTCCCTCTGCCTCCAGAGGAGGGCCGGCTGGGAAGCAGGGGGCAGTCCTCACCAGAGCCCAGCTCTGCCAGCGCCTCGATCTTGGACTCCCAGCCTCCAGCACCGTGAGAGACGCGTGTCTACTGTCGCTAAGCCCCCGGCCTATGGTATTTTGTACAGCACCCCCAACGGACGGAGACTGCCCCCAGGCCCCTGCTGACTGTGGATCAGTCAGCCTCCACTCTGATGGAGCCCGGACCTCAGACCCCCGCCAACTGCCAAACCAGGACTGAGCAGCAGCTCCAGGGGTCCTCTGAATACCCACTGCTCTCCGCCCAGGCTGGGCCTCCGGAAGGACGAGGCTCCAGCGAACGCTGCCAGCAGTCTGCACCCCACCTCAGCCCCGCTCAACCCGCAGACAGATCTTCCCCAAACACACCTGCCTGGCCCTGCCGCCTACCCTGTTCTAATGCCTCTGTGGCTCCCGCTGCCCCCAGAGGAAGCCACTCCTGCTGATCTCACTTCCTCCGCTCATGGAGGTGTAGCTCAGTCCTGCCCGCCAGCCTTTGCCCCTGCTNCCCACCCCACCCCCGCCACCCATTCCACATCCCCAGCCTCAGAAATGAGTAAGACCATCATCCTCCACGACTTCAGCCCAGTTTGCAAATTACATGCGAATGTTAATCACTCAGAGTCTGTTTCTCCCACAAGAATCTAAACTCTCTAGGGCAGAAGAGCCCCTGATCACATGGGCCAAAGCCCCTCCCCAATCTCCAGGACAGAAGGCCGGGGCAGAGGGCCCGAGAGAGGCAGAGAGAGGTGAGGCCTAGGTCAGCCCCACACCCACCCCAGGCCATGCCCCGGGCGGGTCCAGGCCACGACCACAGGGATGGGTGCCACATAATGGTGGGGCAGCCCCTGTGATTCTGCCTCCCGAAATACCCAGCTGCGGTCACCTCGCCCAGCCCCAGAGAGGCCCCGGGAGAAGGCTGGGCTGGTAGTGGCCTGGTCATGGCTCAGGGCTGGGGGTGGGGAAGCCAGGATGGGAGGGTGAGGGGTGGAGGTGGGGGCTCAACCTGCACGTAGTCAGACCACGGACAGACAGACCAGACAGAGAGAAGGATGCCTGCACCTGAACCACAGACAGACCCACAGTCAGACCACAGACAGACAGGGAGACCGGACGCAGACGCCGACGTATTCGCACAGCCGGGCAAGAAGGATGGGTCCACACGCGTAGCCACGCAAGTAGAGCTTGCACAGAGACCACCAACAGGCACAAAATCAGACCTCGGACACCCAGGGTCAGGTAAGATGCATGTACAGGGTCAGCACGGGGCAGACAAGCCACGTACCCAGTCAGGCCACAAGCACGGTGGGATCAGACAGGTGGGTCCACGCAGAGACCACAGACAAACAGCATGACCGGTTACACACACACAGTCGTGGTCAGGCAGACGACACACATACGCCGTTGGGCTGTAGACGAATAGAAATAGGGAGTCAGATCAGAGGTCTACAGCGTGCAAACAGGCAACCAGAGCGCACGGGTCTGAGACTCAGATGTGCGCACAGTCAGACCACGGAGACGGAGACGGGCTGGGTAGGCAGCACGCCACACTCGTATCAGCCAGGCAGTAAATACAGAGACGAAGTCAGACCCCCTCGTCTAAGGACACACGCAGACCGGCACTCAGAGTTGCAATCCGGGTACACACTCAAACACGACTAGTCGGGGACCGGGAAGGTAGGGAAAGAGAAGCCTAGAGCACATCCCCTTACCCCCAGCCGGTACCCCCGCCATGGGCCCTTTAAGAGTGAAAGTGACCCAAGAGCAAGGTGGAGGCCCCAGATGGGGAAAGGAGCCGCAGCGGGCTGGAGCCACGGTGACCACAGCAGCCGGTCCCACCCACAGACACACAGCTGCCGGGCACATCTGAGTAGGGGGCTTGGGCCCAGGCCACTTGGGCAGGCCCTCAGAGAGCCTCTGGGGAAACTGAGGCCACACAGAAAGCCTGCAGCCCAGGGTGGCTCACACTCAGGGCTGCTAGGCCCACCATGGACCCCCCAGGAGGGGGACCTCCTGCTTTACCTCAGCGTCCCCCCCCAGAACGCAGGCATGAGCCAGAGGCCACCTGCACAGAGATGACCTCCCGCTCCAGCCGCCTCTCCCACTCCCCGCACCCCCAAGAGAGCCAGGAGGAGCCGCCTTCAGAATAGAGAGGCCCCTAATTACCCCCTGGCTCCCGGAGCCCCCGCCTCGCAGGGCCCACGCCTCCTCAATAGTCCGGGCAGGATGGGGCTGATCCGGGCGCAGGCTCCTTCATATCCGCCACGCCAGCCCGCTGGGGGGGGGGGGCAGCACTGGGCGCTGCCGGGGCGTGGATGGTCCAACGGGAATGGGGGTGGGAGGTGGGGGCAGACTCAAGGAGGAGAGGGTCATGCACCGCAAGGAAGAGGGAAAGTTCCAGGGTCTCTCAGGAACCCGTCCTCTCTGAGGAACTGGCCATGCTGGAGACAGGCCCCTGCCGAGCCCTCCCGGGGCTCCTGCCCTTCCTTCTCCCTGGAGGATTCTGGGTGGGGTCTCCTGCAAGGGCTCAGGGAAGAAAAGAAGCAAGTGCTCCCAGCTCTGCCTTCAAAATCTACCCCAATTCCTCCCATTTTCTGCCCCTTCCTCCACCTCCAACTGGTCCAGCCCCATCATCGCCCACGGGGACCAATGCAGCCATCTCCTGCCCTCGCCCCCACAATCTGTCCTCCCCCTGAAGCCAGAGGGCGCCTCTGCCCACAGCCCTTCAGGGCTCCCACCTCCCTGGGGTAAAAGCCCAAGTCCTCCCCTGACCCCCTAGGCCTGCATGACCTGCCCCATCCCCTCCCTGCCCTCCCCTTCCTCACTCTGCACCAGCCACACAGCCCTCGCTGTTCCTGCCCCAGGACCTTTGCATGTGCTGTGCCCTCTGCCCAGATTTAGTATTATTTGGCTGAGAATAAAAGGGTGAATGGGAACAGGGAGGGTGTCTCTGCACAAGAAGCAGCATGAGGAAGGGCAAGAAGCAGAGAACCTAGGAGAGAGATCAGGGCAAAGAGGCAGGTATGGACCGGACCCATAGGACACCAAGGAGCTCTAGGCAGCTCTGGGCTGGGAGGGACATGGCTGGCTTGGCCTTGGCCAAGCCTCCTCCCTGCCCCTCTTGTAGCAAAGCAGCCTGGGCCACCACCCCTGCCACTGCCAAGAAAGGGAAACTGAGGCAGCCACATTGGGGCCACATGACGCAGCAATCCGAGTTCCTAGACTATGGCGTGGCTGTTAACAAGGGAGCAGCCACCCATGGGAGTCACAGAGAATAACTTGGATAGGAAACGAGTCTGGGCTTCAGGGAGGGTGGAAAATGGCCTCTGGACCTGGACCGAGGGCCGGGGGGGTCCCTGCCCACTGCCGGGCCATCAGTGACCGAGTTTCTTCCGGGACAGGCGTGGAACCGACCAGCGTTTGTTCTCGGCAGCCAGCCAGAGGCAGGTGCTCCCTTTCACAGATGACAACACTGAGGCTCACAGAGTGGGGACTCGCCCAAGTCCCCCAGCTGGGTGAAACCCTGGGTCCAGAGCCCACATTTCATCACATGACCATGCCCCTCCCTGGCCACTCTGGGATCCCAGCAAAGTGGGTGATCCTCTCTGGGCCCAGTGCAGACCGCTAGGCAGCCTCTGAGCGCTCGGAGGCCTTGATCACAGGGGTGGGAAGATACCCATGCTAGCCGGTCGCCAGGGCGTGGGTCACGAGATCCTGGAGCCAGCCTTGTGTACCCACGCGAAACAGGAAGCATAAAGGGGCAATTATGACCCAGGACTGGGCAGCAAATAGGCTCGGTGTCACCCGCACGAGACGCTGTCCCTGAGGCTGGAGGGCACCCCAGTGCCTCTCCCTGCCCCCACCTCAGGGTCTGTCCTATCCTAGGGGGGCAGGGGCTTCTGTGCACAACCCGACCCTCAGGGGACTTGCACAGCCCCAGGCCAGGGAATCTAAGACCGGGGATGCTGGCAGTCGCCCTTAGGAGAAAGTCCCCCCTCCTCCCAGCACAACCTTTCACCCCCACACTCCCTCCCTTCTGGGCCCACAGACTGTCCTGCTGACTGGAATCCCTTTTCCAAGGCAGACCCTCAAGGGCACAACCTGTGCCTCCAACCTTCCTGGATCGCTGTGTCCCCAAGGTGTCAACGAGGGTCCAAGCTCCAGCTCTGTTGTCACTGGTAGGCTCAAAGTGGCTCTAGCCAAGTCCCTCTCCCTCTTGGGGCCTTGATGTCCCCCCCAAACCCCCCCACCAGGAAACGGGCTCAGGGTGGGGCTGAGCGGGGCCAGCCCTGCCAGCCTTCCGAGAATGGGCTAACACCGGCCAAGGGATCCGCCTTTAATTAACTCTAGATTTGTACTGGGTGCTGTCCCCAAGGGTCGCCGCAGCAAGGAGCGGATGGGAGGTGTGGATGGGGAGCCAGGCCCAGTCCCAGAGGGAGGAAACAGTAATGCCAGCCGGGTGGCCCCACCACGTGCTGAGCCCTCTTACACGCTCTCCACGTGTCCTTCCACCGGACAGATGAGGACATGAGCTCAGAGAGGGGTAGCTGCTCGGTGAGGGGCATGCAGCTCGGGGAGACGGGGCTGGGCTGAGATCCGAGGCCGGAGACCAGCTCTCAATCACCCTCCTAGGTGCCCGGGCTGCCAGGCTTGCCCCTGCCAGTATGTCTGCCACGCCAGCTCCATGGAGAAGCCTGAGATGCCAAGATTTGTACATTTCAGCCCCACTCACACCCACCAGGGCTCCCAGCTCCTGTGCTCGGCATTCTGGGCCCTGAAGGATGTGACCCTGGGCCCACCCTGCTGCTCTTCCCCCAGGTTACTGTGGTTTCCGAGATGCACTGGGCTGCCTCTGGGCCTTTTTTAACATGGGCGCCTGGACCAGGTACACCCTTCCCCAGCCAGCCCACCTGTGGACTCATGCTCCAAGACCCAGCCACAGATCTCCCCACCCTAGACTAAATCTTGATCCCTCTTGACCCCCAACCTGGGACCCTTCCTTCACCCAGCGCTGACCCGTCATTCTGGGGCTGGGAGTGGCTAACTGACTCTGTCCCTCCGTTGCTCTCAAACATTCCATGGCTCCCATCAATGTCATTAAAATCCAGATTCCTAACCTCAGCCTTCAGAACTGCTGACCTCACCATGTTGCCCCCCCAGAGCCTGGTGCACCCCATGGGTGCCCCTACTCACTGTCCTCTGGCTCACAAAGGGGAACGAACGAGCACATGCTATTCCTTCTACCCGGCACACCCTTCCTCCTTCCTCACTGAACTTCAATCTTCACACTCATCCACAGGTCTCAGTTGAGCTGTCACCTCTACCAAGAAGCCCCCCGGATGTTCCAGGCTAGATCAGGGCCCCCTCGGGGCTATCCCCGCACCCTGTGAGTCTCCCATCACAGGCCTGTCATCCTCCAAGACGGTAGCTTCCTCCCCACCCTGGGAACGTGGCAAGGCCCCTACATATATCAGACGCCTACTGCATGCCCAGCCCCATTGGACAGTTTACCCACATCATTCCGGTGGCCACATCCATTTCAGAGGGGGAAACCGAGGCCAGAGGGAGACACCACACACAGGGGAGGCCAGCAAGGGCACGGCCTCCAGCTGGAACTTACATCTGCTCTGAGGGTCTGCTGGAGCCTTTACAGGATGGAGATGAGGTCCAGGACAGACCGGGCAGGACTTGGGTGGCTGGGACCCCTAGCCAGGAAGGCAAGGGAAGATACTGGGGGTTGTTGCCCAAGACTCTGAGAAGGAATCCTGGGAAGCGGGACTCTGGAGGCAACAACGGGGTGCTGGCAATGATGGGGGACAGAGGCATGGAGCTTAAGAACAGGAACAGGAAGTGTAAAGGTGGGAGATGATACACTTGTCCTGATTCCCCAGTTTATTAAACCCTCCAACAAGGTACAGCATTAACCTTGGATCCACAGACCCGAGGGGTACAGGGACAAATAAAAAGAGGGAAACTTTCTGTGAGTTTGGGGGAGGGGGCTAAGAACAGGGATCCCAACCCCGCAGTCCAGGTTCCCAGCGGAAGGATGCCGAAGCCCCCTATCAGAGCGCCCCTGGGTTGGCAGAAGGCTGCCCTGAGCCTGGCTCCGCCCCCAGGAGGTGGGGGAGGAGGTCGGGCTGGGGGCCAGGCGGGGGAGGGGACCCCGCGGAGCATAACGGTCTGGAGTTTTCCTAAGTCCCAGTGACCCGCCTGAATGGGGGTGCGGGGGGGGGGGCGCCAGGCAGAAGCGGGCTGGAGCTGTCGCTGGAGGGTGGCTGGACTGGCTCGAGCAGAGAGGGGGTGGGGGAGAACGCGGGGGTCCCCCCTCCCG
>NC_048221.1:3759450-3788909 GCF_002007445.2 Ailuropoda melanoleuca
GGGTTGGCAGAAGGCTGCCCTGAGCCTGGCTCCGCCCCCAGGAGGTGGGGGAGGAGGTCGGGCTGGGGGCCAGGCGGGGGAGGGGACCCCGCGGAGCATAACGGTCTGGAGTTTTCCTAAGTCCCAGTGACCCGCCTGAATGGGGGTGCGGGGGGGGGGGCGCCAGGCAGAAGCGGGCTGGAGCTGTCGCTGGAGGGTGGCTGGACTGGCTCGAGCAGAGAGGGGGTGGGGGAGAACGCGGGGGTCCCCCCTCCCGGGAGCCTGGAGGGGGCAAGGAGGGGGACCAAGCCCAGGGCACACTGGGCCTCGGGGCAGAAGGGGCTCCGGGCGCACTCACCGCGCGGATCTCGGCTTGGAGATCGGGCCCGGGCCCCTCCGGCCGGGCCCGATGCAGCCCGTCCCTCGGTCTGCCTGGAGCGCCGCGCGCAGCGAGGACAGGACTCGGGAGAGGCCAAGGCCCAGCGAGCTCGGCCTGGGGGCGGGCCCGGGGGCGGGGCCTGCGGGTAGGGCGGCCAGGGGGCGGGCCCGGGGAGGGGGCTCCGGAGCCGGGCGGGGCGCTGGCCGGAAGTGGGGCGAGGGGACCAGTGGGGAGCTTCATCAGAGGGGCACTGGAAGCCCAGATGGGGGTCCAGTAGGGGGAGGCCTGCCAAGGGGGTGACTGTGTTCCCCCAACGTGCACACACATGAGGGGGTGCCCCAAGAGGCAGAGCCCAAGACTCCCCCCCACTTTGTAAGCCTGATCCCAGAGGGAGCCCCTACCCTGCTCCCCCTTCTCTTCCAGGCACTGATCGTGGCCATGGCAACGGATGAAGGGTCTAGATGCCGGACACAGCGGCCGAGGGCTCCCCAAACACACCCAAATACAGGAGGTCGGAGAAGGGGCAGAAAGATGCCCTCCCAGTCTGGGTTGGATGACAGAGGCCGCGCCCCCTATGCACAGAGACCCAGAGGGTGGGGGAGGGGTGCGGGCACAAAGACGCTTCCCTCCCGCTGGGAGTCCGGCAGCGGTCTGGGAGGATGAATGGGGGACACCAAGGCAGAGGCCCCCACGCTAGCCACAACCCTGAGGAGGGGGCGGAGAGTGCACGCAGGGCCAGATTGGAAACAGATGGGGCCACCGTGCCAGGTCCCACATCCCAGGGGGGGTGTGGGGGGAGGGGGATGGCTGGAGAGGAACGCGAGAAGGAGGGGCAGCCCCACGCAGGCAGCCAATCCCGGCCAGCGCTGCGGCCCCCGTGCGGGTTTGAAAACTCCACCGGAGAGGCAGGGAAGGCAGAGGCCCAGCGGGTCCAGGGAGTTCGGGGAAGCGGTCAAGGAGGGCCAGGGACCCTGATGGAGTCCCAGGACCCGCTGCAGGGGGGCCGGCTTCCCCATCTGCTCCTATTCCAGTTCCACCATTAGCGCTTAGGATGAATCCCATAGCCAAGGTGTAGTGGGCTCTTACTGTATACCACACTGGTCCCGTCCCCCCCCCCATCACCCCCACTTTGCAAAGGAAGAAGAGGTAGAAAAGAGAAAAAGCACTTGCTCAAGGTCAGAAAGAACAGAGATTCGAACCAAGGTTTGGGTCCAGAGGCAGAGCCCTTACCCACAATGCTGCAGGAGGCCTGGAGCCCAAAAATAACAAACCACTACAATTTTAAGCCCCTGGGGATAAGGCCGTGCAGGAGCCAGACAGGCCCCGCCCTCTAGAAGCTCAGTGCCCAGTGGAGTGAAGATGGACTCAGAGGAGGGACACACAGGCAGCTGGAGGAGCCCAGGGGAGACCTAGACGCCCACTGCCCACACCTCTCCCCTGCATCCTTGCTGGGTGATCTGCCCCTTTCGAAGTCCTGAGCCTCAGTTCCTCGTTCCACACAATGGAGCATATAATCGCACGTCCTCTGGCATTGGGGAGGCCTGTACTGGAGTCCCCCCAAGTACAGAGCACACAGTAGGTGCTCCGTGAACGTGTGCACGCAGACTTTCCACCTGCCCCCTCTATAACGAGCACACAGTGGGTCCTGCTAAACGGTTGCTCTGACATCTCTCCACCAAAGCCCCAACCCTGGGAGGCACACAGTAGGTGATTTATGAGGCGGGCCACCTGGCACCCTGTGGGAAATACGGGAGGTGCCCTGTGTCGACATGGGCGTGGAATCTGCAGCATAGCCTCCCCCAGCTTGGCCAGGCGCACACTGGGCCCTCAGGAAAAGCCACCAGGAGCGTAGTAGGTGCTTCGCTTGCATCTGCGTGCTGACCGCCCAGGCACAGGGCTCGTGCAGACCTTGGTTTGAATCCAGGCGCTCCCCGTGTGATCTCAGGCAAGAACCTGCACCTCTCCGGGCCTCAGTTTCCCCAGCTGTAATATAAGTCACGCATCAGGCACTCCATGAATCCAGTTGTCAGGACGCCCAAGGCTGTGTGACCTGGGGCAAAAGCGCCTGGGGACCTGCCACCCTCCTCCCCAACTGGCCCTGCTCCATCTGGGCCTCTTGCCCATGTCTCCCTGGAGACAACCTCTTGCCAACATGCAGTGATGGGGACCACAGCCACCCCCATGGTCGGGGTGGGGAGATCTGGGGCAGGAGGGAGGCCTGGCCTCTCCCAGCTGAGTGGCCCATCTGCACAGAGCCCTACACATCCCTCACCTGATCACCGCACATGCTACCTGCCTGGTCGCGGGGCCACCTCTCCCACCAGACTGCGACCTCGGGGGGCAGGGCTGGAACTGTCTCCGTCTGGAGCAGAGTGCATCCCGGGCACCAGGCCTGACGGCACACAGCAGGTTCTCGGCGAACACATACATAAATAGCCAGGACCTGCCTCACGCAGGAGAGCACTCTCCAACCTTATTCTCCCCCCAGAGGCCATACCGTATGGCACGGCGCCCTCATGATATAGCAATTTTCACCCGTGTTATTTTTTAAACATTTTGAACACCTACTGTGTGCCAGGCCCAGCTGAGGCATGGTGGACACAGCAACAATGAAGACTGACAAAGACCCCTGCCCTAATGGAGCCAACATTCTGGTGCCGGCAACAGATGGGAAGTAAAAGACATGAAATCCACTGTGGGTCAGTTGGTGGTAAGTGCGACAAAGATAAATAAGATGTGGGGGGATGTTCACCGATGTGGGATGCAGTATTAAAGAAGGGGTGTGGGGGGGGTGAGGAGATGACATCTGAGCTAAGACCTGAAAGAGCTGAGAGAATACAAAGCAGGTATGGATGTCTGGGAGGAATACTCCAGGCAGCGTGAACAGCCAGTGCAAAGGCCCTGAGGCAGGACGGTGTCTGGCATGATGTAAAAGCAGCGAGGAGACCCATGTGGCTGGAGCAGAACGAGCGAGGGGGACAGAGGGAAGAGGTGAGGGCAGAGAGAGGACAGGGCAGGTGGAGCAGGGTGTTGGGGGAAACCCAGGGGAGGTGGGAGCCCTGGAGGGCTGTGGGCAGAGGGCAGGTCCCAACCCAGGTGCTCGCAGGCGCCCTCTGGTGGCTGCTGCCTGGAGAGGAGATGAGGGAGGCGAGGGCAGGAGCTGGGGACCAGAGAGGAGGTGACTGAGTGCACTGGCTCAGACCAGGTGGAAGCAGAGAAATGGGGCGTAGGTGGAAGCAGAGAAATGGGGCGTAAGTTAAAG
The DNA here is from genome assembly GCF_002007445.2 of Ailuropoda melanoleuca. Lineage (NCBI taxonomy): Eukaryota > Metazoa > Chordata > Mammalia > Carnivora > Ursidae > Ailuropoda > Ailuropoda melanoleuca. The sequence continues at coordinate 3,763,071 of NC_048221.1, forward strand.
AGGGAGCTCGAGGATGACGCCAGAGTTTTTAGCCTGGACACCTTGAAGGTTAGAGCAGCCAACTTGCTAGAAGACCTACCTGACTGCTTCTCCCACCCAGCGCCCTTGGGGGCTGACTCTGGGGGCCCCCCAAAGCTCAGTTGATGTGTCCTCTGGATACACCCAGAAGCCAGATGCCCTTGGGGAGGAGCGTGGGGCTAGATCACGTCAGCTCCCGCAGCTGGGACATTTGGGGGTTTTTTCAAAATAACTTTTTTTCTAATTATAAAATAGGCGCGTGCAGCAGAAAATTAAGGAAAATCAGCATAAAGAAGAAAATAAAAATTGCCCACAATCCACCCCTCGCTTGGAGAGAAACTGTCAGCATGTGGTCATTTTCATTCCTTCTGTCCACCAACAGTTACTGAGCACCTACTGTGTGCTGGGTTGAAGACACAGTGGTGGGCATGACAGGGCCAGCTCGCCTACCCTCACGGGGCTCACAGACAAGTGGGGGAGATGGACACCCACAGGGAAACAAACACTGTCAATAACATAATGCCAGGCAGTTATAAGAGATGCCAAAAAGAAAAGAAGGTTCGCCGTAGGGCTCTGAAAGCCTGGAGAGGTCTGCGGGGCTCTCTCAGATAGTCCGGATGAAGTAAGCAAATCAGACATACAAACACCTATGGGAACAGAGTTTCAGGCAGGAGGAACGGTAAGTACAAAGGTCCTGAGGTTGACTGTCCTATGTGTGCAAGTGGGTACTTTTCTTTTTCAAGTGGGGAAAAATGTTATGAGAGCATTTGCCAACAGGGTTTAATCAGTCCCCGCTTGCTCTCCATTCGAAACAACACTACAAGGGACATCCACAGGTGAAGCTGGGGCTCATCATTTCCTGCACAGAACTTCCAAGTAAAGGATGACTGTTGGCATGTTCTCAAGCCTCTGAAATGGGCCCTGACACAGATGCGGGCAGAACTGCACCCTCGGCATACCTGGGCAGGACCCCCAGTCCCAGCCCTCCCCCCACGCTGTCCCAGCTTCCTCACGTTTGTCAAATTTGCCAAAATTCCTAAAAGTTTCATTTAGGGGCAATCACCAAACTCCACATCCTTTGCTTCCAGAGTGAGAGAGAAACTGGTCGGGCAGCTTTCTCCCTTTTCTAAGCCCCAGGTCTCCTCTGCCCCAGTTGCCCAACACCTCCTCCCACCCAGCATGGCATTCATGACCCGGGGTGATGAGCGTGTGCCGACCAGCCAGAAGCCCGCCTCACCCACACTCATGTCACGCTCCTGGCGCCGTGTCTGCCTGCCGGCTACACCGCAGCAGGCAGGCTGCCCACCCCAGGCATGCCCGGGCTCCTCCTCTGCCTTTTTCACCTGCTGGTTCCCCCAGGCCTCCCACTTTCCTTTCCTTCTGGACAAATCCAGGATGCCTTCAGGTGTGGCTGGATCCAGCAAATCCGTTCCTCCCATGTCCTCCCCTTCTCAGCTGATGGCAGTTCCATCCTTCCGCGGGCTTAGGCTAGAAGTCGGGGGCCAGCCTTGACTCCTCTTCTTCCCTCACCCACACATACTGCCAATCTGGAAATACTCTCAAGTTTCCCTCCTAAATTTCTTGTGTATTTGTCCACCTTTCTCCATGCACCCTTGGACCCTGCCCCCATTATGTCCTCCTGGACCAGCGCAGTCCCCTGTATCCTGGTCCCCCAGCTCCCGCCTTCGCTCCCCACAATATCCACCAGAGGGCGCCCACAAGCACCTGAGTCAGGTCCCCAGCCTGACTGGGTTCAAAAGCCACCTGGCTGAGCCTCCCTAACACGCCAGGCCCAGTCCTACCCCAGGGCCTTTGCACATGTTGTCCACGCCACCTGGAACATCCCCCGATTTTCACGGCTGTTTCTCTCTCACCATTCAGGTCTCCCTCAAACATAACTTCCTCAGAGATGCCCTGGCAAATCACTCCAGCTCCAGTAACACCTTTGTCAACCTTGATCATACATCCCTCTATTTTTTTTTCTTTTTTGGCACTTATTTTCGTCTGAAAGTATCACTTGTTTACTCTCTAGATCTCCGCTGTCCAATATGGGAACCACTACCCAAATGTGACTAGTTAGATTAAAAAGAAATGAAATGCAGCTAAAATTCCAAATTCAGTTCTTCGGTCACACTGGCCATGTCTCCAGCATGGCTCTCGGCACAGGAGTGAGGTGTGCAGACAGAGCACCTGTCTATCACTGCAGGAAGTTCTGCAGGGCTCTGCAGGAGACCGTGGGAGCGGGGAGGGCAGGGCTGTGTCAGCTCTGGTCACTTCTGGGTCCCAGAGCCGGGCACACAGTAGGCACTCAGTAAACGCTTTCTAAATGGATGACCAAACTAATGAATGGCTGAAGAGCCTCCGTGAGGCCTGGAGGGGCTGACTGGCAGGGCAGGGCAGAGGTTAGCAGGCACCATCTGCAGGCAGAAAAGCCCAAACGGCTGCGCTTTGAACCTGGGTCTCCCTGGTTTACAAGTCAGGCACCAACGAGGGGCCACTGCTCCAGCCTCGAGGGCAGAAATGTGTAAAAAGCTGCCCCAACCACAGCCAGCCTCCGCTTTGCATCCCGGCGCCAGGGCTCTGAGTCAGCTAGAAGACGGCAGAAGGAACGGTCCCCCCGCCACAGCCCAGGCCTCCGCCTCTGGGGCTGGGAGGCTGGGACCCTGCCAGGCGCCATCTCCCACCTTAAACCTGCCATGGCTGCCTTGGCGGATCTGGCCGCATCCTCTCTGCGAGATGCCTCCGCACTCACTCCGCACGTCCCCAGTGAGGACGTGCCTGGTGTTCCCCAAAAATCCTCCCCTCCTTGTTCACAACTTCTGCCACAGCCCCAAATCCCTCATTAAATCTTTCATTCAACTGGCTCATGCCTTTCCCTTAAACTAATTTACTTTAGCAACGAACTCTGTAATGCAGGGCTCTAACTGCCAAGCCTTGAAAGTCGCCAGAAAAAAATGTTACAATGAAAATATGTACCCAGTTCTTCCATTTTCCCTGGATACTGTTGCTAAAGCCGGCAGCCCAATGGTTATAAAGAGACTGGCAGGTGTTGGTGTTAAAGATCACGCCGCTGACCGAGCTTTTCTCCTTGAACTGCTATGAGATGAAAGGGGAGTCATTACTGATCTGTGATGCTGGATGCCTCCTTCGTAACAGCCCCCCCCCAAAAAAAAAGCCTCCCCCCTAGGGTGTGTCCGCAGAGTGCTATGTGGTCCTGAACAAGTCCTTGCTATTCTCTGGACCTCAGTTTTCCCACCTGTGCAGAGGAAGCCTGGCTGTTTTGGTGCTTGGGGCTGAGTGTTGTGGGTTCAAGGTCTTTGGAGATCATGGAAATGGACACACAGGGCAGAGAGGTCCCCGAGGCAGAGCTGGGTGCTGCCCTTGACTAACTTCCCTCGTGAAAGTGGGACCCAGTCTTGGTCACTGCTACGCCAAGTGCTATCCTGAGTTCTGGGGAACAGGCCAGGCACCAAGGCAGACAACCTCCCAGGATTCTCTTCTTGGGAGGGCCAGTGACAAAAGGCAGCCATGCGAAGATGGGAGTGAAGAGGAAGTTCTGGGCAGAGGGCACAGCATGTGCAAAGGTCCTGACATAGAAGGGGACACACTAAGTTCTAGGAAAAGAGGGGGCTGGTATAGCTGGGAGACAGGGTTTTCAGGGTACGGGGTGGAGGGTGTCATTTGAAGACTGAACACATATGAGGAGCGAGCAGTCATCATACTCTGGTGACAGTGCTCCTTTTACACGCACACCTGCATTTGTAGAGGACCTACTGTACACCCGGCTCCAGTCAGAGCACTAGGGAAGGGACACAGGATGACCCAGGCAGCTCCCGCCCAACCTCAGGGAGTTCACCCATGGAGCAGGCAGGCTTCAGGGAGGAGGTGGCATCTAAGACGTGAAGGAAGAGAAAAAACCAGGAGAGGAAGCGTAAGCAGTACTGAACAGAACAGAAGAGGCGAGGCAGGAATAGGAACTCTGGGCCAAGTCCCAGCCCACAGGTGAGAAGCCAGAAGGACCAGGCACCTGCTGAGGGGGGTGGGGAGGCAGGGCTGGCTCTCTGCTGCGTGAATTCAAGGGCTCGCACGCCCCTCTGGGCAGCTCCCGAAGCTCTCAAGTGCTGGGCGACCAGGAGAAGGGGACATCTTTGGACAGGGGTTTGGATGTGGACCCAACCCCATCTCCCCCAAGACGTACAAATGCTCAGTAAACAGTTCGTACGCGCAAAGCACGCAGGACTGAGCTGGACACACGGCAGATACTTGATAAGCACACTGCCCGTTACTCCTGGCTTCCGCCACTGGCCGGGCATCCACGAAGCAGCTCACTGAATCCCCTCAAAGACTGGTTTTATTACTCTCCCACTTTTCAGTTGGGGAAACTGAGGCACAGGAGTGGGGCCCAAATTCTCACCACCAACGACTGGCAGAGCTGGGACTTGAACCCAACCTGGTTCTCAACTTCTCCCACCACCTATCTGGGCCTCAGTTTCCCTTCCGCAGCCCTTGCTCTCCCGTGCCACCTAGAATCGCACGGTGCTGGAATCCACAGCATCTCTAATGGAGCCCATCTGTGACTAAGCCGTCTCCACGTGGGCAAGGGCTGGCTGTCACTCGGAGGCATAAGGACAAACCAGTGTATTAATATTATTATTATTAGTTATTAATTCTTTCCCAGCAGCTGCCTCTGGCAAGCAGTGCTCACTGGAAGCAGTGACGGAGGGGACATGGGCATGTGGAAGGACAGCAGCTTGGGCTCAGCAAGTGTCCAGGGAGGTCTCACCGCCGGGCCTGTGCGCTCTCTGTCCACCCACCAGGAATGCTCTTCCCCCAGAAACCTCCTTGGCTCCCTCCCTCCCTCCCCACCTCTGTTCGAACAAGGACTTCCCAGACCCTTTATTTAAAATCCTGCCCCACTCTGGCACTCCCCGTTCCCTTTCCCTGATTTTTTTTTTCCTAGAGCAACACAACACCCCCTGACATCTGATGTGGGTTTTTTTTTTTTTCCTTCTGTGCTTTGTTTATTCTCTTCATGTCCCCAACTGGAGTGCTAGCTGTAAGAGGGCAGGAAATCTGTGTGTGTGTGTGTGTGTGTGTGTGTGTGTGTGTGTGTGTGTGTGTGTGTGTGTTTAATTCTTCCTGCCTGGAACAGAGAGCAGCTGGCATACCGCAGACACATTTGTGGAAGGGAGGAAGGGAGAGTCCCTCTTCTCTGCCCCCAGAAGCCACCTCTGCTGTTGCTCTGTGCCCACCTCTGCTGTTGCTCTGTGCCCATCTCTGCACATCTCTGCCACGAAGTCACGGACCAGAGCAACTCTCGAACGGAGTGAAACTCTACCGTCCCGTGTGTATCACGTCCCAGCGGCCACCTCTGGCCACCTCTTTCACATGACGCTGTTATCTACTGAGCCCACACATCCCCAGGCTCTTTTTTTCACCTGCTGTGTCATCTTCCCTCACAAGGCTGAGTCCCATTATCCCCATCCCCTGGCGAGGGACACTTACATTGGCTCCGTTTTTTGTTTTTTTTCTCAACCTCACCCAATACCATGGTGAATCCGTGTCAATGCCTCCCAAGCCCTGGGGGAAGCAGCTCGCTTTCTCGATGCTGAGGGGGGCCGGGGAGTGGGAAGGGGGCTGTGCATTCCCTTTGGGTCTGCTAACACCATCTCTAGGAATTTATCTGATAGATGCATCCCTGTGAAATGACGCGCATAGGAAGTCCCCACCACAATCGGCTTAAAGCAGCCTGAGCGCTCATCGGTAGGGGCTCGGTTAACTACGTAACAGCACGAGGGCGGGGCTCGGTTAACTACGTAACAGCACGAGGGCCTGAAGAGTGATGTGTGAGCTTTGTATCTCTTAGTATTATGAGATTAGTATAGCAGCTGTGAAAAGGAACGGGGAAGCCAGATGTACAATTATGAAATTACTTTGAAGATGCTATATTTTTAAGTAGGGGGAAAAACACACACACACCAAGGTACAGAACACGCTCCCATTTGGTTAGACAAAGGGATACAAATCTACCCGCCCACGAAACGCTCCCAGATCTCCGGATAACAGCACTGTCCAAAACGGTAGCCGTGAGCTGCCTGTGGCTGTTTACAGTTAAATGGAATAAGATGCAAAATTCCAGTCCTCGGTTACACAAGCCGCATTTCAACTGCTCCCATTTGAATAGCGCACACGGCTTAGCGGCTCCTTCATTAGAAAATGCAGGCAGGAACATTTCTATCATCACACAAGTTTTCCTGGACAGTGCTGAGGCAGAGCAGGGGAGGGGGCAAACTACAAATCACAGGCTACACAGGCCCCTCGGGCTGTTTGTATAAATAAAGCTTTATTGGCACACGGGCCACGCCCCTTCATTCACCTACTGAATCTGGCTGCCTTCACGCTATAATGGCAGAGTTGAGTAGTATCAACAGAGGGAGACCTCCAACCGACAGAGCACAAATGATTTACTATCTGGCCCTTCACAAAACGTCTACCTACCAACCCCTGTCCTAGATGGAGGCTGGTGGCTGCTCGCGGGGAAGGAACTGAGGATCTGAGGGAGGGGTAGAGAGACTCTCCATTGTGCATTCTTCTGGATGTCCTCAACTGTGTCCCACATGTAGGCGCTATCTGGCCAGAAAAACGAATTAAAAATAAAAGACGTTTCAAAGTGGTGATGCTTATTCATTCTCCTGCTGGGGGGGCCCTGAGGGCATGATCCCTCTGCCGTTGTCACTCTGGATATTACAGAAGCTTCCGAACTTTTTGCCACGTGAATGGACAAGTGATGGGCTCTTGTTGATTTAATTTCCATCTCCTGGGCAAGAGATGGGGGAAATCTTCAAAATGTGGATAAATGTGTGTCTACCCATCAGCCATGAGCCCCCAGACTCTGAAAGGGTGGCACCTCAGACACCCAAGCATCCCTGGCACCCACAGCGCCCACGTGGGGCCGTGCAAACAGTGGGAGCCCAATAAATGTGTGTTGAGCGGAGGAAGGACTGAGGGAACTATGCCCAGGGCCACACGGTTCCACAAGGCCTAGGGTCACGGGGGATGGCGGTGGGCATCGAATGCCGAGCCAAGCTTCCCGGAGGCAGTGTCCTCCACGGACCCGTATAGGCCTGACAGCCTTGGAGGGGGGGCTGCTCTCAGCAGTGGGGGGCACGGGCACGGGGGTCCTGCAGCCGCGGGGGTGGGGGAGACCCCGGGCTCCAGGCCGGGAGAGGGATTATATATTCATCAGAATCTTAAACAAAAGCCCCGCAGCCGCCTGTCAGCCAGGCTCTGGCTTTTATGGTAATCGGCGATGAATTACCCACAATGCCCGGCCAAGCGCAAGTGGTTCTTGGCCCAGATCCTAAACTAATTTTTATATGTTCGTGTGTATATAATTTCGCTTGCTCCCTCCCATTCCTCGTCCATCATTAGAGGGAGCGTGGGGGGAGGGGCGGGGGCAGGGGCAGAGGAAACCCTGGGTGTAGAAGGGAGGAGGGTGCTCCCCGAGACCCCGTCCCTCGAGCCCCCCTGGCATCAGGCCCCGGGTGCGTGAAGGCGGGAGGTGAGTGCCAAGCTGGAGCCTAGAGAAGCCTAGAAACCACCAAGAACTGAAGTTGGCAGCCCTGGGGGTGGAGAACACAGAAGGAAAAGGGAAAGAAGCAAACCAGGAGGGGCGTGGGCCTGCCAGTGGGGTCCTGCCTCTGCCACGTGCTCTGTGCGCCCTTGGACAAGCGCCTCAACTTCTCTGGGTTTCAGCTTCCCGGGTCTGCAAAGCTGGCCCCCTTCAGATCCCCACCTATAGGCCTCCAGCGAATTTCAAAATGTGTTCCCCCAGGGTCCTGGTGGCGCCCCCCCCCCCCCCCCCCGCCAGGGTCCCGGTGGCAATCGGAGCGAGGCATGCGCCTTGCCCAAGCCGGGAGCCACCACCTCCAGGAGGCCCGCTCCAGCGCTTCCAGGAAGAGCCAGACCCTTTGCCTTCTGGGAACTTTGCGGGTATTCAGTAACATAGGGGTCCCCATGCCTGCCCCTGTCCTGTGGATTGCAGAAAACCAGCCATCACCTTGGATTCCACTCAGTCCCAACCTGCACCCACTGCTTGGCCAGTTCCACTGGTTCTTCCGAAGATCTTTTCCAGAATCCTCCCACTCTTCCACCCTCCTCTCCATCTGGTCCCGCACCCATCCCTGCTCACCTGGACACACGCAGTCACCCTTACCCCTCTCTGACCCTTACCACCCCGTCCCCCAGAGCCGCCACCAGAGGGCGCCCATGAGCACCAGAGGCGGGTCAACCCTCCAGGGCTCCCCTCCCCCCACCCTCCAGGGCTTCCACCTCCCTGGGGGGAAAAGCCCAAATCCTCCATGTGAACCACATGGCCCTGAATGACTGTCCCATCCCCTCCTTGCCCTCCCCGCCTCTCTCTCTCTTCCCAGCTCCCTCTGCTCCAGCCACAGGGGCCCCCTTCCTGCTCCTCCAATGAACCACACCAGGTCCTGTCCCAGGGCCTTTGCAAAGGCTGTTCCCCCTACCAGGAACATTTTTCCCCCAGAACTCCACACAGTTCACTCCCTCACCTCCGGCTGGTTTTACTGAAATGTCACCTCTTCATAGAGGCCTGCCTTGATTCCACAGTTAAAATAACCCCTACTTATCATCTCTGCCCTTCCCTGGCTTCATTTTCTTAAAATTTTCTTCATGTTCTTAAAACGTGGCATCCAGTGTAAGTCCCTAATTAAATCCTTAATCTATACTATACTCCAGCGAGGGCAGGGCTTTGAGCTCTGTCTTCTTCACCACTCTGTTCCCAGCACGTGGATCAGGGCCCAGCATACAGAAGGCGCTCAATAAATATCCACTGGTGAATGTCCCAGAAAGACCCCTCTGATCGTTCTCAACACTCAAAAGCTCTTCTCAGGGGCCCAGAAGAAAGTTTCCGATCTGAAGCCATCCCCTAGGCACCCTTGGCTGTGTGGGAGCAGCCAAGGAGAGCAACCCGTCATTCCTGTCCCGCGAAGCTGTTCCGGGGAAGCCGACCGCTCTCTGCAGGGTGACCAGGCGAGAGCCAGCCGATGCTGTGTGTGAAACCTCACACTCGTGCCTGAAGCCTGTGTGCGAACAGGCTCACCTCGTGGAAACGGGAAAGAGAGAGGTGCCTGGGTCTGTCGGCCAGGCGGGGCTGGGCCCACCAGTGGCGTGAGACACAGCCCAGAAGAAGAAGGCACCGGCTGTGTGCACGGGGTCTGTTAGCGAAAGAGCATGGCATGGGACAGCAGGTGCGGGATGGGTGGCAAGAGGGACAGGAGAACCGTGGACCTATATTTACTAACACGAAAACAGTCACAGCAGTAACACTCACTAATATTGAAGACTGTTCAACGTGCTTCATGTATAGAACCTTGCCTAATTCTCTCACTCTTACAGATGAGGAAACTGAGTCTGAGAGAGGTCAGGCCACCTGCTCAAGGTCACAGGCTGGGGGTGGCAGAGGGAGATGAGGGATGACAAAGTCAGCTCGTAGCCAAGCATAACACCCGGTACACAGTAGGTGCCCCATAAACGCCATGAAGATGACCAAGGACAAAGCCAAGAGAGGCAGGGCTGTGCCCAGGTGGAGACGGCAGGAGGTACTGAGCAGTCAGTCGGGCGACTGTGGGGGAGAAGGGGCAAGGGCTCGAGCAGTCAGTGCAAACATGTAGGAAACTGGGCATCGGGAAGAGAGGCGGCTGGCGTGGAAAACAATTGGCTGCCAATCTCATTTCCTCCTGTGACAGAGCTGGGCAGGCCTGGCTGGGGCCCATGGCTGGCGCGGAGCCAGGGTTGACAGGGACGTCCCCACCTGTCACCCATGATGTGTTCATCAAAAGCGAGGAGAACGTCATGACCATCCGGGGTGGCTGGCAGGAGGGACATGAGTGGGCGCTTCTTGGGTGGGGAGGGGAGAGCTGGCCCAAGGTCCATGTGGCCTCTGGCAAACCTGTTCTCTTCCTCTGCCTCGGTTGGACCAACCCACCACTCAACTTGTGTTTATGGAGAGCCCTATGGTGTGTGGTCCAAGACCACGGGTTTTAACATGAATTCGATCCCAAGCTCTGCCCCTTGCTTACTTCAGCAAGTCGTTTCCCTTCTCTGAACCTCAGTTTTCCCATGTGGAAAATGGGAGTTGTCACCCCTAGCCTGGGACAACGTTCCCAAGCCATGGACTTTAGATTCGGAGCCACGTGAGTCTGAACTGTGGCTTAACCTTCTCCTAGCTGTGTGGTCTCAGGCAAGTGGTTTGCGCCACCTGGGTCTGCTTCTTTCATCTATTAAAAATGCCTTGTTTGAGCCCCTGGATCAAGCCATGCCTGAAGCTATTCTACCATCAGCCTTCTGAGTTCTAAGAGCCAATCAGTTCATCTGCTTTTTTAATAATGCACTTGACTGGAGTTTCTCCTCCTTTCAAGCTGCAGGCCCACTGTGCGCCTGACGATGCGGCCTCATCAGGAGCGAGGCAGGGAGCTGAGGATAAGAAAGAAACCTTGAAGGTTATTCCTGCTCAACAGAAAATGGGACCTCTGGGTCTCAGGTCTTCCAGAATGCAGTCACCGCAAAGTGACACCCACACGGCATTATCCAAATCAGAGATTGTGGGCAGTGCCTGTTTACTGAGCACCTATCATATGAGCATCGACTGAATGCCTATTACGGACCCACCAACCAAACAGCTACCAGGATCCATTTAGTGAGTGCCTACTAGGCCCAGTGCAAGGCACGGGTGACACTATTTCACCTTAAGGGCTCACAGTGACTTCACAACTCTGCCTGGAACACCCTTCCCCTCCCTTCTACCCAGATAACTCCTACTCGACCTTCACATCTGAGATCCGCCACCACTTCCTCCAGGAAGCCTTCCCTGATCTCCCCTCCCATCATTCACCCTCAGAGCCTCCTGTCCTCTCTTCCCCTCCCCCTGTTCCAGTTCCGGGTCTGGTGATTTCTGTATTTCACCGAGTTTAAGATGCTTTGTTGTTTTAAGTATTAATGCTGGGAAAACACGGACCAGCTGAACTGGACACAACTTCTTTATCACAGAGAAGGGCCTGATAGCTACTGAAAGAGCTTTCTAGACTTTGATCATGTTTTTTCTCCTGAACTAGGTACTTAAGTGGGAAGTGTCAGTAACTATAAAGTTCGGCTTGAAACTCCTCTGTGCCCTGAGCCCGGCTCTTCTGAGTTGCTGTGCAGCCCGGACCTGTCCGGCTGGGGTTTTGCACACAGCACGGGTCTCTAAACTTCCAAGCCCTAGAGCCTAGCATCTTCCACGGGCGACCCTTGGAGCAGCCAACGCCCCCTCAGTGCACTCCCACCCAGCCTCACCGGGCTTGAACACTGTGCTTTGTCAACGCTTTAGGGGCGGCGGGGGTCAAGGCAGGAATAACTCTGCCTAAAACTGCCCGGCACACAGCACGCGTGCAGCCGATATCACTGGTATGAACAAACAGCTGAGTCGGCTTCCGCAGCAAACAGTGCGTTCAGAGAGGCCAGGCAACAGCCACAAGGTCACACAGCTCAGTAAGAGGTGAGGGCAGATTGCGAATCTGGATCTCTATCTAACAGAATCCCCAGTTTCCCAAAGGTTCATGCAGCTGACAGCCGTTACAAAGTATTTCCCCAAAATGGGGGGGGGGGCAGCCCCCCCCAACAGCTCAACTAAGAGAACCCAAACTCACACAAGCTTTTAAACACATGTCTGTGGTCAAATCTATAAATTAGGAAAAAGTGGTGGCCAGTCAGTGCTTGGGGACCAGGCTGCATCCCAGCCAGGCCCCAGCAGGGAGTCAGGCCCTCAGGCCACCCAGCCTCCACACAGCAGCCAGCTGTGTGACCCTGGCCAGATGCCTTGACCTCTCTGGGCCTCAGTGTCCCCACCTGTTACACGGCAACAGGAGTGCCTCACAGAGCTACTGTAAAGATGAAACCCACAAAGTCGGCCTTCAAACTCTATCCCAAATCTGCCTGCTTCTCCCCCCTCCTCTGTCTCTACCTGGTCCAGTGGCAGGATCTCCTGCCTGGGCCAACTCAGCCACCACCCCTCCCACAGCAGCCACCAGAGGGCACCATAAGCACCCGAGTCAGATCCTCCCTCCTCTGCCCACAGCCCTCCAGGACTGCCACCTCAATGGGGTAAAAGCCCAAGTCCTACCCGAGTTCCCCAAGGCCCTCCTTTCCTCCCTTTCTCCCCAGAACTCACTCTGCTCCGGCCCCAGGGCCTTTGCACGGACCGGACTGTGCCCTCTGCCCAGACCATTTTTCCTCCACGTATGCACTCGGTTCCCTCCCTCACCTCCATCAGGGCTTTCTCAGACTGTCACCTCCTCGATGAAGCTGTTCCTACAATCCCGCTTAAATGACAACCCTGTCCCCTCCACTCCCCAATCCCCTTTGTCCTTGCTTTCTCCTATCACCATCTGACGTGACAAATATTTTATTTTGCTCATTGCATCTCCCCGATCAGACCTTGAGTCCCACAAGGGCATGCACTTCCTCCCATGCCGGGTCCCGGAGAGAGCCTGGCACCCCGGAGAGAGCCTGGCACCCAGGAGGGTCCAAGAAACCTGCCCAGACGACTGAGGGCAGAAACGCGAGGGAGGTGGCAGCTACAGCTGAACCAGCCGCGGGGCCGCAGGGGCTGGCAGCGGAAGCTTCCACGCCTCCTCCCCGGGGGCCCTTCCTGTCCCCATTTCTGAGCCATCCCTGGACGCTGCCCCCCTGCCCTTTCCTGAGCCGCCAGCCCCGGTCTGTGCCTGTGTCATCCGGCAGCCCGACACCTGCTGCGCGAACGCAGAAAGCAGAGGCGGCCTCCGCAGTGCCTGTGGCCTGGACCAGGCACATCCCTCCGGCCCGTATAATCCCGCCCCCTTCCCCCCCCCGGGTGGGCGGGCGGGAGGCCCCAGGGGTAGAGCCAGGACCACGAAGCCAGACACACACACACCGATGGACAAGAGGAGCGTTCATCTCCCCGCCCCCACCCCCAGGCAGAGCCAGCACCGGGAAGGGGCCTGAGGTTCGGCAGATGAATGCCACACCACCCCCCTCGGAGCCCAGCACTGCCCTGGGGCTTCACCCTCAATGACTGATCGGCCCCTCCGAAGGACCCCGGGGGGGGTACAGTCATCAGTATCCCCACTTTACAGAACAGCACACTGGGGCTGGGAGAGGCCACGTCACAGCAAGCGAGAAACAGCCCAGGCCGTCTGGCCCCAGAGTCCGGTTCTTAACCACGATCTCCGTGGTCTCGGTCGGTGACAAGAATAAACGTGGCAGGAAAGCGTCGGTGACGTCTCCAGAGCATTTGCTGTGCACCCAGCCAGGAGGCGAGGGGAAACCGCGGAGGAGGCGCCGCTGCCTCCTGGCTGCCTCCCAGCAGACACGGCGGTGAAATGGGCCCATTTTAAGGATGAGGAAAACCGAGTCCCTGAGGGAGGAAGTGGTTTCCTGAGGGTTCCCAGAAGTGGCAGGCCCAGAGCTGACACTAAATTCACTACATCCTTCCCTCGGAGGGATGGTGGCGGTCATTCCAGAGGGACTGGATGGTGTAACGAGGTCGGCTTACATCTCGAGAAAACCCAGTGGGCCAGGCCCTGAGGGGAAACCCTCAGTCGTCTCGTTGGCAGATACATAAACTGAGGCTCAGAGAAATTCAGCCATTTGCCTAAGCCCTGAGACGGCCCCATGTCATAGGCAGGTAAACGGAGGCTCAGACGAGTTCCACCATTTTGAACAAACCCGGACATGTCCCATTTCCAAAAAAGTAAACTGAGGCTCAGAGAAGTTTCTACCTTGCCCACAGACACACAGCCAGCAAGAGGTGGTGCTGGGACTCCAACCCGGGGCTTCCCAGCCAGACTTGGAACCGCGGGCCACACAGGGCCACCTGGGCTGGCTGGCATCAGCCAGCAGGGGAAGCCCCCAGCTGCACAAACCAGACACCCCTCGGGAGCCATGGCTCCAGGGAGCATCCCCGGTGACACACAGCACAAAACCTAAAGGGCGAGTGTCGAGAATGGGAAAGCGACCATGTGGACGGCTGGGCATCTTGAGGCATAAAAGGGGGGGAAAACACCTAACACCAACTATATTTTTAAAAATCCCACAGCAATAAGGAGGCCGGCCCGTCAGCACGGCGTCACGACCGTGGGCAGGCAGAGGCCCGGGAACGTGGGGACGCGGCTATTTTAAAGGGGCTATTTCTGGAGGCGAGGTGAGAACACGGGGGCGAGAGGAAGGATCAGGAGCAGCCGCTGGGACGCTGGGACCGACTCGCCGGCAAACTGACCGACTCTGGGGGGTGGGGAGGAAAGGGGAGAGCTCGGGAGCCACCAGCCAGCTGGAAAACCTCGGGTGTCCCCAAGCCTCGTGTCTCCGGCTGTGAACAGAAACCTGTTTATGCAAAACACATGCACTGAGCCCTACTGTGCACGCACAGGTGCTGCTGTGGACACAGTGGAGCAGGCAGGCCAAAAACGCCTCCCCAGGGAGTCCCAGCCAGAGCGGGAGGCAGAGGAAAAGTAAGAGGCATACAACAGGAAGCCGGGGACAGGTGCCTCACCCTAAAATCAGAACAGGTAAGAGGACAGACGGAGAGTGGGGGAGAGGAGAATTTTGCAAGTGATCATTTTACCAATTATTTTGCAAATAATAATTTTGCAAATCTTAGTAGGGAGATCAAGAAAGCCTCAGTTCACAATGAGCAGAGACCTGAAGGACAGTATGTGTCTGAAGGCTCACATATGACAACTGTTAGGACCAAGTTGGGCTTCAGGTGCCAAAAACCTCACAGGAGAGGCGTCCTTGCTCTCTTCACGTAAAGGAAGCTCCCAGGTTGGCCTTTCAGGGCCATTTGGCCCACTTCACAATCTTTGGGACCCAGGATCCTTCATCCTTTTGTTCCCCCATTCTTATCCATGATATCTGCCTCACGGTCCAAAAGAGCTGCCTGAATGCCTACCATCACCTCCATATTCCACCCGGGGGGTAGAAGGGAGCATGTGCTACTCCCTTCGAAGGCATTTCCAGGAAATTCCATTCATCTATCCCACTGGACAGAACTGACTCATGGAGCACAGACAGCAGCAAGGTGTACTGGGAAATTTTTTTTTTTTTCCCACCAGGTGTCCCTGTGCCCAGATAAGTCATAGAATTCAACTGCCTTGAAGGGGAGGAGAAGGGATATAGGGAGATCCCACCACAAACATGTGGCCCGAGAGGGTGAACCCTTAGGTTTCAAACCAGCGCATCCGAGAACTTTAGCCCAGGTGGAGAAGAGAGTGGTCATGGGAGCCAGCCCCTGCCTCCACCACCAGCATAGTTTTCACTCATCCCTGAGTCTGCCTCCCCGAAGACTCCACGGTCAGAAACAGTGGCCGGAGCCCAGTTCAGACCCTGCGTTCCACAGCTACCCAGAAGCAAGACCCCACCCACGGTCTGCACTCCCAAAGCACCAGGGCCCGAGGCGCCCAGCCTCCCCCATCCTGCCTCATGCCTGCCTGGTAAGGCCGCCTGGCCGATCCATCTCCTTCTCCTCGGTAAACAACTGTCAGGGAAAATAAATAGTTTTTAATAGGCTCATTAATTGAATTCAGGGAGAAATAACCTTCTCCCCAGGCCGTTGGGAAAGAAAACTCAGATGCCACGGGCAAGTCCAAGCACCTTGTTCAGAAGGTGGGAGGGGACCCAGCCGCCCCGCACGGCCGGGAGACCCCCATGCCGGTCCACCACATTCGGGGACACTGACGCCACCAGCAAGGGGGCCGGCTCTGTCCTCGGCTCCCTCCAGCCTTTGGAAGCTTGCAAGTCTCCGGTGGGTGCTAACTCGGCTTTAACGCCTCAGGAGCTCTTGGCCTCTGCTGTAAGCCTGCGGCAGCGGGATAATTTAATGTCAGGTTGTGTGGTGTGTGTGTGTTTTTTTTTTTACTCTCATCACATTTATTTTTAAGGTTCCACCTACTTATGTCAAGGACATACCAGGTCCCCCATTCATGAGAGTAAGATAAAGTTTCCTCTTTTAAGTTTTAAAAGAAATGGGTTTAAAAGAAAACGATCATCGGGTGACCAGGCAGCTGGGGCAAAAGGTACACATCACGGTGGGTGGAGGAAATTTGGGTGGTGCCGGGCAGAGCACTGGCCAGCGAGTCCAGAGGCCTCGATGCAGCCTGCAGGGTGACTGAAACATAGCCCTCCAAGGTCAGCACTGAGTCCCCATGCCCGCCGAGGGCTCCGGCCACGCTGGATGGGTTTGCCCCACTGCGGCTTGGGTGATCCTGGGGCAGCCTCCGGCCCACGTCAATCACGTCTGCCCGGGGCTTGCCTCCCGCTCCCGCCAGCCTGCTCTCGGCACTAGAGCGGGGAGGCTCCGGGCCTGACTTGACACCCCTGGGAGAAGCCAGATTTGGGCCCAACGGCCTTCCAGCAGCCCCAAAGCCTTTGTCCACCAAAGTTCTGTATGCAACTCCCCCAACTTGCTCCCAGAAGGTATTAATCATCAGAGAGTACTGGACAATGTTTAGCCAGGTATTGGGGGGCCTTTGACACACCAGCACTTTCCAAACACACTCAGTAGGGACCCTTCCAACCTCCCAAGAAACCAGCTCACTCCCATTTGACAGACAAGGAGACAGAGGCCCCAGCAGGTGAATCCACTGGCCCAGGGACACACTGCTCATGAGGCCAGGCCAAGCCCTGAATGTGGGTGCCAGAATGCCAAATACGGTCCCCAAAGGAAAGCCTGGTCTGTTCCTGGGGCTGCTTGGCAACTTCTCTACCCGTCTGGCCAGACACACAGAATATCAAATGAACATCAGGGTCAGCTGAGTCTTCAAATGCCCTGGCCCAGCTACTATGCATTTTTGGGGGTCCCTGGCCTTTGGACTTCTTACCTTCTCCCCAGGAGACAGGAAACCTCACAGACTGTTTCACGGTCTCCTGATCCCAACACCCATCCTCAGGACCCCTGGCTCTCAACAGCCACTCATCACTGCTTCTGTGCCGGACATCTCAGACATGTAGAGACTCAGAGAAGGCGAGCAAGTGGCCGAAGTCACACAGCATCTCCACTAGCGAGCTGCTCTCCTAGCCTCCCGGCCCAGGAAGCTGCAGACGCAGGGCTTTCCCCGCCGTGACCTGCTCCATCTGGACAATTAGACACACCGATGCTCGTGGGGATGGGCGGTGGCTCTCAAAAGCCAGGTCTGGGGAGAGTCCGGTAGAACTCCCATTCTGGAAAGGGCAGGCAGACATAGCATTCAACAGCAACTGAGAAAGTAAAAATCAGAGCGCTGGGGACATGGACGGAATAGCTGGCCTGGCCAGAAATGGAGCTCCCGTCAGAGGGAACAGCAAGGACTGAGGCCTAGAGGTGGGAGTGAGGAAGGTCCCCGCGGGTGGCGCGGAATGAATGAGGGAGACAGAAGCAGGAGGGGGTGCAGAAGCCTGCAGAGGCTTCGCTGGCAAGAAGGGAGTTTGGGGGTGCTCTCCAGAGAAGTGAAGTGACTTCCCTCAAGTCACACAGCTTGTGAGAGGCCAAAACTGATCTGGAACCCAGAAGAGCCAACAGCAGCTTCCAATCCTCAGCTTCCCCATCTGCTAGATGGGGGCAACGGCTTCCACTTTGGGGGCCATTCTCAGGGTGAACGGAGAAAAGGGGAGCGGAGCCGGAGGGCCAGGCATGTGGCTAGGCTCTGCGACAGGGGGATTTAATGCCTGTTTGGGCAACGTCCCCTCTGTGGCAGTGGTCTGGGAAATTGAAGGTTTGGGGTCCTTCCCTCCCTCCAATTCCTCATGAAGATGACAGGTGGGAGGGCACAGTCATTGAGTCCCTATTTGTGCAACCTGGCCACCCGGGGCTGTATCAACATGACACCATTTAATCCCCATGACACAGCAGGCAAGATGTGTCCCCATTTTACGGATGAGAAAACCAAGGCTTGGGGTGGGGCGGGGGAGGAATAACAAGTCGCCTCACACAGCCGGGAGAGCCTGTGTCAGGATTCCAACTTCGGGCGCTCAGGCCTCCCGAAGCCTATCCCTGTGGGGACAGAGTCCAGGCTCCCAGGAACAGGTGGAACAGAAGGAACAAAGTCTGGACGAGGTAGCCCCTCCATGCTCCAGACCCAGCACGCCGCCAGAAACCCCAGCCGGCCACGCTTTCCAGAAGTCGTACGCCAGGGGCAATTACCCACTTCTGAAAATCAATCGGGCAGCGGAGCCGGGACAGGTGTGCGGCGGGATCCCATGAGTAATCCTTCGTTCCGTCCAGCACAGCCGTGCGGAGCGTGGGAGGCGCAAGGTCACAGGCAAGCCGACAGCCATCCTGCCTCATTTCTCCCGCCGCCACAGGTCTGGAGCACGAATCAGGGTTTCTGAACCTCAGCACTATTGACATTTAGGGCCGGGTCGTTTTGGGGGACATCCGGGGCACTGAGGGGGGCTGAGCAGCATCCTGGTTTCACCCACCTGATGTCAGGAGCACCCCCAGTCGTGACGACCACAGACGTCCCCAGAGATGGCCCGGTGTCCCAGGGGGAGCAAAACCACCCCTGGTTACAAACCACTATGACAAACTACATATCATGCTGGTGACCGGTGGCCCAGCCCAAGACCAAAGAGCTACATTCCAGAAAAGACCAGAGCCTAAGGAATGGGTCCTGCAGCCAGAAGATAATTCACAGCCCTGCCCCTCGGGACCAGCAGGCTCCCTTCTGTGCGGCATTTCATCTAAGTCAAGTTTATCATTATGACCAATATTAATATAATCAGAGCCAACATTTATCGAGCGCGGACCTGGCCCGGGCCATCCTCAGCCCTCCCCGTGAGTTATCTTGCCGGGGCCTCTGAATAAGCCATCCAGTGACTCTCAAACCCATAGGACAGCCCGGGAAACTGAGGCTCAGGGAGGGGCAAAGGAGGGGTGGAGGCCACCACCGGCAAGGGCAAGTGTTTTCAGGAAAAGAATGCTCCAAGGATGTAAAATGGGGCAATTTCATGTAAAATTGGGACTTTCTGCTTTTTCTCAGATCTGGCTGTGGAGCCACTGGGGGTTGGTCAGGAGGATGGGGGGGCCCACCTGGGGCACATCACCCACAGGCATTACGTTCCTGCCACATCCTCCTGCCTCAGTTTCCTGCTCCGGGCTGGTGGGAGGGCAAGGCCCAGCCCAGCAGACAGTCAGACGTGGCTGTGTGGTCTCATGCCAGTTCCTCTCCCTCTCTGGGCCTTGGTCTGATGGCTGTTCCAAGCAGCGTTTCCCTATCTCCCCACAGGGGTCTCTGTCGGCAACGATATTCACACCCAAGCTCAGGGCGGGGGGGGGCCTTCCAGCAAACTCTGGCCGCACATGTTTAAAATATAGTAGGAACTGCTCAGCGTCAGGGTCCGTGTGGTCGGGCCGGGCTGCCTTACCGCCCGCCTCCCCCCTCCCAGAGGCCCCTCCCAGCTTTGCGCTGCTGTCCCCAAGGCCTGTGCATCTGACTGCCTTCAAGTCTCAGCTCGGAGGTCGGCCCCTCAGAAAGGCCCTCCGTGTCCTACCAGACAGAATAGTGGCCGGTGTCCTGCCAGGTCCTGCCCGCATTTTTGGTCTCAGCAGAACCCGACCGTAGTCAACCCTACCTTGCTTATTTATGTACTCACTGCCTCCCCCAATAAACTCCAGGGTCCAAGGAACACGGACCGAGCCTGCCTGGTTTACAGCTATATCCCCAGAATTAAATTTCAATTTGCCTTTATTTAAAACAAAACAAGGAAAAAGAACATACACAGAGCTTTCTGTCTGTCGGGCAGACTTTAGCTCCTAGGGCCCTCATGATACCCCCACCGTGAGTGAGGCAGTGCCGAAGCACCCATTTTACGGATGCGAACACCGAGGCACAGGTCAGCTATAGAACTGGCCCCAGACGTCATAGCTGGTGAGTCACAGAGCTGGATGCAATTCGAACCCAGAGTCTGGCTCCTGCATTCTCTAGCCACCAGTATTCAACAAAGGCTAATTGAGTGAATGAATGAATTGGTGAACGAATGAATGGCCCTGCGCCAAGCGTGCACACTGACCCCTTCCCAGGGCACCTTTCCATGGGGCTGCCATCTAAGCCGAAACCTCCCCCAGGGGGCGCTCACTTAGACCCACCCTGGGCCTTGGATGCCCTGGGCCACCACCCAGGGTCTCAGGAGTGCCTGACTCTCTCGCGGCAGCTGCTTGCCCTCCCCGCCAGCCTCGCCGGGCCTCCCGTGGCTCCGATCCTGCCGCAGAAGTGGGGCGGCCTTGATTAGGCAGCCAGTGACGGGGAACGCCCCAGTTTGCAGTGGCTGAGTCATCCTGACATCCCTCCAATGCTGGACCCCATCGGGGGGCTGCTGGGGAGGCCCTGCCAGGCAGGTCTAGCCACATGTCAGTGCAGAGCTTTCCACGTATTCACTCACTTAATCCCCCCAACAACGCCAAGCGAGGGGTACCATTATTCTCCACTGTGTAGACGAGACAACGGGGGGACAGAAGTTGAGCAACTCGCCCCATCACACAGACGGAGTGGGGATGCGAGCCCCAGGAAGCCCCAGTCCAGTGTCCATGTTCTCGCCCTCCAAGGAAGGCAGCTGGGAGCCTCAGTGTCTCCACAGGGACCCTCAGGAGCCCCAGCAGGTGAACCAGCATCAAACTGACGTCTTGCACAACTGGATAGAGAGCCAGGCGCCTATGTTCAGGAGTTAAGCCCTCAGGTTCTGGTATCCACTGGCCCCAGGTGAGACTCCTTGCTCTGTCACCCATCTGTGTGACCTCAGGCCATTCAGGGCCCTTCCTGGGCCTCAGTCTCCCCCTCTGCAAAATGGGGCTCCGCACTTGAACACTGCACTAACGGCGGGGGGGCAGGGTGTGAAGGTTAAAGGCGACGGGAATACTCCTTATATGCCTGCTCAGCACAGGGCCTGGCACGGGCACCAAGTCCAAACAAGGCGGAGTGGCTATTATCATCTCCCCCCGACATCCCCTCATTTGCTGATCACGGGGTTAATTATAAGCGGCATTAAATTATACACACACAGACGCGTCGACCTCGCTTCCCCAGAACCCCTGAATTTCTACCCACGCAACAGCATGACAGGAGAGCATCCTCCCAGCCCCTGTGCACCCAGCCTGCCTCCATCCCAGAATCCCAGGCCTCTAAGCCTCTGGGGCTGTGGCTGGCGGGCCACACGGGGGTCTGGGTGTCACAGGGCGTGCGCAGCCAGCGGCGGTCACATCTGAGACCCAGGGGAGGTGCTTTACCAGAAGCATCCTGTGTCCTGGCTCGCCATGAACGGGGTGGTGACTGTCCTGATCTCAGAGATGGAGAAACAGAGAGGCCAACCAACCTGCAAGTTTGCACAGCTCTGGTAGAGTAGGGGGGCAGAAGTCAGGACCCCGAAGCCAGAGGCATAACCTCATTTTGCAATCAAGGAGGCTCCCACATAGAGAGGTTAAGGGGCAGAGGTGAGGCCACACAGAGGGAGATAGGAAGGAGAAAACCTGGCAGGGAGAAGAGTTGGGATTTTCAGTTCTCCCAATAGGACAGCACACTCCTGACCTTCCCAAAGGGGACTAACAGCAAAGATTTAAAAAACCGAACAAATACAAAATTCAAAAGCCGCAGACACCACCCGGGGAGTTCGCGACAAATTCTGCCCCTTCGAAAAGAAAAAAGAAAAGAAAAGAAAAGAAAAGAAAAGAAAAGAAAAGAAAAGAAAAGAAAAGAAAAGAAAAAAAAAAAAAGAAAAAGAAAAAGAAAAAAACCACTGTGATCCAGCCCCAGTTAAGGCATTTTGGGGGGAGGGGTCACTGCAATCTGGAAACCCAAGCCCCAAAACCGCCCCCCACCCCCAACACCAGGGTAAAATCCGTGGGAATGACCAGGGAACACAAATGCCGGACAAGACCCTGGGTGTATTTTCAGGTACAGAATCCCTTTGGCCTCCGCAGGACTGAGGACACCTGGATCCAGGGAACAGAAGAGGGGATTCCTGGGAGCTCGGAATAGCATCGCCCCCGCCAACGTCCGGCCTGGCCAGGCCCTGGGAGGGGCAGGGGCACCAGCGTCTCCTCAGAGGAGGGCGGGGAAAGGAAAGACAAAAATGAGGCAGTGCGAGAAAGTCGAGGCCCTGTCCATGAGTCACTCCCGCCCGCTCGTTAATTTTCGCCTTTGCAGAAGTGTAAGCCAATTGATTTTTCATATTCCCCACGCACAACCCCCCCACGCTTCTGAAATATCAGCCAGAGACAAGACAGAAATGGTACGTCGGGGTTTTTTTCTTTTTTCGTTTTTTTTTTTTTCCTGAGTGTCTTTTCTTTCCTTAAAGAAAAAAAAACCCCACATACTACACTTGATACCTGGAGCTTCTAGAAGGCTAGGCGGGTGACGCCCTGGGAGGCAAGGTTGAGAGACCCAGGTGTCAGCATCTCCTGTGCATGTCAGAGCTAGGACGGGCCTGTCTCTGGGCTGTCCCTCCTCCCTGTGACAGGGTGACAAACACCTGGACCTCCATCCCCTTCCAGCACCCTCTCTCCTCTGCCCTGTAAGCCAAGCTGGCAGCTTTCTGGTTCCAGACCAAAGCCAGGCGAGGAGAAGACAAAATTTTTAAAAACATCCGAAAAGCCCTTGAACCCTCCTTCCCCTCCCCCTGCCCCAGGATGGGCAATGGTGTGACTCTGTCCACGGACCCACAGCAGGTTTTCTGTCGGATCGGCACGTGGATCCCACACAGGGACAGCAGTCATGCCTTCATCTCGTCCCCTCCTGTCCCCGCGGGAGGCTGAGCCTCCCTGCCCAGCAGGCAGCTGGGGTCTCTCCAAATACCCCACCCAGGCACCTTTCCCTGCGAGGAAGGACAGAGCAAGGGCAACGTGCACCAGCTTCGCAGGAGAGGGGCGGCCCCCTTCTTGCAAATTCTGGGAAATGGGATGCCCACCCGTAGGAGGGGTTGCTGGGAGGCTGCTCTGGATGTCCTGGGAAGCTGGGGCTGCTGGCGTCTCAGCACCCCGGCCTGGGCCCCCTGCCTCCCTCCAGAAGCACGAGAGACCCCTGAAAGGGGACCACGGCCCGCAACTCGCCCACGGAGCCCACTACACTTCAAGAACCTTCCGCCGGCTCCGAATGACTTCACAAATGGAACTAATGCAGTCAGGGGAGGAATTGCTCTCAGTTGAAAACATTATGCTTTGTCAATTATCCCCCAAACCCACTGGGTTTATAAATATCCACCTTTATTTTTAGGGTTTTCCTCCCCAAGCCGAACTCTCTACACGCCCCCCACCCCACCCCCCCACGCACGGCGACTGTACTAAAGTCACGGGAAGCAGGTGAATGCAGGGCTGCAGGGCACTCGGGTGGAAATGCCACACTGCGCCTTGGAGCCTCAGCATCCCCGCCCATCCCTCGTTCCTTGTCCCTGTCCCTCCTGGGCCACCTTGCTGACCATCGTTCGGGCCACTCGGCTGCGGGAGCAATCAGCGGAGCCACAGGTCTCCCGGCGCCCCGCTTCAGGAAACAGCAGTCGGAGGGGAGCGCTGCACTCCAAGCCCTGTGACAAGCTTCTCGGGGCTGACCCAGAAGGCAGGAGGGGAAACCGAGTCACACCCCTCAAGGGGACAAGTGGAGGCAGACAGTCTCTGCCACTGGCCCCGGGTCCAGGGAACCCGAGGCAGAGCCCCAAGCTCTGTGTGACCCAAAGAAGAAGCAAATGGGTGGATGGTAGTGGTTCCAGAACTGCCCACCCAGACGCCACCACTAAGTCCCCGACGTCCAGGGAGCTCCTCCCCTTGCACCCGCTCCTCACACCCTGGTCCAGACCTACAGTCCAGGGGTTAGGAGAAAAATGCCTCAAGTCTCCAAGGGTGGCCCAGGGGCATGTGGAGACACCCAGAACCCCCTGGGAAGCAAGAAAGGTGCTCAGAATCTCTGCTGGAGGGGACAGAACAGAAGCACGAGTCCACGGGTGGTGACCCGTGCAGGCAGCAGGCAGGTGCCTGGCTCTTAGTACCCCTCTCCCTGCACCCGGCATTTGCCCAGCTCAGGGGTCTGGAAGGGATCCTGGGGGGAGGATGGATCCCCCGGGGAGTCCAGCGACCACCCCGGGCAGAGTCCTCCAAGGCCATACCCGGCCACACCAGAATGCCCCATCCTGTCTCCTACAGGGGGTGGGGAGTGGGCCAGGCCATGGCCTCTCCTCTCAGGACAGCCACTGGCATGACAGCGCCAGCCCCCATCAGCCCCTGGGGGGCCGATGTCATCTGCTGGGGTGGCAGGAATAGGAAAGCGCATGAGCTCACCAGGCAGGCCGGGTCTCCCGCGACGTTTTGTTTGCCTGAGCCCAATTATACCAAGTCTCAGGGCAATTGAGTATGGCGGGTGGCATCCCCCAGCGGGCTGCGGGGGGCCCAGGCCCCAAGCAGAAGTGCACCGTCACGGTGAAGGTGCCCCCGGGCCTAGGGGATGGGGCAGGACGAAGCTTTCTGGAGAAGAAGAATGGAGACACATGCAGACAGAAGGCAGCAAGAGAGGCTGGGTGGAGGGCATTGTAGGGGGCAGGGGGTTGCAGCCGGAGACCCGGGTCCAAGTTGGTGGGCTCTGGGATGTGGGGGCGGCAAGCAGCCGCCCCCAGCCCCAGCTGCCTGCCTTCCGCAGCCAAAGTATCAGCTGGCAGAGGAAGAAGAGAGCTGAGGGACAGAAGGCGGGCGAGATTGGCAGGAGGAGGGGGGCACAAAGGAAGGGACCCTGGGAGGGGGAGGGGAGCTATGCAAATGGCAGAACCGACCGAATCCCTGGGCCATTAATAAAAGCTCCAGAAGCAGCAGCTGGTATCACAGGAGTAGAGGAGCGGAGGGCTCTCTCCTCTCTCGGGCGGGAGGCGGCTCTGAGGGGGAAGCAGGGTGCCCCAAACAAAAGGAGCCCTTGCCCCCTGCACACCGGGAACAGTAGTGATGGGAGACACGGAAGGAAAGCAAGAACCCCAGCAGCCAAAGTCTGCGGGGAGGCCGTTGGGGGCTCAGAGCAGGTGGGTCCCTGTCCTTGGGACTCTCAGGGACCCACCAGCTTTGTCCGAGCTTCTAAGAGTGCTAAGACACAACCTGGACAGCTAGGACACCCCCCCCCCTTCGCTAGCTGGGTTGGCCAGCCTTGCTTTTCAGGGGTTTGGCCAGCGATAGAAGGGGCCCACGCTCAAAATGGGGACTCCCCCAGATGGAGATGGGGAGAACAGGGGAATCCCAGTTGAGCCTTAGGAAGGGAAGGGGAGGTGTCCCCCACTTGGAGGCGCGGAGGAGGCTTCTTAATTTGGGAGATGAGGTCCCTAGGGGGTGACTAAATTTGAGGAAGGGGTATTCTCAAAAGCTGTCCATTTACANTTTTTTTTTTTTTTGTTTTGAGAGAGGTGGAAGAGGGGGGGGGGGCAGGGGGGAGGGGGTCAAAAGGGGGGGGGGGGGGAGAGGAGGTGCAGACTGTGGCTGAAAAGAAAATCCCAGTTTGCGGAAGGGTTCCCTAATTTTAGAATTCTGGAGAAAAGCAGCCGAAGGGGAGTTCTCCGATTTAGGGGGGTTTCGCGGAGGGAAGTGTCCAGGACTTGGGGGGTGCTAAGAGGGATCCTAAATTTGGGAGAAATTTCCATAAGGAGCAGCGGACTTGGCCGCAACCTGGCCGAAACCTTTTCGACCAGGGCTCGGGCACCCTAACTCCGGGGGCTCTCCTCAAGGCACGCCCCCCCCAGCGCCCCCTTCACCCGGTTCCGACGGCTCCGCCCCCCTGGATGACGTCACCTCCCCTCCCCCCC